>NC_140580.1:107000396-107307896 GCF_964204655.1 Triturus cristatus | reverse complement strand
ACCTACTGAGCAGCCTTGTCATTTGTTCATGAACGTGTTTTTAAATCAGTACTGTATAGTGTGCCTGGAAACTTCAAGCCTGCTAACCAGTGTGTGCCGTTTATAGACTTTTTGGGATTGTTCATGAAAATAGCAGTCTGAGCTGAATGTAGAGTTTGTTCGTTTGTGGGGGCTGGGTGGAAGGCAGAGATATGATACATTAGGAACAGGCAATTATTTGGCTATCAGATTATGGGACATATTTACAGTTTGGTGGACAAAGTACTCCATCACAAACGGGGCGAATGTCCCATCTGCCGTGCTAGAAGTGCATTAAAGTCAATAATACGTATAATATGGCATACAGGACATCCGTCACGTTTTTGATTGTGTCCCTGTCTAGCATAGACCATGGTAATAATGCATAAAGAAGTAGGCGAGTACTCATCAATACACAGATGTAATTTTATAGGTCAAAGAATATATATATATATATATATATATATATATATATATATATATATATATATAAGTACATTTGCAGACATTTATATTGTGAGCTCAGCATTTATTGGCACAACCTAAACTCCTTAAATCAAATTGCATACTCCCATAATATAGTATTATCTAATACATTTGAACTTCTTTAAGCTATGCTTACAGTGCCCTTTTAATTTGATAAAGTGCAATGTCTGCCAGACAAACTCTTGACCTACTTGAATATTTTTTTTTACCTTGCATATAAACTAGAATTCTCTAAATTCATGCAAAAACCGAGAAATGGTGCACCCAATTGTTTTTCTGACTGAAATGTTAATATATCTAAAGTTAAATATCACGTTGATAAATGTTTTGACCCCGTCAGCTTTGCTTAATAAGCCTTTTTCAGGAAATGGCATACACATATCTATTAATTTTATAAACAAATGTTTACTGTTTGTTCTGGATTGGTCCATGCCAAAAGACCACTTTCGTAAGCATTCAAAATGGCAGACTAGAAGATCATTGCTCTCCTCTCTGGGTCTAAATCTACAAGGTGTGGATACTAAATAAAGTTTGTAGCCCAAACTAAACTTGAACCTTGCAGTTCATTAATATGCTGATGTGCAGCACTGACAAGCACAGAAGTGCACTGGCAGATGTACATCATGAGATCAGCCTGCACAAAAACCCTTTAATTGAGGATGGGGCTGTATGTGGATGTGGTCTGTCAAATAACAGCTAGGCCGTTAGTAGTGAGTGTACGAACGGCCATTGTACACCACTTGTATTCTGGATTCAGTTGCAGCAAATCTTGATGTCAACAAGTGAATTGGACATGTAGTCTGTTGCCAGTCTAGGCCCCGAATGCTAGAAAACATGTTGTTAAACCTTGCCCCCAAAATCCTGCGTTCAACCCCACCAAATGGTTGTAAGGCATTACAACAAATGCCCTTACCATGCATGCTTTTACCACACATCCTTTACCATGCAATGCCTTCACTACGCATTGGCTTTACCACGGCAGTCTTTATCATGCATATGCAATTACCACACAAAACTTTATAATGAAATGGTAAGTATATATATGAGATAAGTGTGTATATATATGGGGTGAACTGGGAAAACAAAATAGGCCCGGGCACCAAAATAAATGTGGCCCACGTTATTGAACCAGATAGTTTAAAAAGTGGCAACATTTGCAAATCAAGCAGGTCTGAAGTTGTAAAGACACGCTGTATGGGTATTTTGCAAGGAATGGCAGAAAGGGTGCATTTGTGTTTGCTGCAGGCAATTTTTGTTTTAATATCCAAGAAATCCACAGCAAAAACTGGCCATAAATGAGGCCCACAAACTGCTAAAAAAACAGATCACACGCTGTTCAGTGAGACCAGCCCATCTGGCACTGCCTAATTGCCCTATAGGACAGTTCGACCCTGACAGGATGACCAGGCTTCGCTTTGCAGTGTATTCTTTATTTTTGCAGTTTTTATGTAGCACAAAACTGACCCATGGGGTTCACATGGGTACCAGATTAAACAAGGTCAGATTATTATTTTTTTGTTTCAGGGTTGGAGAATTTAGTGAGTCTCTCAAAATCACAGGATGTTGAGCTGGAACTCGAACGTTGTTTCCCCGCTCCAAAGTCAGCAGCTCTGACTGTAGACCACCCTCCCAACCACCTTTACACATTTTATGGGCTTCTATCTGTCTTGTCTGCCACATAGATGACTGGCCAGTAGACTTAAATTCCGACATTTTGGTCTACCAAAGAGAGGGCTTCACCCAAGTTTTGGCCTATGAAAAACCAAAGCGCTCTCCTTCCCTTTGTCTGGTGGTCTTGTTTGAAGCACAATCATGGACTCAGGCACAGACGTAGCCTAGTCAGAAAGATTAGGGGGGGTGACTATCATGCTGGTATATATCATTGAAATATATGATATGAGAAGCAGGGAATGAGGCAGGCTTAAGAAGTAGGAGAGGGGCAGAGGAGTGCGGATTGTTAGGGGTATTTAAAACATAATACTTTGCAAAATAAGCAACATTTTTTAGACCTTAAAAAAAGAGAGTAGAGAGAGACTGCATGTGTGTGTGTTTTTGTCTGTGTGTACGTGTAAAAATCCCGGGTAAAGTCCGACAGATACCTCACTACACCCGAGAAAAAGCACCTATACCCAATTACTTACTAGAAAATACATTTTAAGGGGTGCAGCACCGCAACCACCGCAAGACTTCCGACCCTCGGTCTAGCTTCACTCTCTCCCCGCAGCTCCGCTGTGCCGTCTCTTGCCTCCAGACCCCGACCTCCTCCTTGGGAGGTTCGAGGCTCCTGCCCGCTCCTGCTGCCCGCTCCAACTGGGACCAGACTGCCTGCAACCACCGGAACCTTTCTCAGCCGTTTTCTTCTTCTTCATTTTTCCCTGTTGTGCCACTGTTATTGTGCTCATCTGTGTCTTGTTCTAATTCCACCACTGTTTTTATTTTCTCGTGCCTGCCTGTTCCTTTCACCGCTGCTGCTCCTGCGGCCCCTCCGCCGGAATTCCCCCCGGAATTCCCCAGCTCCCGCCTCCCAGCCTCTCCTCCCTCCTACCTCCCCTACTTAATGGCAGCCCCTGCGCCGCCGGCGCGCCAAAGGTAAGCCCATCTGTGCCTGTCCTGTGACCTGACCGCAGAACTGGAGCAAGGTTACCGACGAGCAACTTAACTCCACCCTCACCCGAGACAACCCCACCTGTGCACCCGACGCAAACAACGCAGCCAGAGAACTCCACACCTGGATCTCCAACTGCACAGACGAGCTCGCCCCGCTACACAACCCCGACAGACAATTCCCCAGGAAAGCCGCCTGGTTCACCACCACTCTCCAAGAAGCCAGACACCTGCAGACGCATGGAGAAGAACTGGAGAAACACCAAGACAACCGAAAACCACACCACCTACAAGGACGCCATGACGGACTACCACAACCAGATCAGAGCCACCAAGAGGAACTTCATCCACCACAAAATCCTGGCCAACTCGACCAACTCCAAGGAACTTTTCAGTGTCATTCAAGAATTCACCAACACATGCAGCGAAGCCACAGGCATCACCCCATCTCAAGACCTCTGTGACAAGCTTGGAACCTATTTCCACCTCAAGATCAAAAACCTCTACGACAACTTCATCGACCATTCACCAGGCGCCATGGACGGCCCCCCGCCCCCCAGAAACACCAGCCATCCCACAATCTCCAACTGGACACCGATCATGGCCGAAGATACCGCCTCAACCATGAAAAGCATCCACTCGGAGCCCCCCCACTGACCCTTGCCCACCTCACATCTACCACAGAGCCACGGCAACCATTGCACCCGAACTACAACGCACCATCAACACCACCTTTAAAACAGGCACCTTCCCAGATGACTGGAAGCGCGCATAAGTCAGACCCCTGCTCAAGAAGCCCACAGCTAACCCCACCGACCTCAAGAACTATCGGCCCATCTCGCTTCTCCCCTTCGCAGCCAAAGTTGCAGAGGAAACAGTCAACAGGAAACTGACACGATTCATTAAAGAGAACGCCGTCCTCGACCTGTCCCAATCCGGATTCAGAAGCAACCACAGCACAGAGACAGCCCTACTCGCCGCCACAGACGACATCCGCACCCTCCTGGACCAAGGATACTCCGCAGTCCTCATCCTACTCGACCTATCAGCGGCCTTCAACACTGTCTCCCACCTCACACTAGTTGCCAGACTACACGACGCAAGCATACAAGGAACAGCTCTGGACTGGATCCAATCATTCCTCACCGGAAGAAGCCAAAGGATCAGACTCCCACCCTTCCTCTCCGACCCCACGAATATCACCTGCGGAGTCCCACAGGGTTCATCCCTGAGCCCCACCCTCTTCAACATCTACATGGCCCCCCTCGCAGCCATCGTCCGACAACACGGCCTCAACATCGTATCTACACACAGCTCATCCTCTCCCTCACCAAAGACCCCACCACTGCCAAACTCAGCTTCCAGGAAGGAATGCAAGACGTCGCAGTCTGGATGACCAACAGCTGCCTTAAGCTCAAAGTCGAGAAAACAGAAGTCCTCGTCCTCGGTACCACCCCTTCTGCATGGGACAGCACCTGGTGGCCGACCACCCTCTGAAGCCCACCTACCCCCTCAGACCACACCAAGAACCTCTGCATCATACTCGACTCATCACTCACCATGAACCGACAGGTCAACGCTGTCACCTCCAGCTGCTTCAACACCCTCTGCATCCTCTGCAAGACCTTCAAGTGGATCCCCCCTGAGTCAAGGAAGAAAGTCACCCACGCACTCATCACCAGCAGACTGGACTATGGAAACACACTCTACGCCGGCATCAACAAGTCCCTACTCCGCAAACTCCAGACAATACAGAACACCACTGCCAGACTCGTCTTCGGCATCCCCCGACACAAACACTTCAGCCAACACCTACAAAGTCTCCACTGGCTCTCCGTGGAGAAAAGAGTCCCTTTCAAAATCCTCACTCACACCTACAAATGCCTACACAACAACGGACCCAAATACTTCAACGACAGAATCAACTTCCACGTACCCAAAAGAAACCTCCGATCTTCCAACCTCGGACTGGCCAAAACCCCGCGCATCCACAGAGCCAGAGCAGGCGGAAGATCCTTCCCTCACATTGCAGCCAAGACCTGGAACGAGCTACCGGCAGACATCAGACGCGCCCCCTCCCTGAACACTTTCAGGAAGACCCTCAAGCCCTGGCTCTTCAGCTAAACAGATCTACTGACCCACCCCCCCCCCTCGGCGCCTTGAGACCCTCACGGGTGAGAAGCATGCTTACAATTCCCTGATTGGATGATTGAACCATCCGCCCCCCTTTCCACCTCTCTCAACCCCACACATCCGCAGCTTCGCCCCTGGACTCAGAGGTCAAATTCATACACTGAGAATCGATGAACGAGACCTGACTCCTGAGGACTCGACATATTTAATTCACCCAAATGCCAGCAAACCGGATGTCGGGGTGAACAAATAAGGATACAGGAAAGCAATACTTCACTGGCGACCCCAACATATTTTTAATCCATCTGCAGGAAAAAAGCATCAGGTACATGTAGATACGTCAACCACTTAAGCTTATGAAGCCTAAAAAGGCCCTGATGTCGTCATATGTTCCTTGGAGGAATCTTATTCCGTATAGCGCTATTTCTAGCGCCTGTTGCAACAGATGTGCTGCTGTTACGGCTATTTACATTTAATGCTAAGATTACCCAACTCAGTGCTACTGATTTTGTTGACCTCGAAAGGGTCAGAGACACCCCATTGGGAATTCTGAAGCTGTGATCTTCAGTCTACATGCATCACATCTTGCCAAGAACCACATTCACCCCACGAGTTACCTTTCTAACCCTGCAGCAGGCCCAAATGAGAGATGTTTGGTGATTGACCGCAAATGCCTTGCAAGGCTTGCTTAATTTGACAATTTGTAGCTCGCCTTTTGTATTAGCCTCCAGGACCTCAATACTCTTTAATGCGTACCGCCCCTTATTAAACCGGCATTAAAGCGCCATAAATTCCGGAGTCACCTGCATTCGTTTATGGGTAATTTATACTGGGACCTCTAGTAAAACCCTGCCTGCCATGCCGGCCTCTTCTCTGCTGTAAATCTCCCCCAGCTGTACAGAGAACCTCGACCCAGGTTCAAGGGAAGAGCTGGGAGAGCAGCAGCCAGAGGTATGCGGTCGTCACCTGGCTGCAGGTGGTGGGGCTCGGGGTGGTGGTGAGGGGAAGGAGGTAGACAGGCGGGTGCGGGGGCAGCTCAGCTGAGCAGATTATCATAAACACAAGTCTCCATAGCGAGGCCCCGTTCACAAAAGTGCATAAATCTACAGTTTAGCAGCTTCTCCCCTCGAATTTGTGTTTGTACAGCTTTACCACTATATAAGAATTCACAGAATGCAAAAGAGTACGTCATGGAAAGCTACAGAAATCGCAGTTTTTTTTTCTTCCTGGTCCACTCTCCCGTCTGGCCAGTCTCTGGCCAGTCATGTCATGTGAGCTGACATGCCATGAGTGGGCTTCTGGGCATGATTGGGCTGCCATGACCCAGCCGCTAAAACACCCATAAAATCTACAAGTGTGCAACATTTGTAGAATTTGCTTTTACAAAATTTCAGGAACATTATGCAAAATGGGGCTATATTTAAGCGTGAAATGCATCTTCCCGTCAATTTGCACATTGCGCTAAAAGAGCACGAAACGCAGAATTGTAGGGAACAACAGCTGCTTGTTTTCTGGTTATTCGCAGTGTTTCTCTACTATGGTTTTACCAAGAACGACGGCGTAATGGCGCGGATTACGCTGGCATAATTTAAATTTCACCTGGTACTATGGTTCCCTTACACTCTAGCCCAAGACTCACACCAAGCTGAGCTACCCGCTTGTTTCCCTTACTCAAAACAGAGCCACATTGCCTGTTGGTTGTATTTTCAGGCCAGGCAAACAGAAACCTGTCAGGTGGTGGTACAGTACAGCACATGCATGTACAAAGTTTCATGGGGGAGGGTTGTAAAGGAGGTGAAGGCTGGACTAGGAGTGACCTGTAAGTGAAAATGGAAGTATCGTGGAACAAGTTGGAGGCACGAGTTCAGCTCTTCTATCTCTCCAGTATATAATGAACAGATAGTATATAGGAGGTCTGTCCATACTTCATATACAACCCACAGAAACTTCTTTTACAGTCTGTCCAAGGCTAATATATATTTGTATGTGTGTATACTGCACCCAGTGATTCAATTATGTGCCTCTGAGGAAATGCGAGAGCGCATGAAACGCGTCAGGCACCTGAACTTTTGAAAAGAATCCCTTTTCATCGTGTTGCAGCTTCCATGAATAAAACGAAATTATTATCTACCCGTTTGCGGCTCTTCTAATAAGGGTAACCTTTTTACGTTGGATGTTTTACGGCTGTCCCGGTCGTTTTGAAGAGCCCTGCCATGACTGAGTGGACCGGTGCTGCAACTGAGCGTGAGCGGCACCAACAAGGGCAGGAAGATCGTTTCTTGGAAGAAAGATAATGCAAGACGTGGCATTAGAGACTCTTTTCAGACCCACTGGGGTTTTTATTTTTTGACACTTTCACTTCGTTGCAAGCCACTCCCTGGAGTTATATTTTAGCACTACCTTGACCAGCAGGCTCAGCGGGAGCAGACGCCCACATGGGCAGGTGATTGCATATTTAAAGACTGCCTGAGGCTGCACGCAGTGATTCAATTATGTGCCTCTGAGGAAATGCGAGAGCGCATGAAACGCGTCAGGCACCTGAACTTTTGAAAAGAATCCCTTTTCATCGTGTTGCAGCTTCCATGAATAAAACGAAATTATTATCTACCCGTTTGCGGCTCTTCTAATAAGGGTAACCTTTTTACGTTGGATGTTTTACGGCTGTCCCGGTCGTTTTGAAGAGCCCTGCCATGACTGAGTGGACCGGTGCTGCAATTGAGCGTGAGCGGCACCAACAAGGGCAGGAAGATCGTTTCTTGGAAGAAAGGTAATGCAAGACGTGGCATTAGAGACTCTTTTCAGACCCACTGGGGTTTTTATTTTTTGACACTTTTTCACTTCGTTGCAAGCCACTCACTGGAGTTATATTTTGGCACTACCTTGACCAGCAGGCTCAGCGGGAGCCGACGCCCACCTAGGCCGGTGATTGCATAGTTAAAGACTGCCTGAGGCTGCACGCAGTGATTCAATTATGTGCCTCTGAGGAAATGCGAGAGCACATGAAACGCGTCAGGCACCTGAACTTTTGAAAAGAATCCCTTTTCATCGTGTTGCAGCTTCCATGAATAAAACAAAATTATTATCTACCTGTTCGCGGCACTTCTAATAAGGGTAACCTTTTTACGTTGGATATATATATATATATATATATATATATATATATATATATATATTACTTGGGCGCCATCTTTGAATGTGCAGGACGCAACGTTAAACATACATTATTTACATTCAATTCATATATATCGATAACATACATGTTGTTTAACAGATATTTTTTTCTCGCATAAGTATACATCCTCAATATTGCCATCCTGGACATTAATAATGTCCAGGATGGCAATATTGAGGATATATATGAATTGAATGTAAATAATGTATGTTTAACGTTGCGTCCTGCACATTCAAAGATGGCGCCCAAGTAATACACAAGGGTGTGCAAGTCCTTCCTTGCTCGCAACTTTCGGAAATATGTAAATTTGTATATAAAAATGGCGCCGCGCTCTGTAGATCGTTAACACACTGACGAAGGGAAACCCCCGAAACGCGTCTGTGAAGCGCTAAGGAATTAAACTGGCCCTAAAAAACTGAACCCGCGAGTGCTGTTGCCTTTTTCTCCGGACGGAGCAAGGGACCCTGCGAGCTGCATATTTTACACGGAGCACCACCGTGCTAACAGCACCCGCCAGCGAGTGATACGCTTTCTTCTGGTGTAGTGGAGCGATTATTTATATATATATATATATATATATATATATATATATATATATATATTCATATTCTCCCATTGCGTTCTCCTCCCGTACCACCATACAGCAGCACGTACAAATCCTCGGCAGCCAGGTGTTTTATTAAGTGAATACCAAATTTTCTCTAGGTACAAACCAATTGAAAAGTAATGAAAAGACCGACGCGTTTCGGCTGACGCCTTCAAATATTTAGCCTGTTTGTGGTTCATATGTAGTCTTCCCAAACCTCACGTACAGGCACCCATCCACAGTTCACATGCACCTATCCATTATTCTATACAGCCTGTCCCAACCTAATATATAACTTTGCCATATACAGTGTGTCCACAGTCCTCCATCAGCTGCCTGCTTAGGATTTTTATGTGGTCCTTCAAAACCTCATGCACAATCGATTCAAGTTCAGACACCCCCTTTGCACACCTGATATGTGACCTTCTGAAACTTCATATACAGCCTGGGCACACTTCATATTTAGCCTGTTCAAGCTTCGTAAGCATTCTGTCCACACTTCCTACAGCACTTGCCTTCCTATGGATCTGAAACGGCACTGCATGTCTGATATAATTGAGTGTGTAGTTGAATATAACTTACTGTCAAGTATAGATTTAGGTCGCTAATACATAGCATGGTTAGTACTCTGTCCAGTTCTTTTTATTAAATAGGAAGGGAGGATGTGCAGAATGTACTGCATTAAGAACTGGAAATGAAGATATATCTATATAATTGATGGTTTTACATTTTTACGAAAAGCACAATGAGCAATACCCATACATATAGTATCTAGCCTGCAAAACCTCATATATGGCCTTCCAAAGCATAAATTTGGCCTGTCCAGGCCTCTTGAAAAAGTTGTCCATGTTAGAGCTACAGCTCATCCAAACTCTGAGTCTCTTCCCAGTGCACCTATATACATGTGGTTCCAGGCAATACAGAAACAAGCACTGGCAGCAGCACAGCATAGTACAAGAGCCCTGACCTGCTAATGCTTCGATAACTTGCAAATAATCTCATTACTCCGATTCCTTTTCTTCCTTCCAGTACCTAATACATGGTATGTTAACTGTTCCCAAGGCCATCACCGCGCTGCAAATACAACCTGTTCCCTCCACGTTGTTCATATAGAGACACGACCCAGGCCTTCTCTTGTTATGACAATGAGTTAAACTGTTGAGGCTGACTGTAACTCGGGAAAGGAAGGGATGCGGGCATTGGTACCGCGATGAGGAAAGGGACAGGAGGGATAAGATTACTGCTAAGCAATTAAACCATCACCTCATCAGCTCCCACCTCATTTCAGACCTTACTGCTCAAGGATCTGCCCAAGTAGCCACGCACTGGCTGCAATGCCACTGAACAGAGAGCAATTAAGTCTCAAGACTTGCAGAACTCCCAATTCATTTATCAACAACTACCTTAAACACGTCAGACAGAAACCAACCCCTGGTGCCAACATTTCTCATCACTTTAATCTCCCTCCTCCAGCCTATAATGGCCGACAAAAGCGGACGACTAAGCCCAAGTGACTGCCCTGCAGGTATCCATCAGGGAAGAGATGTACTAAACCCAAGACCTAGAAGCAGCCTTAGCCTCTGTCAAAGGACACCAAACTCCCCCAGGGACCTCTCCTCCAGACCAGGCCTCATTTGTGATGGTTTTAAATCTGACCCCCTTGCCCTTTATTTATGGTCCAAGGTTGATGAACTAGATGTCCGTCTATGGAAACGACTGTTATATCCGGATAACAAGAAGTAGCTCTAACCACATCCAAGAAATACAGAATCACCTCCGTAAAGAAGAAGGGTGGAATCAAAGAGCAAAAGCATGATCTCCTCCATTTCAAGTTTAGATATAATTTTAGGAATAAACTACAGCCTTATCTGGAGAGTCATGCGATCCTGGAATATTCTTGCCTACGGCGATCCAGTCACAAGAAGCCTATGTCTGCTCACCACCCAGCTGATGTGAAGCCAGTTAGGAAGCATGTCTGGATTTAAAGTACTCCAAGGCCTTGAGGGCATTTTAAGATTCCCTGAAGTGTTTGACTGCCGGCATTATACCCACTTGGCCGAAGGTGCCACCCCAGACGGAACCCATCCTGCAGGAATTCCAAAACTAGATGCAACTCAAATCTTAGGCATAAGTGTTCTCTTCTTGCATGAAGCCTGGAAGGAAGCCAAATGCTCATTTTAGGCAACCCTAGAGCAACTACGTCAAGAGGTCTAAACGGCCAAAGCCAGGAGACCCTAAAATTCCAGCCTTCACTTCTCTACTCCCAGACCAACAGCTGACCCTCACGAGGACTCCTGGCCGAGCGTTTGGAAGGTAAGAGAGGAGCAAGGATCCACTCCAGGCCCACTGCCAGCTACTAGAGCAAGGGGAACTATAAAATGTGCCTCCAGTCTAAAAACCACTGTAAGAACCGCTCCACCATGATAACAGCAGTATAAGTGTGAAAGACTGGAATGGGAGAACACGCTCCACCCATTCAAAGCAACAACTTCTTTCCCAATGGCGACATAAGTATCTGTCAAAAAACAGAAAAGGTAGAAGGAGCTAGGTCAGAATGGCCATCGACTGTGCAGCACGGACAGCCGTTTGTGTACTGAGAGGTGGCAGTAATGCTAATAGTGTACACTGGCAGGAGGCTAAGGATGGGGAGGAAAAGTGCTTTCAGCTCCAGAGGCATGGAAAGCTTTAGAAAAGAGGGGTATTTCAGAGCCCACATTTATGAAGTGTATGAAAGTGTACCATGTTGTGAGATTTTCCAGGTGCAAGGAGGCTACCAGGGAGACTAGACTAACAGACATTGCTGATGGAAGAGAATACTGCTCTCGGAGCCCTGAAATTGGGAGTGGAGGCAGAATGGGATGGAGTCACGAGATGCAGTCACAGGGGATGAGCCGTGAGTAGCACAGTGAATGAGCCAGCTTACGCATAGTTTTAATTTTTTTACAAACTCTGCTCCCAAAGAAACTGCCAACTTGGAAAATGTGGTAGCAAAGCTCTGTAGGCAAACATATTTGGCCACAAAGAGCCTGCATTTTAGACCAGAATAGAGGGTTAGGCCGCTTGCTGCAGAAATCTATGTGCACTCCTTAGGATTTAGTAATCGTAAACTAACCCAGTTGACCAATAGATTTGGTAGATACATTTGTGTGCACTTTCTGACCACATCATTGCAGCATCATAAAATAGCTCATAGTGCCTTTCGCAAACATACTGTGTGAGTGTAGGTAATAGATCATATGATATTTGACTGCTCTATGGTGTAATGCTTTTGGTGGCAAGTCCCTTGTGGTATCTACGAGTTACAATCCAGATAAATTAGCTTGGTGTGTTATCTGCCTGTGTTCACTTTCCTCACTTAACCAGCAATGTGTAAATTTAAAACCATACAGGTTTTTATCGCAAGCCTTAGTTTTATACGGATAATATACTGGGTTCTAGGTTTAGTAATAAACACTATTAAGTGTTCAAAATAGTGTTACCTGCAATATAAATGATTACTATCAGCGTTCTTACACACATATAAATGTATACCTGATGTGTCTACAGAGGATGCATAGATCTATTTATCTTATATAGACCCAGACGCTGAAAAATTTACAAGCACATTAGAATCTCGGTAGCAACCTGTAAAGTTACATTGCAGGGGGTTTACTTGTTTTTCTTGATGGACTGCCAGGGATAGAGGCCAAGTCTGATGTTCCATTGATGTTGATTTGACCCCTTCCCCCACTGTTCCCAGCCATGACAAACATGGACACAAAAGAGAGCAGATTGTTTGGTCCAGCGTCATGAGCCGGCATTTCAGGAGTAGAAAATAAGAGCCCTATGTAGCTTCCGACGTCAAAAGGACACTGTTTGCGTGGGTGGTGCTGAGTGGGTTTTTGAGTCTGTAGCTTGGCCCAACAGATGAATTCTTTGGGCCTGTCCAGAATCCAATTACAGCTCCAGAACTGCTGCTTGGTACTTGAATCCAGCTGGTTCCTGATCTATCCCAGCACTGCTGAGCCCACCAGGCACATTTCTTGTAGTTCACGAAACACTGTCACAACAGGTCCGGTGCAGGTGACCTAAGAGTGGAAGACTCTCATGCACCCTACTAGGCCTCTGTGTGCCCTTTGTTAGTGGAAGATTGTCATGCACCATACTGGGCCTCTGTGTGACCTTTTTTAGTGGAAGACTGTCATGCACCATACTGGGCCTCTGTGTGACCTTTGCTAGTGGAAGACTCTCATGCACCCTACTAGGCCTCTGTGTGACCTTTGCTAGTGGAAGACTCTCACGCATCATACTAGGCCTCTGTGTGACCTTTACTAGTGAAAGACTCTCATGCACCATACTAGGCCTCTGTGTGACCTTTGCTAGTGGAAGACTCTCATGCATCATACTAGGCCTCTGTGTGACCTTTACTAGTGAAAGACTCTCACGCACTATACTAGGCCTCTGTGTGACCTTTGCTAGTGGAAGACTCTCATGCACCATACTCTGCCTCTGTGTGTCCTTTGCTAGTGGAAGACTCATGCACCATACTCTGCCTCTGTGTTTCCTTTGCTAGTGGAAGACTTTCATGCACCTTACTAGACCTCTGTGTGACCTTTGCTAGTGGAAGACTCTCATGCATCATACTAGGCCTCTGTGTGACCTTTACTAGTGGAAGACTCTCCTGCACTATACTAGGCCTCTGTGTGACCTTTGCTAGTGGAAGACTCTCATGCACCATACTCTGCCTCTGTGTGTCCTTTGCTAGTGGAAGACTCTCATGCACCCTACTAGGCCTCTGTGTGACCTTTGCTAGTGGAAGGCTCTCATGAATCATACTAGGCCTCTGTGTGACCTTTACTAGTGAAAGACTCTCATGCACCATACTAGTTCTCTGTGTGACCTTTACTAGTGGACGACTCTCATGCACCATACTAGGCCTCTGTGTGACCTTTACTAGTGGAAGACTCTCATGCACCATACTAGGCCTCTGTGTGACCTTTACTAGTGAAAGACTCTCACGCACTATACTAGGCCTCTGTGTGTCCTTTGCTAGTGGAAGACTCTCATGCACCATACTCTGCCTCTGTGTGTCCTTTGCTAGTGGAAGACTCATGCACCATACTCTGCCTCTGTGTTTCCTTTGCTAGTGGAAGACTTTCATGCACCTTACTAGACCTCTGTGTGACCTTTGCTAGTGGAAGACTCATGCATCATACTAGGCCTCTGTGTGACCTTTACTAGTGGAAGACTCTCCTGCACTATACTAGGCCTCTGTGTGACCTTTGCTAGTGGAAGACTCTCATGCACCATACTCTGCCTCTGTGTGTCCTTTGCTAGTGGAAGACTCTCATGCACCCTACTAGGCCTCTGTGTGACCATTGCTAGTGGAAGACTCTCATGCACCCTACTAGGCCTCTGTGTGACCTTTGCTAGTGGAAGACTCTCATGAATCATACTAGGCCTCTGTGGGACCTTTACTAGTGAAAGACTCTCATGCACCATACTAGTTCTCTGTGTGACCTTTACTAGTGGACGACTCTCATGCACCATACTAGGCCTCTGTGTGACCTTTGCTAGTGGAAGACTCTCATGCACCCTACTAGGCCTCTGTGTGACCTTTGCTAGTGGAAGACTGTCATGCACCCTACTAGGCCTCTGTGTGACCTTTGCTAGTGGAAGACTCTCATGCATCATACTAGGCCTCTGTGTGACCTTTGCTAGTGGAAGACTCTCATGCACCATACTCTGCCTCTGTGTGTCCTTTGCTAGTGGAAGACTCTCATGCACCGTACTAGGCCTCTGTGTGACCGTTGCTAGTGGAATACTCTCATGCACCCTACTAGGCCTCTGTTTGACCTTTGCTAGTGGAAGACTCTCATGCACCATACTGGGCCTCTGTGTGACCTTTGCTAGTGGAAGACTCTCATGCACCATACTCTGCCTCTGTGTGTCCTTTGCTAGTGGAAGACTTTCATGCACCATACTAGGCCTCTGTGTGACCTTTGCTAGTGGAAGACTCTCATGCACCATACTGGGCCTCTGTGTGACCTTTGCTAGTGGAAGACTCTCATGCACCATACTAGGCCTCTGTGTGACCTTTGCTATACATCTTTTTAATTACTGTACGCGATTGGCTATCATTTCTTTAATTACATTCATATGACCTTCCAATCCCTGTGCCCTATGTAGACTGTTGCACTCGGAAGAGGAGTCCATGCGCCTGAGCGAAGAAGTTGCAGACCTACACAAGTCCCACAGAGCTTTGCAGAATAATACCGCAGTCCTACAAGAAACAGTACAGCGGAAGGACGATGTCATCAAAGGGTAGGCAAGCCTGGGAAAGGTTTGAGGGATGCTCTGCTACTGGATTGGGAAGAAGAGGGTCCTCCCTGCGACACCAATGGGGTTTGCTTCCAGACCCCTCCAGTTAGCATGTGAACAATCTTTCTCAGGGTGCCAAGAGCACGTTAGGTTATGTACTGTGGAGCTAGCCAATGATGAGCATTGGTGACCATAGGCGCTGGGGAGCAGCAAAGAAGCCACAGAGAGTCTAATTGTAATCGAATTTACATAGCACTTATTAACCCTACTAGACTTCAAAGCGCTTTTTCGGTGAGTAGCACTACTCCGGAACTCAAAAAGGATTAGTGATGAATTAGTATAGGGACATATGAAATACATTAGAGAGGTGGACATGTTAGTCTGTTAGTTGCATTGAAAAGGATAGTGGCTGGATGGAAGAGGGAAAGGTCTAGAAAGTTTTTTTTTTTTTTTTTGGAGCTCATAGCAGTAGAACGAGGTTTGGGATCAGCCGCGGCCCGTGGAGGGAGTTCCGTGGGGCGGTAAGGCGGGGCGGGGGAGAGGCAGGGTGGGGGGTTCTAAAAACCGGAATATGGATAATTGCAGGTAAGTAAACAATTAAATAAACAAAACGAATTTCGTAGCGCGCGCTGCATCGCAAAATGGGATGCAGCGCGCGCTACGAAATTCGTTTTCTTTATTTAATTGTTTACTTACCTGCAATTATCCATATTCCGGTTCTTAGAACGCCCCACCCTGCCCCTCCCCCGCCCCGCCTTACCGCCCCACGGAACTCCCTCCACGGGCCGCGGCTGTTTGGGACGAGTAAAGGGTAGGTGAAGGGGGAAGAGTCAGAGGGAAGGGTTTAGAAAGGCTTGTTTGGAAGATCTGAATAGTAAAAGAGGTATGAAATGATGCAAGGAGCAGTAGAGGAGGGAAGAGTCTACACAATAAAAAGACAGACAGGGAGGGGTGTAGGAAACAAAATAAGAACTGAGGGATGGGTTAGCAATATAGAGAGTATGGTAGGATATATAAAGGGGAAAGCAGCACACCGGGGAAATGGTGAGAGTAAGAAAGTTGGAGTGCTGAAAGCATAAAAGTAGTTCCCTGCCTGAATGTAAGCAGAGGAAGGATATGAGTACTCCATTCAAAAGGATGTCAGAGAAGCTATGCGCCAGGGAGGGCCACGCAAAAGAAAAGGCAGGAAAGCGACTGAATAAAAAGCAAGTAAATGAGACTGACTAGTAAGTCAGCCAATAATGCACGATGGGGCTGACTCAGAATCTACTGTTAGTATTGGTATTGCACACAATAGGTCTTTTGACAACAGGCTGCCATATAGGCGTAGGCGAGATCTCAGAATGACAGATTCCTGACTTTATCAAGGTCAGTTGTGGCTCGCTCACAGTGAGCAGGGCTACATGGGCCTGTTTTTTTACGATGAATACTGTTGACTTGGGAGGTTGACCATCAGATAAAGGAGTCTGCAGGTGATTCATATTAAGTCAGTCTTCATCCCTAAAATATCAGAGATGGCGTGCATGCGGGAGTTGTGGAGGTCAGTGGTCATCTCTCCGAGTGACGTGCTGGACTTCTGACCCCTCTCTTGCAAGCAGTGCCTGGGCTCTCTGAGCAAGCTATTTTTAGAGGAGCGATGCCTCCTTCTCTACCCTGTGTAACATCTGTTCTGGGGATGCTCAGCAGGGGTCTCCCAGGGGTCAGGTTTTGCTGAAAGGGAGACGTAGTTCAGCCAAAATCAAACCGGAAATGATAGAGTGCATGAACTCCCAGAGGGCCTATCATTTGTTCAGGCCTGACCTTCCCACTCCCTCCCACTAGGCGGCGCATTATAATATTGATATGTTTTAAATGTGTAGGAAGCAAGTCGCAAAAAGAATGTTCTCTTGCTGTCTCGGCAGGAGTTGAGATTGCAGACCCACAGCCCAATTTAAGGATATTCTGTTGTTTTTTGGAGGGCAAAAGACAAATGTTGCCCTCCGCCAGATTTAGCCCAGTAACTTGCATGTTAAACACACGTGACCTAATTCACAGGTTGTTCTTGTGTGTACAAAATAGTCACTTTAAAAAAAAAAAAATCCCAATCTGTGGCTGTATTAAAGAAATTGCCCTGGGGGCGCAACGGACGTTTGCAACCGCTTCGTGCGACCCTGGGGAACTTTGGTATTACAGAAGAGGCTGCAGCCACTTGTGCGGCCCCTTCTGTAATGACGATAGTGCTGGCACACTTAAAGCACCAGCGCTGTCTTAAGCGCGCATTCCGTCATTTGCATGGGGGGTGCCCCATGCAAATGAGGGAATCCCTTTGCACCTGCCCCGTATTACAGACGGGGGCGCAGAGGCAAAGAAGCCCTCAGGAGGCGCACTGATAGTGCACCCCCTACAAGGTGGGGCACTGTCAGTGCGCCTCTTGATGGCAGCCCTCTGGCAGGGGAAAGGAGGTCCAATGGACCCCCCAGACATCCCCTCACAGGCGGTACAGTCACTGAATGCACCTGCCTGCAAGGGGATCTCTAATCCCCTTCATAAGTGCAGGCGGGTTGCCACCTACACTCAGTGGTCGAAGTGGGGAAAAAAGTAGGGGAACTGTGGGCGGAGACTCAGGGGGCGGGACTAACCCAAGGTTTGGATTAGTGGGCGGAGTTGGAGGTGTGGCTAGAAATAGCAAAACATACCAATTTTTGAACGTTTGGCATTTCACTGACCAGTTACAGCTTATAACGTTATTTAATTCAAAGAATCAATAAACATGTTTATTTGAGGTTTAATATATAAGTTGTTTATATTTAATTCATTTACAATGTGGGACATGTTTCCAATCACAGAATATTCCAAATACGCTTATAAGTGGAATCATAAGCCATTTGTCTCCGAGCCATGCAGTTTCTTTCATCTGTACTTCTCCTCCCTTTTTCTAACCATTTCTGAACATAAAATTCAGGTTTAAATTCTATGACAGGTGGCCCCACAATATTTATGAACATTGTAGAAGACAGACGATTGATTGATATTCTGTTCCGCAGTGGTGTGAGCACATCATTCATTACACTAAAGCCCCGTTCACATTAAGCAGTTGAGGTACAAAAGGTGTTTATAATGTGCATTAATGGTTTCAGGCTTTCAGAGATGCAATTTTTATTTTGTTTGTACTCTCTGAAACCAAGGATGTACTGCCTGGTCTCAAATACATGCAACCTGCTACAAAGGTTTTGTAATTCTCCCTCACCGTATAAGATGTCTACTGGATCTGGCCAATAAACTGGTTGTAGGAGTTTCATTCTATGTACTAACTCTTTGTATTCGATTTCATCATTGTTTGTGGTTGTGCATCTAGAAACATTTGATGCATTAGACATTGTCATCCTTTTTCGCAGGTTATTTGCTAAGCTCCTAAAGAACTGTGCCCTATTGATGCTAACACAGCCTTTGTTCTGTTGCAGTCCTACACCAGCAAACTGCATCCGTTCAGCAGCATCTAATGCAGTTGTAGCAAACAAAGGGCCCAGGTGCATCAGCCATTGATTCAAACACTAAAATCTGCATCTGTATTGAACGATCGGCCTCATATATGGTCATATCACGCCGCTGCAGCCTTCTGGATAGGTCACCCAATTCTATGAGAGCATCATATAAAATGCCCATATTTTCAACAAACACCAGGGAGGTTAATAAACGGTTTAAACCAGCATATTTCCTCTGCTCAATGTCACTCCTCGTTGAGTCTTCGGAAGATTCCATGAAATGTTTACTAAGTGCTTTGTAGTTATTCCAAACAGCTCTCGCAGATCTTTCACTTGAGGACACCCAACGTACATCTAGCACCTTTCCAATTGCCAGAAGTCTTACTTCTACCTCCAGAGCACATTCCCCAAGCTCTCTCTGATTTTTCGGAGCGGCATGGTAGGTGGTATATAGTTTATCAAAAAAAATTTGAGCTGATTAATGCCTGCGACTTCTTTACAAACATCACCCACAGCAAGCTCCAGCTTGTGGTTAGCACAGTGCCATACACTCAACTGTGGATATTTCAGTTTCAGAAGAGTTGCCACACCAGATTTCCTACCTATCATATTGGAAGCACCATCTGTTACAAGCTGAACCAAATTACTTTTTAAATACTCATCAGTAAAACCGTGTCTCTCTAAGCATGCAAGTAAGGCATCTAAGATTAGATCTGCTGCTGTGCTTGGCAACTCAACAAGGTCCAAGAAAAAGGTCAGTGGCTTATTGTGTTTATCAATACATGCTCTTACACAGATAATTAGTGTGGTCAATTTACTATTTGTGAGCTTAGGGACATATTTATGGGAATGGTGGGGCAGGGCAGCACAGCAAGTTACTTTGCTGCGCTGCCCTGCGTCACAGGGAAAGGGCGGGAATGTGCCGTATTTATCCAATATGGTGCATTCCGGTCTTTTCCCCCTGCACTGGCGCCATTTCAACAGCCTAGCTTCAACGCAGGCACACTTGCCCCATGGTGCAAGGGTGCAAGGGTGCCTCCTTTGCATGCAGGATTGTTTTTGTGCAGGAAGGGGCACCTTCCTGTACAAAAACAATCTTAGAGGCTTTTTCATCTTTCTATGTGGGCTGCAGAATAAAGCACAGTTTGAAAGAGGAAAAAGCAAGGAGAAATAAAGATATTTCTCCTAGTTATGCCTCCTCTGGGGTAGCGCAAGATTTTGCCGCTTTCCCAGGATTACAAGTCCTTGTCAATCTATGAATGCGTCAAAAACCGTGGGGGTTGTGTGGGAGACTTTTATTATTGCAGGAAAACTACTGCGTGACAAAGCCACTGCTGCTCTAGGGTGTGCTGCTTTGTAGACCTGCCCGCAAGACTGGTGGTGAACCTGGGAATGAATTGTGGTGGACAGGGCTTCAAGTTTACCCAACTGGCCACCGGTAGGGTTCACCTGCTGGTGCTAAGAGACCAGGGCTTCTAAGGTCTAGTGGGGCCTTCTAAAGTCTATCATGGGTGCTCCCTCAGGAGTAGTCTGATGGACAAGGCATGAAGGCTGAACCAGGTTCCCCAGTTCCAAATTTGGTAGCTCTGGCCATAATGCCACATCCTATCCCCACCGAACACCCTTCTGCCCCACTGAGTGAAAGCAGCTGCAGGGGTTGGGAAAGGTGAATCAAAATAAACAAACTTCTTTTCTCCTGCGCTGCATAGAAAAAGAATATCCACGCAGCAGGACAGTAGGCAAAGGTTACCGCGGCCAAAGAAAGGATTTGTCGCCTTTCGCCATGCCCCTGTTGGAGATGAAGGGGTGAAAAAATAAACAAAGCCTCGTTAACATGTAAATGGTCTTTTAAAGACCTGTGAAGTACTCCGGTACGGCTGCGTTAATCTCTGAAACTGTCTGTGTGTGCGCGCCCGGGCTTTGAAGCACTTTGAGCCCCATGGCGTTTCGCGCCTGCCTTCAAGCCTTACTAGATCCGGGCCTGAATTAGGGCAGTCCCGGGACGCTTTTTTAAAATCAAGAAGTAGGGGAACGGACTAGCATAATTTTTAAAAGTAGGGGCACGCCGTGCCCTTCCGTTCCCCCCCACTTCTAACACTGCCTACACTGTGAAAACATGGAGTGGCTCTAAAGCAGCCATTCCGTTTTTCACCTGAATGCGCTGCTCCTAGGGCAGCACGAGTTCATGGCTGCCCTGGAGGCCTCAAATTCATCGGAATAGGGCGCATTTTTATTGTTTGCGCCGGGCACACCATTTTAAAGGTACGCCCGGAGCAAACAATGAAAATGCACTTATTGTCTAATGTGACCCCTGATTTGCAGAATCAATACTGAAGAGAGTTTAGCAATGCCAAGTCCATTTGTGAATATGTAAAATTATGTTTAGTGATATGGCAGAGTTAGGTGCAATTCTAAGATGGTATGGTAAACACTTCATTATTTAATGCAGGAGTGGGGAAGGGACTAATCACTGGGCAAAAATATTTACCTCTCCAGGAAAAACATATGCGAATGCACAAATGAATTACATTTACATATTTCTAATTTTCCAATTTTTGTAATTTTTAAATTCTGCATGTGCCAACTCTACACACTGGAGCAAGCTCTCAGTTAAATATGCGACAAACCTGAGACCATTCCCAAATCTCATGATTGTCAGAAATGTGTTAGAAGCGTAGGAACAATTAAGCATTAGAGCACTTCCCGTTTTCAAAGTCAGCGCCTTGTGAAATGGGGCCTGAGTTCTGCAGCAGACTATCAAATCACTGAGTTAACTTACAGTACCCTAGAATGGACATGCTGACAATCTCCACATCATGTTTAGGAGGAGGGAGCTGACTAGGAAGTACAGAAGATTACAGAAGTTGGATCCTGACTGTGTCCTTGTAAGCATTTTTTTTTAGAGTAGAGCTTGCGAGAGCATGCGCCAGTGCTTGCGCCTTTCTTGCGAGGCGCTGTTAACATAAGGGACTTGGAGCCCGCCCTTTGCTTACCATTTGTTGGCTTGCGTGGCACTCTTCTTTACAGGCTCGTAATTTGTCAAGGCAGGCTTAAGATAATTCCATTTCTCGCTGTGGAGCAGGAACTAAGGAGTGCTAAATTTGTAAAAAAAAAAAAAGAAGTGCCAGGGCCCTCATCAGGAGGCCACTGCGGCGTGCACCACCCGTTTCCTCTGCCAGAGCTGCCAATGTCACCATCAACACACTACTAATCATCACACTCTTAAAAGTGTGACTATTCTAGACACTCAAAGCTATAAAAAGGGTCTGGGTGGTAGGTATTAGTCATTTTTTATTGTATATTGAATTAATAAACAGCTGTTGTCCTTATCTCTAAATTCAACTGACAGTGCCACCCTGTGCAGACTGTCATAAGTGCAGGGGCTCACAATTAAGTGCTGGTGCCGAGCACCGGAAACCACTGGCTCAAATTAAGCACCGGATCTAAGCACTGATTGATACAACTTAAGCGGTGCCCGTCCGCTGCTCCTGACATGATTGAGGTACTATTTTATTCTGCTTAGAAGGCGAGTGACTGGCAAAAACGCGCCCAGCAGGACAAACAAAATTGCAAACATTCATTTTCTATAGCTAACTTTATTTAATTTTGCCTAGTTTTCTTTTCTCCCTTTGCACTCAAGTTTTCTTTTTTATTTGCTTGTGGGCGCCTGTTCTCAAAAGATGAGGAATATTTTATTGTAAAGCTACGTTGTTTCTTTCTTATGTGTAATTTCTGAAACGATATTTTAACACATAATCGTGCAGTACACCCCACTTCAATCCACGCCAACCCACCCCCCTCACCCCAACACCAATCTGCCCACTCAATCCAGTCCACCACAGACAATTCCAGTCCACCCCACTTCAATCCAAAGCATTCACCCCAATCCAATCCACTCCAATTCACCACACTCCAATCCTCCCAACCCACCACACTCCAATCTGCCCAACTTCAGTTCACCCCACTCCAATCCCAGAAAATCTGCCCCACTCCACTCTGCCCCACTCCAATCCAAAACAGTATGTCCCACTACAATCTGCCCCACTTCAATCCAAAACAGTCTGCCCCACTCCAATCCAAAGCAATCTGCCCCACTCCGATCCAAAGCAATCTGCCCAACTCCAATCCAAAGCAATCTGCCCACTCCAATCTGCCCCACTCAAATCTGCCCCACTCCAATCCAAAACAATCTGCCCACTCCAATCCGCTCTACTCCAATTCAATTTAATCTGCCCCACTCCACCTCCGGGTGATCAAAAACTAAAAACTCTTGTGGACTCAATGGGAGTAACCTATTTGCAACAATGTTTTTTGTGGTTGCCTGGTCTTTATTTGCATGCTACTAGCAACAACATTATCTGAACCTCCTTAGGACAGTATATGCAGCCTTCTTTTTCCAATATAGCAATTAAAACCCGCATTTAACACTGTCTGGCCTTCTAGCAATCAGTCAGGGCAGAGAGCAGGCTTTCTCCAGCATGCTGGTTTTCACCATCGCAGCACCAGCTCCAATCAGCGCAGTCTAATTGCCCTCCCATCCCAGATACACTGACGCAACACGTGGCTAGACTCCTAAAGGATGCAAACAATGTCTAACACCTTCTCCCATGCTCCTTTCACACCATAAACGTGATTCATAAGGATGTCTCTCTCCTCCTCTCTGTCTGACCCTCATTAGATTGAATGAAGATCTCCAGGTGCAGGCCGAGAAACTGCAGGAGCAGAAAAACCTCTACAAGACTTTGGTGAGGGAAGGACAGCTACAGCGCCAGGCCTCCAGGGGAGAAATAAACACTTTAGAGACCTACAGAAGTCAGTACCAGGAACTCAAGCATGGTGAGTGAGTGCATGCTTTCTTTCTCACCCTTTACTTGTCACCTTCCGTATCTCTGCCCTTTACTCTTTGCTTACCCTTTCCCCCTGCCTCTCCACTCATTTTGGGCAGATTCTGGGTAGCTGCACAATGCCCTTTTACAGTGGCGACCAGCACGGATCTGGGGTGGTGGTACGAGGGGTAAGACGGTATAATTGTAAAAAACTGAAATATTCACTTACCTCCTCGCCACTCTGTCCCATGTCGTCTCGTCTCCACCGAACAGGAAGCAGCCATGCTAGCCTGAGACGAACACAATGCTGCATTGCAGCATTGCGATTGGCTCCCCTAAACCAATCACAACCTGCAATGCAGCGCTGTGATTGGTCTGAGGGCCACGGTTCAGCCCTCAGACGTGGACCAGGGGTCTGGGCCTGTTCTCCATGCAGTCTGCAGGCTGTAGTCCAGCCAGCATGGAAAACTTCCTAAAGTGCGCATGACTGTTTTGACGGCCCGAGAAACCCGGTCAAAGCACCATCTGCACTTTAGTGTGCCCACCACGCCTCCCCTGCTCCGGAAGCAGAGCAGCCCTGCCCTCATGCGGCAGCAGCAGGGAAGAATAAAATGATAACAACATCCCATTATTATTTTATTTTTCCGTTCTTTTACTGCTGCACAGCAGTAGTGGGGCGACGCGCCTTAGCGGAGGTGCCGCCACTGCCTTGTTAGCGGGTATCTCCACCCTCTCATTCTGTGTCCTGACACTGACCATACCTTCTGGAGAACAGGGATTTCCATGCATTTTTGAAGGCTCTAGAAAGCAATTGCTGCACACCTGTCAGTGCCCAACATTGATTCTGCTGTTAACACTGGGTGAGGGCAGCAGGTGCCCACACCCTAATAAAGCCCGGCAATCTCACAGTGTAGTGGCCTGTTCCATTCATTACCATGAGCATGACGTCACATAGTTGGCATATTAGCAGATAGAAAATTGTCCTGTTCGACATCCCATGCCGCATTTGTGGGAAATACCACAAACTGTAAAAATCGGAGTGTTTCACTGCAGGGCTGTGGAATGGTATGCCTTGCAGATGTATGTTACATTTCACCTTGGCTGAACATTTCACCCGCCACTACTTTCAAACATGACTAAGAGCAATGTACCAATCCTGGGCGGAGTTCGGCAAAAAAAACATCGCCACGCTACGCGGAGCTCCGCAAGCGGCAGTGTGCATTGGATTAATGCTGTTCCCTGTGATTTTCAGTGCCAGGTGCTTGTCTGCACTGTGCAATCATCGCGAACGGCACCATGCACAGCGCAAGTGGGCGCTGCTTCCTCTCTGCCGCTCAAGTAGATTTTTACTCAAGCGGCATCTCAACGCGAGCGGTTGCGATCATACGTGACCACTCGCTCGCAATGAGAAAACTGACTGCATGCATTGAGAAATCTCGCCGGGAAGTTGATTTTCCACGCTTGCGCTCGCCAACTTGACGCTGACGAACGAGAGTGAGGGAATAAAACTCCACGAGCTCCACGTGACGCTGAGTGCGGAAATCTATACAAACGCCACAAGCGTAGCGGAGTTCACTGCCCAGACTTACAATGTACTATATTTGGGAGGTGGAACTGACAACTTCTAATCACAAACTCGCTTGAATGTAGGGGCTTATATAGTGATATTATGAACAATAATAAAACCATTTATCTAATGGGCATTTCTATCTGCATTTTCTTTCGGAGGACTGCAGTTGGCTGCATTATCCAAATACATAGCTCTCCTTGCAGCCACATCAGATGTACGTAAGGCTGTGTTGAGCGGCCAAAATTTGAATGTCTGCCCCTGTTAACCAAATTCACAAATTAGACGCATCAACCTACTTAACTATCTGAGTGGCTACTGCATGAATAAGAGGTGTGATTAGCAATCTCTACTTTCGTACAGAGTTCCTCCCTTTATGAGAGCTGCCTTTATTTATGTTCTCGAAAACGATATTCATTTCCCATTATCTCCTTATTGCATTTCTGCCTTCGTGCTAAGACAGGGACAAGCCTACCAATGCTCATTTGCACTCCATTGTGAGATCTCATCATCAATGCAGCAGATTGCTAGTGATGCAGCCTAACAAAGAGTCAAGAAACGCAGAGTTAGTCATGGGGTTGGAATGGTGAGATGCATGCTGGGAAAACGGGATCAAACAGCAGTGTTTGCACACGATAAGCAAAGGCCTAACAATTTTTAGCAAAGGGTAAAATGGAATAATACGAAAAATCTATATGTATTGCAAAATTCGGGCTGTGGTGCTAAAGGCTAAATTAATATTTTGCAGCATTTGAATCTCCATTGGAGAAACGGAAGCATAATGTTCTTTCTGCAGTGGCCACAAAGCTTCCAGCTCAGAGAAAATCCCTCATCGTTACAGAGCAAGTAAGTGTCACATCACCGAGGAGGTGTGGTAAGAATAGACAACAGAGTTTTCAGGCTGCTTCCGAAAAGCCCAGTTATTTTCCTAACACATTGTCATCTAACCTGTCTATTATGTTTGGATTCTCAGAGCAATGGAAAACGGTTGTCCCAATTGTCAAACTAAGAATTTATTAGGAAACCTCTCAATTGAATGATTTATATTCAATTTGCCCCAGAGACTCGGAGATAGATCTGTAAGGCGGAAGGCTAAGAACCTCTGTCTCAGACTGGTTTAGATTAGTAAAGCCTGGGGCTAGAAAGTCTGTCACATTGATTCTGCGGTTGATTGCTAAAGCCAGAGTGTGCTGTCCAACAAAGTAAAACTCAGCAATCATATGGGGTGTAAGCACAAGGGGATACTGGGTACCTAACGAGGAAGCTAATATAGCTTCATTGCCAAACTGAGTAAATAACACTTCATGTATGATGGCAACATTGTTACACCTGCCCTGGGTAAGGGTTTAAGATAGGAAGGGTTGTCACAGAGACCATTGGTGGATTATTAAGGCCACCAGCTAGGAAGGATTGTCACAGAGACCATTGGTGGATTATTAAGGCCACCAGCTAGGAAGGATTGTCACAGAGACCATTGGTGGATTATTAAGGCCACCAGCTAGGAAGGATTGTCACAGATTCTCTGACACATTCGAGTTCCCAGTCACAGATTCTCTGACACATTCGAGTTCCCCTGTGATAGTAAAGGCCTGAAATTAATTTCTAATGTCCGAGTGTGTCCCCAAAGGGCTCGTAAGTGACTTGGTTATTAACTCCTGTAAACATTATATACTGGGATCTGGGTTGTTAGGACTTCCCCATAGAAATGTTATTTACACAGATCGATTGCGAACATAATTATTAAGAGAGTCTCAACAAAGGTATAAAAGGTGACCATACATTTAATGCCTGAGGCTTTGGAGGGCTATGTAACAGCTCGTTACCTTCGGGGGGCTCGGACTCTTGTTTCTGTTTAGCCTGCTCACTAAAGATATAATTCAATCATTAAGAACCCTTTACAGGAGGAAGTTATAGGTAAAAAAACATAGGAAAAGGGCAGAAACCAAATGGCCAAGATAGCTTGACAATAAAAGAGCTAAAGACTCCAGGAAGTTCTGGCATCTAATTAATGTTGTGTCAGCTAATGAGCCCCAGTCAGCTGCAGCTGACATCGTGCCAGCCTGCTGTGTGTAATACATCGAGAAATGACGTCGATAATAGCCTCATGAGCCATGCATGTGCCAGCTTCAGCTTCTGTGCAAACGAGTCATTCATCCGAGTGACTGCGAAGTCTGCTGGGAAGGCTGTAGGAAAGTGCCCTTTTTGTGTGGTCACCCCACGCTTATTTCCCTAATGTTGATAGGTTGGACTCTGAAAGTGCACTGAGACCTGCTAATCATGTCCAGTTCCAAAGCTCTCTCCCTAAAATATGATGAATGTGAATTGGTAACCCCAGTTGTCGAGGACTATAACACCCTAAGTCCATGGTAAATAGTCCCAGTGGTATCCAGACCATGGGAGTAAAAAGGGGTCACCAAGGCCTGCAGCACTGATTGTGCCACCCTGAGTGACCCGAGTAAAGAGATGACAGCAGGTCGTCCATTGCAGAGTGCAGGAGCAGTGCTAACTGCTCAGACGTGACTTTTCCCTCACCATGAGTGGCAAGGTCACAGCACTATTTTTAATATATGTCAGTCACCCCTAAGGTAGGCCTCCTGAGCTCAGCATGCAGGGTGTAATATTTTAAAGGTGTGGACATATAAGTGCAAGCTTACATTTCCCTATAGTAGCCTCCTTCCATTAGGGGTTATTATAAGTGTTCAGAGGGCAATAGGATAACATGGGGTGGCACCTGGGCACCCCCAGGTTGCCAGCTCCATTATGGTCCCACTGGAAAATGTCATATTTGGAATCAAGCAACTTGTCTCATCAAACCTGACTTTTTCCCAAAGTCTGATTTAATGTGACATGCACCCCGGTGACTACCTTAGAGGTGGCCCACCTGGTTGCCCTAGCCTTTCCTGTGTCATGGCTGACAGCCTGCAGCTGCTGCAGCCAAGATGGGAATCTAACCCCCTGCCAGGAGGTCTAAACACTCCCAGGAGTCAGAAACAAAGGCCTGCCTTGGCGGGAGGTATCCCCTCCCTCCCTCACAGTAAGGCTAGTGAAGTGGAACATCAAGGCGGTGAGCTTCAAAGCTCCCACCGCCTCTGATATGCAACCAGGCTTCCTACCAGAAGAGGAATAAAGCCACCCCCTGCACCAGGCACGTTTGCAACCCAGGTAGGTAGGTAAATTAGGTAGTCAGGAGACTTACATCTCCAGAAGGCTAGCCACACCCCCAAGGTGGGCTACCTGCTCTGTACAGCTGAAGAAGGGTTCTGACATTTTTAAAAGTGGCAGATTAGAGGCTTCTGGGTAGAAAAGATATATAGAAAGAAGGGAGAGGCAATGCTATAATGACCAAAGAGTTAATCTCTTTCATTCATCACAGACGATGACAGAATAAATGATTTCTGTAGCCGGAAATGTTCTTAGTCTTTTTTTATTTCAGTTTTGTATGTATAGCAGCAAAACAGCCAACGCGTTTCACCCTTTCAGGCTTTTTCAGGGCAACTATAATGTTACGCAGAGTCTTCGGCTCGGAGTTTCCCGATACTCATTCTAGACACTTTCAAATTTTAGGATATACAATTTTATAGTTTAGTATCGGAGTTACTGTAGGTACATATTCTGGTCCACGTTCCTCTTTCCAATTCAGCGGGTCCTACTACCACACCAATAAGTGAATGCGCTCAATCGCCCAATCTTTCAACATCAAAAAGTTGTCCTTCTATGTGTTTGAGTCCACACCCATGGTAAGTCCAAGGACCTTGAGTAATAGAAAGTAATGGCAGCACTTAATCGCTACCTCTATTCAGTGTGGAGACTCCTCTTCCGGAGGAGTCTCCACGCTGAATAGGGGTAGCGATTAAGTGCCGCCATTATTGTCTATTACTCGAGGTCCTTGGACTTACCATGGGTGTGGACTCAAACACATAGAAGGACAACTTTTTGATTTTGAAAGATTGGGCGATTGAGCGCATTCACTTATTGGTGTGGTAGTAGGACCCGCTGAATTGGAAAGAGGAACGTGGACCAGAATATGTACCTAAAGTAACTCCGATACTAAACTATAAAAGTGCATATCCTAAAATTTGAAAGTGTCTAGAATGAGTATCGTGAAACTCCGAGCCGAAGACTCTGCGAAACATTATAGTTGCCCTGAAGAAGCCTGAAAGGGTGAAACGCGTTGGCTGTTTTGCTGCTATACATACAAAGCTGAAATAAAAAAAGACTAAGAACATTTCCGGCTACAGAAATCATTTATTCTGTCATCGTCTGTGATGAATGAAAGAGATTAACTCTTTGGTCATTATAGCATTGCCTCTCCCTTCTTTCTGTATATCTGTTTTATATTTGAAACCAAATTGATGGCTGGTTTCGGGAGGTGGGCATTTGTTGGACCACTACTGGTTGAAATAACTAATATGTATTAGATATTGTACAAGAACACAAGTAATTGGTGCAGCATCGTATACCCTGCCACTGTTCTCACGGTGTATGTGGGTAGAAAAGATGCCACCTTCCATAGGAAGTGGTCACCTCAGGAGCGGATTCGCCGCTGGGGCTAGTAGCCCATTGGCTACCAGCACCCACATCCCAAACACCCCTAAATTTAGGATTTAAGGAGCTCCCCAGCCATCAGAACTTCAGATCTGATGGACTTGCAAACAAGGACTAAGACGAGACCTGAGTCTGCAACTTCAGAACCTGCACAAAACAAAGGCGGGATACCCTGCACCTGTGGCAACCGCCCTGCAACTGCATGACTGCGACTTGCCCTGGACCAGAGACCAGTTCCAAGGGAAAGAGGAATCTTTGAAAGGCAAAACCAGAACTCTTTTAGACTAGAGGTACTAGTCCCTAGCAGCCCACCAGTCAAGCAAGCTCCTGGAACCAAAAGACTGCTGGCAATCGGACCAGTTGAGGGATCACCTCATAGTAAATGGTCCAGTGCATTGTGGAAAACATAGTCCTGACCTCCAGCAAGTATCAGGTGGCTACTGTTTACCCCAGGATGTTGAAATAACCCAAGGCTGAGCTTGCCGCTGCCAAGGCTTGTTGGTGGCCAGTCGGCCAGTCCAGCTACCACTACCTTTGTTCGATAATGTGTCTTGAAGGAACCCCGCAGTGGCCCGTTGCTGAGTTTTTGCTCCTCTTTACTCACCAGCATTGTCTAAGTGATAAAACCACAATACCCGCGGCTCCCATATCAGCACAAGGGACAGCCAGGGCAAATCTGCACCCTGGCCCTATGAGCCGGTTAAAATTCAACTGACTGTTGGACCCTGGTCCTGGGACCTGCATCACCTTACCACCCAGTGGTTTCCACTGAACTCGACCCGCAAGTGACCAATTGACACTAGTGCTTTTCCCCTTTGAACCCAACGTTAAAGTTTCGCAAAAGTGAAACGCTCTCATTTATTTTTCCTTTCAAAATCCATAACTCCGGTTACACTCATTCGATTGTCTTTGTTTTGATGTCTAAATTTATATAAAAATCAGCTTTATTTTTGATAATTGGTGTTAGATTTTTTCAAATCATCTCAATTACTTATCTTCCATATTGGTACTCTGAAATGCTTAACACAAATTCCTCTAGTAAAGCCTGACTGCTCTGTGCCACACTACCAGGGCTGAGCTAGGGATCTATTAGTGGGGTTTGGGGTAACATGAAGGTATTACATAGTGAAGCCAAACCAGTCTCACTACAGAATAACCCATTTTCCTACAAAGGCAATCTGCCTCATATGGTCAAATGTAAGCATGGGCGGTATACTTCGTTCCACTGGCGGAGTTTGCAGAGTTTTGCAACTCCAGCGCTCCGCTTGGAGAGCGGAGTTGAGACAGCTCCATCTACTGCCAGCGGAGCAGAGTTTTACAAGCTCAGCACAAGCTCCTGCCCCAACCTCACAGTCCTCGCCAGTCCAAAGGTGAGCCCTGCACTCCATCATCAGCATCAGAGGGCCTCCAGCAGGCATCCCGAATTTCCTAGTGCACATGTCAGAACAAATATGTGCGCTTCATGTCACAATAAACAAATGATTTTTTTTATTTTGCACATGGTTACCATCAACTTGAAGTCGATGGTAATTGCACTTCCTAAATGTCCCATTCGTATTTAGGGAATGCTTTGTACATGTGCTTTAAGAATCGCAAATAGGCAATCCCTATCTGCGATTCCTAAATCGCGGTCACAATTTGCGATTTCTACAGTGTAGAAATCGTAAATTGGGACTGTTTTTGGCCCTTTGTACATCCGAAAAGGCCATTTAGCATTTCTTAACTGGCCAAAATAGCGATTCGCCCTGTTAAGAAACGCTATTTACTTTGTACATCTGGGTCATGGTCCCTTGCTTCAAAACAGACTTTGAAAGAGGTTGAAACATTGAGGATAATTTAGTATGTTTAGCATTTTTAAAGCTTAATGGGGTGAGGGGTACCTTTCTTTTTGAGTAACTTGAACAGCGTCTCTCACTATGTCACCATAGGTTTTTATCTCCTTTCCCTCCATGTCGTTGGGGTTATCTCTGGTTATTATTTAGGAGGGGCAGAACCCAGATATATGAACTTTGGGGGATATTGGTATTAACACAATTTAAGATATCAATATGGCTGATATTAGAAGGTCCCATTTTTAATGATTTAGATGAATTTGTATGCCCACTTTTATGCGTTACATGTCTGTAATTTACAATCAAATTATACTGTACTCTGTGTATGCTGAATTTTAGCCTCAAGCATCTGTGATCTAATATTGTATTGCTTTTTAATAATTGTATAATTCCAAATAAATCTTGTTTATGAGCTGAGCAAGCTATAAATGCTTAACAAATCTATTCAACTAAAAATACAACATCAAGTATTGCCATGAAATGTCTACTTCATTCACCTTTTGCTTCGCTTACTCATGCACTTATGTGTCAGGAAGCATTCAGTACTTGAACTAAAATATTCCTGATCATCCTAAGCATAAAGCAGTTGGAAAGTTTTTCTGATTGACTTTTTCACCAAGTATAAAGCTCAAATAAAATATAATAAAATACATTAGACCCATATTCTCATCCAGGCACAAACTTAGTAGGACCTTGCCATATATCAAGCTATATTCAAAATGTGTCTCTGAACTTTCAGGTCTTTTTATAGGGGCATCTTTACTCTCACTGATAATCAATATTGCAGTCTAAAAACACGTTCATGTCCTATTGCACAATGCTAAAAAAAGGTAATAAAATTGATGGAATTAGAAGACCATGAGTTGGTACATGAAATTATGGTTCTTCTAGTCTAAGACACATTTCACCAGTTTTTTGTGTGTGGTGAAGTCTGTTTGGAAATATTACAGATGTTGGGGCTTTTACCTCCAACCTCCACATCCTGAGTGCTGACTTGAAAGCGCTATGCAAATCCTGAATTGGGACTCAGAATTAAGGCTTTAGAAGTGTGCGGGAAATCTCTTCACATAAATGAAGATGGGACCTTGCCTGACACCATGAGATTGCCCAGAGGAAGCTAAAATCTATTGGTCATGACCAGCATTTTCCAATATTTGAGTGGTTGCATGAACTAGTAATGTTACAGAAAGAATGAGACATGTTGACTTATGTACTGGATAATTTCCTTTCACCCATCTATTCTGATTTCTTTTCAGGCACACGCGAACTCATATCTGAAAACCACAAATCACCTTTACCACCAGTTATTGCATGTTCAGAACAGGGTTATGGATGGTAAGTTTCTGGACACACATGTCCCTTTTCCCTTTAAGCCTGTTCTGCATACAAATTTGAAAAAGTCAAGCATTGCCAAGGCGCCTTTGTTCCTGACTCCATGTTCCAAATGTCTTCTAACAGTTCATTCTGGTAGTCCTGTAGTCCCCAATTTTTTTTTTTTTTTTTTTTTTTTTTTTTTTTAAAAAACCTTTATTACAATTTCAGAGAAATACAAGTATGGGCCTACAACCAATAGGCCGGCCGCTAAATAGGTACAACTGGAACATTCACGTCGATGAAGCCATAAAAGGGGGTCACTGGAGTGTAAATCCTTGCCGTCGGCCGCAGTTGCAGTCCATGAACAAACAAAGGTTTCATATTTTTAAGAAACGAAAAACAACAAACACACAAGGCAAGGAATTTTAGAGCAGTAGCATGTGCCCATCGTGTCGAGGGAGTAAACCAACCCGGGTAAACAGAGGGGGAGTGGGGCAAGGCTGAAGAAACCTAACTCGCATGTCGCAGGAGCGTACAGGAATGCGCGGGCTAGGGCGACAGCGCGGCATCCATCGCACGCGTGGGAGGCGGGGCACATATATCCCCGCGATAGGAGTTCCAAGGACCCCACACCTTACTCCACTTGCCAGGCTTGCCTCTCGCCACGTACACCGTTTTCTCTCTGAACATACACCAGTCCATGTGTTCCTTCCACTCGCTGACCGTGGGCGGCCTCTGGGAGCCCCACAATTGTGCAATGTCACGCTTCGCTACCATATAGCCCAGAGTCACCCACTGCGTCTGCGTCGCATTGTAATCAGTAGGCTCCCAGACATTCAACAGACATCGCCGTGCCTCCGGCAACAAGGCCACATGCGTGACTTCTTCTAACACAGCATGCACTCTGTACCAAAACCGAGTCACCTCCGGACATTCCCACAGGATATGGAGGAAACTCCCCAGTAGCCCACAGCCTCGCTTACACAACCCATCCACCGAATATCCCATACGCATCAAACCAGGCCCCGTGACGTACACTCTGTGGAGTATTTTAAGCTGGACGAACCGCAATCGGGCCGGGATAGCCACCTCTTTCGGGGAGGCCACCGCTGACACCCAATCCTCGTCGTCCAGCTCCAAACCGTCGGCAATCCAAGTCTCCCGCAATGAAGCCAGCAAACCCACCCGATCATTAATAAGCTTCTTGTAAATCAGCGAAATGGTGCTATCCGGCACATGGCCGTCCAAGACCCTGTCCTCCAACGGGGAATTCTCCGGAATAGCCGCCGCGTCCGGAAACACGGAGCACAGGGCATGATGAACCTGAGCATACCGATAGTATTCCCTATCATTCAACTGATATTCAGTTTTCAGCATGTCGAACGTCTTGAGATCCCCTACCGTGCTGATACCAATCGTATCCCACTTCTCAAAGCCTTTCGTAGTATACAGATAGCCCAAGCGCTGAGATGTATACAGTGGTGTAGCCCGAGTCAAGCGATCCCTCCACCCCATCGCCGCATTTGCTGCATGCCACACCTGTACCGCGACCCGCGTCGGGCCCGTCAACCGCGCATCGAGGGACCCCGAGTATAATGCACGATTATAGTCACCGCCCGGCAATAGCAATTTGTCCATCTCAAGCGCCGGGTTCAAAGCAGGGCCATACATCCCGTGATTGACGGCGGCCAACTGGGAGGCCCAGTAGTATCGCTTAATATCCGGGAGGGCGACCCCCCCCATCGTACCATGGCAGGGTTAGTTTGGCAAGAGCAATCCGCGGCCGCCCATCCCAAAACAATCGACGCTGGAGACACTCCACCTCCCGAAAATAACGGGCCGGCACCAGGTCCATGGTGTTCTGTAGGGCGTACAAAAAGCGTGGCAGCGACATCATTTTGAACAACGCTGCCCGGCCAAGTGGCGAAAGCGGCAGCCGCCGCCAACCCGCCACATCCGCCCTTAGGTGCTGGAGGGGGGGGAGAAGATTCCGTTCGTAGCGGGCCACTGGGTCCAGTGTTATAAAAATACCCAAATAAGTGAATCCCGACGTCGCAATCTGGATAGGGCACCCCCGCGGAAGGGGGGGGGGCCTCCCCGGAAAGAACGTACACACAGGACTTAGCCCAGTTGATGACCAATCCGGAGTTGCGACCAAAGGAGCTCAAAACGTCCACCAACACGATGAGCGATTTGCACGGCGATGCAAGATACAAAAGTATATCGTCCGCGTATAGGGAGACCCGGTCCTCGTATTCCGGCGTCCATCTAAGACCACGCATCGAGGGTTCCCATCCCAACCATTCCGCAAGGGGCTCCAAACAGAGCGCAAATAGGAGAGGCGACAGCGGACAACCCTGTCGGGTGCCCCTGCCCAAGACAAAGGGAGCCGATACCCGTCCGTTGACCACTACCTGTGCCAGCGGATTGTCAAAGAGCAATTTCACCCAACCGATGAACCCCGGGCCAAAACCAAACTTCGCCAATGCTGCCCAGATGTATGGCCATTCCAGGGTATCAAACGCCATGGTAGCGTCCAAGGACACCAAGATGGCCGGCTCACGAAGGAATGGCGCGCGAGCAAGGACGCCATGCAACCGCCGCAGGTTCAAAGCGGTATTGCGATGGGGTATAAAGCCGGATTGATCCTGATGAACCAGGTCGCCCACAACCCGGATCAGACGATTGGCCAGTACCTTGGCGAGGATTTTAGGTTCCGCGTTTAACAAGGAGATGGGCCTGTAAGAAGCACATCGATCCCGGGGCTTCCCCTCCTTATGAATAACAACAATGGTAGCGAGACGTTGGTCAGAGGGGAGAGAGCCTGCCGCCCTAGCCTCAAGGAACATGTCCCTGAGATAAGGCGCAATAACATCTGGGCGCAACTTGTATAATTCAATGGGGAGTCCGTTAGGACCCATGGCCTTGCCCGATGCAATCGAGCGGATGGCCAAAGCAATCTCATCTGGCGACAGGGCCGCATCCATCACTACTTTATCCTCATCGGACAAGGAGGGCAGAGCTATGTCCCGAAGCAGCAGTCGAGAGTCTTCCTCCGAGCGTTCCGAGACCGGAGAATAGACCCCGTGAAAATACTCCGCAAAGCAATCAACTATATCACCGGGGTCCGTCACACGCACACCGTCCACCCTCTCAACCTCCGGTACCACTCGACCCGCTCTCTCCTTCTTATCCAACCAAGCAATCAATTTCCCGGCCTTATCACCCATATCATACAAACGTCCCTGTTGCTCCCTGCTCACACTCCTAGCAGATTCAGTAACCAGCGCCTTTTAGTCGGCCTGCTTGAGCTCCAAGATATGCAATCTGTCATCCGTTACACCTTGCTCCAACTCACTCTCCAACTCAGTAATCTCATTTTCTAGCCGAACAACCTCCTGCGCAGCGCATTTTTTGGTGGAGGAAATGAGAGATAGGGCCTGTCCCCTGAGCACCGTTTTAAAGGCCTCCCAAAGGGAGATGGCGGAAGACACCGACCCCACGTTGTCCTTAAAGTAATGTTCCAGAGACTTGACCAAGTCTGCACGAATCGTGGGGTTTCGTAGGTACCAGGGGTTGATCGGCGCCACCCTCCCCTCCACCCCCAGGGCGATATCCAGGTGCAACAAAAGGGGGGAGTGATCTGAAATACCGCGTGCCAAGTGTCTCACCTCCCCGATCATCCCAGCTTGGGCCGCAGGAACTAGCATATAGTCAAGCCTCGAAAGACTACCATGGGCCCCAGAATGGAAGGTATACTGCGCCTGTCCAGGGTGTTTCAACCGCCAGCAATCTATCAGTCCCAGGGCATCCAGAAAACCCCCCAACCAACTCTGGGCCCGAGGGAGGTCCCTAGGGGGGTATCGATCCTCAACTCTGGAAACAACAGCGTTAAAATCCCCCCCCAGGACCACCACCCCCCCCGGGAGCCCTAGCAGCAGACGTCCCAAATCAGCGTAGGTGGCCGTCTGCAGGCCCGGCGGGACGTAGACCGTGACCAGCGTAATCAATCTACCCTCCCACCTCCCCACCAGCGCAGCGTAGCGCCCTCTGTCGTCGTGGATCACCTCATCCACCACTAACGGGAGAGAGGTCCTGACCAAAATGCCCACTCCCCTCGAGCCAGAGGTGAAGCCAGAATGGGCCAGAAGGCGATACCCTCGTCTGTTTATGGCATGGAAAGAGTTCCCTATGAGGTGTGTTTCCTGCAGGAACACAATGTCTGGCGAGATACGTTTCAGAAACTGCAGGACTACCCCCCGCTTTATCCTGTCCCCCAGCCCATTCACATTCCAGGAAAGAAGTTTCAGCCCCCTACCCCCCATCCCTCCCAGCACAGAACATCCCCCTCCCGGGTGGCACAATCATAGTAGAACAGCATGAAATATTATCCCGCCTTGTGAAACAAACAAACAATCCCCAACCCCGTCCCATCAACCCCAACAAAACTCCCCCCTCCCTGCACCCCTGCGTGAGCCCAAACAGCCCCCCCAACCTGCAGTGTGCCTGTCGCCCCATTATAAAATTCACTACAAAAAGGACAAAAAAAGAACCCCAGAAGGAGGAAAGGGCCCCAGCAAGCCCCCCGCAACCTCCAAACATCACGGGGCAAAGTGTCAACAACTGGAGTCCGGTGCAGCCACAGGCGCAAAACGTTACCAAAGCAGTCCAGCGCCAGAATCACAGTTCCATTCCTACTCCGGCGAACCTTCTCCGCTCTCCGTCATCCGCCTCTCCGGCTCCCGACTCTTGGGCAGGGCATCCAGCCACTCTCCCACCGCCTCCGGCCGGTCGAAGAAGTGTGAGCGACCATCTAGCTCGACTCGCAGCCTAGCCGGGAAGAGCATCGCATACTTGAAGTCCATGTCTCTCAAGCGCCGTTTGATGGCCGAGAAACCCATCCGTTGCTTTTGAACCGCTTGCGTAAAGTCTGGGTAAAAGCTAACATTAGAGTTCTCAAAGCGTAATGGCCCCGCCACCCTCGACGCCTGCAGGATAGCGTCTCTATCCCGAAAATTAAAAAGTCGGGCAATGATCGGCCGCGGGGGGGCACCCACCTTAGGCGCACCCCCTGGAACCCTGTGGGTCCGTTCCACGGCGAAGAATTTGCTCAGCCCTTTGGGTGCTAGATGAGTCACCACTAGATCCTCCACAAAGAGGTCCACAGCAGATTCCTCCGATCGTTCGGGCACGCCGATAATGCGGACGTTGTTCCGCCTGGCCCTGCCTTCAGAGTCCTCGAGGCGACGCTCGGTCAGATCGCTTGCGAGCTGCAACCTCTGCACCGTCGTCTGCAAAGCGGCCACATCCACCGTTAGGCTCGACGTCGCTTGGGCCAACGAGTCGACCCGGTCGTTGGTTTTCGACAGGTCTGCTCTGACCAAGGTGACATCGATCAGCACCGAGTCCAACTTGTTGGCCAGAGTATCCAGTTGCTGGTTCACGGTCACCTTCATCTCCTCTATGGCCCCCATGACATCCAGCAGAGTCAATTCGGGTGATGCGCCCGAGGCCTCCTTGGGCGGCTCAGGCGATTTACGTGATCCACTAGGGGATCCCTTTGGCTGAGCATAGCGGTCCATATTGTTGGCCTGAGAATAGGCTCCCCTCCGGGTAGATTTGGGTTTTAGCTTGTCGCCATCCACTCTTGTCGTCATCGTTGGCGATCAGCAAGGTCAGCACCCTCCAGCACCCGGAGGAAGGCCCGGGGATCCGGGACGCTAGCTGATGTCCAGGCTTGGCACTCCGCACTCGGTGCAGCTCTCCCGATGTCTCCTCAACAGTTTCGGTCGGTCAACTTGAAACCGAAAGTGAAAGTACGAGTTCCAGGGCAGGCCCAGCCTGGCATGCCGCTGTTGTTCACTTTGCAGCTGGGCACCTCACCAACCCGAGTCCGGAACCAAAGCCGGAGAAGGCCGCAAACTTCAGGTCGCCAAAAAACCAGGTTCCCGGAGTCCAATTTCGATTTGGAAAACGAGTGGCACCTTAGCATAAGATCATAGACAAAAGCCCGTCGAGAAGATCAGGATTGTGACAGGATAGACGTGGGAGGTTGCGGAGGCCCTCGGGAGCCACAAGCCTACGCGGCCATCTTGGTTGCGCGCTAGGCTCCTCCCCCTGTAGTCCCCAATTTTAAGCGTTATTGAACATTTCATTTCACATCGGGATGGACTGAGCACCACGACAGGACTGCAGTCTCAAATAAGTATAAATTAGCAGCTGAGTCGGGGCAGCTAGACCAACGGTGGACACACCGTTTCTAGCAAGCAGAGAGGTAATTGCATAGTGTTGTTAAATTATTATTATTTTTTTTAAATAATGCCAAACCTGCCAATTCAGAACATTTGGTTCTATAAATAACCTAGATTAGGTAGTAGTCTCTTGTAAATGAAGTAGACAGAAGGTGTACTTGGAGTTTGGCGGATGTGAGAAGTCTGCCAAGATATTGTGATTGTGTCATTACCTCTAGGTAGAGGGGAATGAGACAATATACACTCATAATGGTGTGGACACCCACAGTTTTTGGTGGATGTCTTGTAGCTACTTACATCAACACAAAGCTGAGTCCTTTATAGGGACTACATCTTCCATGACACAGACAAGTCTCATTTTCTTGCCTGATTGTTAATTATTGGTACTGTGATATAGATGCTATGGTTTAACTTACAATATGCTGGTTTGGACAGCGTGTGTAGTTGGGGACAGTGAGGGCAATTATATTTCAGCAATGATGGGAATTGAGTTGGGTTTCCTGTTCAGCATTCCTTGACCCCAGCATCACATGGTACTAGCCCTAAATTAATGTTTTGTTTGAAGCAGTTCAGTTTTCTGCAGTGTTCAAAAAATCATTTGATTTGGTTCTACTCTCTTCGATGGGTCATGTTTATTGCAGAAAAGGTAGAGTATGGATGGTAGCCCAAAGTCAAAGAATTATTCAACGAAAGGGTCAGCTAGCAAATGATGTGTTTAGTATGAGTCATTTAAAATCAAAGAGCTTGTACCTCCAAGCATTGTCTGTGCCCATTAGACACTTGTTACTGGAGTGGGCTATAGTTCTCTTGAAAAGGTCAATAAGTTGTAAAATTAATATTGTTATGTCAAGCATATTCTGCAGTGCATGTGTATCCTGTTGGGGATGTTGGAAGAACACCCCACGCACATTGAAAGTGAAATTGGGAAGCATTTTAACAAATGTTCCCAGTGGAAGTGACTGCCATCCGTGCTAGTATCTACCAGTGTGTACTTTGCATCACTCACATCTTTGACCGGTACAGTATATGGACTTCCCACAACAAGGCTAAACATGCTAAGAGGAGCAATAGTCTTTCTTGATCTTTGCTGTGTGCTAACACTATGCCCTTTGCTATTAGTGTCCTGCTCTTAGTTCACTGCATATGGCTGAAGGATAAGTGCAGCAAGCTTTGTGCAGTGTAACTGAATACCATTACGGTCTCTTATATACCACTAGACCTGCCCAAAGGCCCATTCCTTCCCTGCAGGCTGTGGGGTATGGGGCACAAGGATTTGGCGAATGTCATTTGCCATGCCCAGTGGGCATGTTTGAAGGGCATAACCGAAGAATAAATGGGGCAAGGGATCTCTATGCCGTATGTGACCTAAATGTGTGCCCTCTGCCTACGTTCCCATGAGGCACAAGGTCAAGACTGATTTGCATAGGGCAGGGTTCAAACTGGAATGGCATAGTGAGCAAAAAAAACGATGGATTTAGTAGGCCCAGATCTCTGTACTGGGGTGAATGTATGACATTGTTCTGCATTCCGTCCATCAACTGTTGTTTTTACATTTGTCACCCCGAGTGGGACGGGTATGCCCAGACGTGGGTCCCGTGCTCTCCATGCCACTGGAATCAAGCTATCCTGGCTGAAGAGGGGTGAAACCCCAAAACCTATCCTAGGATGCTTGTTTCCAGTCCAGGGAGGACCTGGCTTGGCAGTTCGGGCTGGACTGTTCCCATGAGGCACAGGGTCTAGACTGATTTGCATATGGCAGGGTTCAAACTGGAATGGCATGGTGAGCAAAAAACGATAGATTTAGGTCCAGATCTCTGTACTGGAGTGAATGTATGGCATTGTTCTGCATTCTGTCCATCAACTGTTGTTTTTGCATTTGTCACCCCGAGTGGGACGGGTATGCCCAGACGTGGGGCCCATACTCTCCATGCCACTGGAATCAAGCTATCTGGGCGGAAGAGGGGTGAAACTCCGAAACCGGTCCCAGGATGCTTGTTTCCAGTCCAGGGAGAACCTGGCTTGGCAGTTCGGGCTGGACGGTTCCCGTGAGGCACAGGGTCAAGTCTGATTTGCATATGGCAGGGTTCAAACTGGAGTGGCATGGTGAGCAATAAAACGATGGATTTAGGCCCAGATCTCTGTACTGGGGTGAATGTATGACATTGTTCTGCATTTTGTCCATCAACTGTTGTTCTTGCCTCTGCCTACGACCAGCAGGGTGCAGTTGAAGGCCATGTCTTGTGAGACCATTGGCATAGAGACTGTGTGTATGTAGTGGACACTGGAGGCCAGAGAACTTTGGATAGTATATGAACAATAGGAAACGTGTGGCCACAGTCCAAACTCAATGAATATTTTGTATACCCGACAAAATATATCCTAACAAAATAAGACAAAACATGTTGAGTGTTTTAAAAAAAATATCACAAACAATTCATTTAAAGGGAGGCTAAGATCTAAACCATAAAAGCCACTGTTATTTACTTAGAAATAGCTAGCTACACATAGATTGCTATTTCCAATGTACTGCTTATAATTCACTCACGGATCGCATCCAAAAAGGCTTCATCAATGGTATAACTGTTGAAATCCTATATCACACATTCATTTATGTAATAAATGAGAGGTATTCAAGGGCAATATTTGTGTTTGAGGATTTAGACTTTGCAATTGAACCCTAAATTCTGTAGTCATCATTTCACGATTATGAACTCCTAATTTGCTGTTTCTGTGAGAGGAACGTAAAGGATTCTCACCGTGCCCAGACTTTGATAACTTATTTTTTAGAGACATTTGCTATTAAGGCATCAACTTAGGTCTGGTAGTGGTTGCTTGTTTTTAGGTGAATTCCGTAATACTACTGTGCATTTCTTAAGTTGCAGTTTAAAACTATTTGAGCCACAGAACGTACTCATATGATATTGAAGGTAGCTAGCTTGTGACTGGTCTCATATTCATTATTCGTCAATTGTACAAGACGAAAGAGTGAATGAAAGGTATGATGCAAAAGATCTATTCATAAACACACTGGGAGCAGCAAGTCGGTTTACACTCCATTCTGTGATAAAGGAGTATGATGAATGGAATCGGCTGATCGGGGGTAAGCTTGAGTCAATGTGATATATATTTTGTGTTTTGATGATGGAGCCTCAACAGGTCACAGCACACAGAGTGCACTGCCAAAAGAGCATTTCACCCACAAATGAATTCCAAAAGTTTCTTCTTCCTATTAATCCATTTTATTCCTTCCAGATCTCAATTTGCAATCAATTTATGTCCATACATTATTCAAATATTGCAATCCATATACAACAAATGCCTACCCAGGCCTTTCTGAACACCACCTGGGGATTCACCCCTCCTTATAGCGTTACGTTAATTTAGTTGTTCGACCCAATGCATTTCGGGCAGCATATGCCCTTCCTCAGGGGTAACTGCAATGAGACAGATAACAAATAAATCACCAGTATAACCCACTCGAAATCGTGCTGTTCTTACAAAATGCTTTGCTTTGTAATTACAATCAAGCCTTAGATTACCTGTAATCCATAGAGAAACAAAAATGTATAATACAGTGTACAATCATTGTGTAAAAATACATTAATCAATGAATCAATAACTTCCAGACTCTTAACTATACTGTATACACATGCCCTAACACGAACCTCTCCCAACATAAATGTATTAATGTCTCCAAAATCAGAGTGCCTTCAAACCGCCATTATCTAACACTAAAATTTGCCTTTATGCACGCCAAACATTGCCGGTAACCAAAGGGAATGTGCAGACTATACAAGCATAGATGCTACTGGTGCTTTTAAATCATGTAATATGGTTAAACTAAATCACCTGACATGCAAACCATAAAGCTAAAAAAAACCACTGTGATTAGCCCCTTAGTACCTCAAACTCGTAAATCATGTAAACAAAATTGCTAGAACAAAACATGAATGATTGCAACATTAAAAAACATAAAACTGACACGCGTACATGAATATGATCGTGCAAAGGTGTAAATTAATTATTAAAACCATTTATGAAAATGTTCCTATTTAAGTCTATGTTCGCTTTTTTTAATAACAAAATTCCGGAATAAAACTGCTAATGGTCTCAGTACATCAACTACATCAGAGAGAGGTGAACCTCCAGTGTTGTATACTTTATGAACTGGTCTTCATATTATAACCAGAGTTCCTTGTTTATATGTGGGTGCAAATTACCTTGGATGGAAAGGAATATGTATATACTTCAAATGTGATAAAATGCACACCATATTTCCCAAACATTTGTAGCAAGTTCAAAGTTTTAGATTGTTGCAACGTGCAACCCTGTTTCTCTTGCGTTCCATCCATGCGCACAGATTATGTGGAGGTGATGATGGAGCCTCGTCTGGTCCCAGCACAGAGTGCACTGCCAAAAGAGCATTTCACTAACACATGAATTCCAAAAGTTTCTTCTTCATATTAATCCGTTTTATTGCTTCCAGGTCTTAACTCGTAATCAATTTATATCCATACATGATTCCAATATTGTAATCCATATTCAACGAATGCCTACCCAGGCCTTTCTGAACAACACCTGGGGATTCACCCCTTCTTATAGCGTGAGGTTGATTTAGTTGTTAGACCCAATGCATTTCGGGCAGCATATGCCCTTCCTTAGGGGTAACTGCAATTCGACAAATAACAAAGAAATCACCAGTATATCCCACTCGAAATCGCGCCGTTCTTACAAAATGCTTTGCATTGTAATTACAATCTAGCCTTAGCTTACATGTAACCCATAGGAAAACAAAAAATAATAATAAAGTGTACAATCATCATGTAAAAATAAATTAATAAAGGCATCAATAACTGCCAGAATGTTAACTATACTGCATACACGTGCCCTAACACGAACCTCTCCCAGAATGAATAACTCCCAACAGAAATGTATTAATATCTCCAAAATCGCAGTGCCTTCAAACCGCCATTATCTAAAAAACTAAAATTTACCTTTATTCACGCCAAACATTGCTGGTCACCTAAATGAATGTGCTGACTAAAGAAGCATAGACTTTACTGGTTTATAGTTAAGAGTGGACCGCATGTAAAACAGGGTTGAACGTCGCAACAATCTAAATCTTTTAACTTGCTACAAATGTTTTGGAAATATGGTGTGCATTCTATCACCTTTGAAGTATTTATTTTGGGTTGACATTATTTTACATTTGACAATTAAATTAATGGATATTCAGTGCCAAGGTTTGCAGATGAAGTGCATCTCTGATCACCATCTTAAGGAAGACCCCATTGAAGTTGTATATTTAAGGGTCGAAACATCAACTTTTTGGACATAATTGGACTGGCAGGAGGGATGCAAGCCAAACTAGAGAAATTCTCATTTGAAATTCCCCCACACTGCTGAAAATTACAGACAACCAGTTCTTGTATGTACTAATATTGAGTTCCTTTCTATTTTTTCACCTGTACACAACTCAACAGCACTGCGCCTTCGATATGCACTACATTTGCTGAGCACCTTGTTGAATGAGGATTGCGCTGCTTTATGTTTGCATGACGGTGTTGCATGATCACTGGAATCAGCTATAAATGTTTAATTATATAAAACATTTTGAACTTGTTGTATAATATGTCTAACATGAGAAGTACATGCATTATGGGGGTTTCACTCTCTGTGAATCATTTAAAAGTGTATTGAAATATTTCCCATATGAACCTCTGTATTTACACATTACTTATGATGGCCAGGTTCTGAGGACTACTGAGAAGTCCCGTTGTTCTTCATGTGATCAAACTAAAGAGGTCTTTGTTTTATCTTAACTAAGTAGAGTGCTTCCAATTGAAGTATTCCATTTGTGTAACTTAATGCTTAGCTGCATAGTTTTTCTGCCTTATACCTACAAATACAGATGTAGTTTGATCGAAAGTTAAATGTTCTTTCTCTTGATAGCAAATTTTAATTTTGAAATAAGGTCTTGAAGCCCTAGTAAGCTGATAACTAACTTTAACCTTTTAGTAGTTGAGACTGGTTGACCTTCAGAGAAAGTATGCACATTAAAAAATTAAGGTTTATGAAGTGAATTAAGAGATGCATTGGCACAGGTTGTAAACCCTCCTACAGAGATCTGGTAGTGCAATTAGACCATAGATTAGATGAGCGTTGCTTAGAGAACAACAAACCTGAGATTAAAGTGTTCATTGCATTCCTTAAGAGGGTAGAGACTCACAAGTTCCAGAACCTACTCAGCTAGGAAATGTTTATACGGAAAAAAGTAGTGAACACAAATTATGCATGTATTGTTGTATATATCTGGAACACCACATCTAGAAAAGCTACAGCTGATGGAAAACGAAATTATTTGACAATAAATGGAGCTGCTTTGTCTATTGGAAAAATTAGTCCGTTCCAAAATAGGTAGTGAATATTATCCCATCATCAGTTGTTCATGATGGTTCCTATGAAAATGACTTTGCTGAATGTACAGAAAAAGATTCTGGTTGATGCTGCATAATCCTAGCATTGATTGGGCAGCTGGAACACTACAATTTAATTCTGATTATTAAATAAACATTTGTTGGATACCTAGTGAATCTTCCCATAGTGACCCAAGGTATAAGGAGGATTAATGACACCTCATGTTATTAGTTATGCAGGTAATTTGCCTCCTTGTTATGAAAGGCTGCATGATGTGTTTGTAAGAAAGCAAGTTTATTACCTCCACACAGAAATTAAGATTGTAAGATTGACTTGGAACCTGGAGCACCTATACATTTTAGTCAGGTGTATGTGTTCACAGACTGGACAGAACATTTTAATATACCGATATAATGTAGCCAAGGTGTTTATCAGAACATCACAGTGTCCTACCTTTTCTCTTCGCCTTTATGTTTTGTGCTCAAGAAGGGAGGTAAGCCAAGAACACGTATAACTTTTAGAACAATTAACAAACGTACAGTTACAAATAGACATCCATTACACTTGATATCTCTTCTCCTAGACGAGGGGAAAACAGAAAGATTTTAACTTAACTTGATAAAAGGAGCATATAATTTAGTTAGCGTCAGAAATGATGATAAACAGAAAACTGTTTAGCATTACGTTTTTATTATTTGCATATCAGGTCATGCCCTTTAGACTGTGTGATGCTCCAGCTGCTTGTCAATATTAAAAAAGATGTCATGAGAGATTTGACTTGCTCTGTATAATGTATTCATATAATATGTATCATATTTCCTGGAGACACATGTACAACATGTTAAGGCATTGTTGCTGAGATTAAGAGCTCACCATTTGTTTGCTAAATTAGATAAGTGTTAGTTTCACACCATCTCAATCGACATTTTGGGTACATAATTAACCGACAGGGTATGCAGAAAGACAGGAACACAGTTTTAGGAGCATTAATCCAATGGGCCATACCAACATCTGTAAAGGTAGTGCAAAGTTTCCTAGGCTTTGCCACTTTTTTAGACTATTTTTTGATCAATTGTTTGAGATAGTCAGAGCAATAACTAAACTTCTCTATAAAGGAGCTGGATTTGCATGGTCCAAAGAGAAAGAATTTTGTTTTTTGAAGTAATGTTTTTCTTGTGCTCCTATTTTACAACACCCAAAGGTTCAGCATCTGTTTATTGCTCAAACATATGCCTCATGTCATGCTATGAAAGAGTTTTTGACCCAAAGGAATCCAGTGACTAGACAGATGTATTCAGTTGTTGCCCATTTTCCTCAACAGATTTCCCAAGCAGAATTCAATTACACTATTGCAGCCATAGACCTTTGGCAATTATGAGAACATTTTTTTAATGGAATACTTAATAGGAGTCAAATACACAATAGAGGTGTACATTGACCACCGGAGCCTATAGTAGATAAATTCTGCTAGAGCAGTGATTCCCAGACAGGTTAGATGGACCTTGTTCTTTTGATTATAATTTTGTGATAAACTATAAGCCATCTCCGAACAATATGGACGATTTCTTATCACAGCGGAATCAACCTGAAAATGAAAATATGGTGGTTAGAGAGCCTGCATTGTTTTTGCCAACTGGAACTCAGAGTATTCATTCTCTAGCTTTTATCAATGTTGATCCATTTCTAACTACAGTATGTACAGAATTACAGTCCATTGATGAAGCCTGGCCCAGGAACAAGAATGTTGAAATGTGAGGAATGAGATGTTTTTTTCAAACAGAGGCTCTGTATTCATCTCCAGCTGAGTTAATACAACAGTCCATTAGTTGTCTTCTTGATTCTAAAGCTTCTAGACATAGTGGAATAACTAAACTATTAGCATCAGTAAAATGCATTTGTGGTAGTCCTCTCTAATTGCAGATGTAAAACTATATGTTCAGGCAGGTGCTATTTGTGCTGAAAGTAATCGTTTGCATACTAAACCTATGGGACGTTTGAGACCATTCCCTGTTCCACTTAAGCCTTAGCTCTCAGTATTCATGGCATTTAGAGTCTAGTTACCTAACAATTGTACTGCCATTTTAGTAGTTGTTGATCATTTGAAAAAAATGGGGCATTCCGTTGCATGAACTGGGCTGCCATCCTCAAAACAGTTGGCACAAATATTTGTGCATAATATTATTCATTTACATGGATTACCATAAGGTTTGTTGACTGGTCTGTATTTATCTCAAACTTCTGGTCAGATTTATGTAAAGAACTAGACGTGGGAATATGTCTTTAGTTATCATTGTTCATATGAACAATTATATTATTAAAGCTGAAAATGGTTGCCCTTTTACACATTTGTTACCTGGCATCGCTGAAAGACTAAAGGCTGTGCCTAGTATGGTACACAGGCAGCTGCTGTGACTGAAGGGCTAGGACAAACGCCAAGCACTGTGCCAAGGCCTCCTAGACATTGCTAGATTGACACCAGTAGACTTAAGGTGGGAAAAGTGTGGTGAGAGGATGGCCTGGCTGAAGGCCAGCCACTGTATCTAAAGAATTCATAGTAATGCTGTAGACCTTGTCCAGCAAACTGTAGTTTAGGGATGTTGAGTATCATGCATTGCTGTAGACTAGGCTCTTCAGCCAAAGGTCATGACCTGTCCCAAGAGTTTTTAAGGCATGAACAAAAGTCTTGACCAGTAGGCACTGCGGAAAGAATATGGCGAGTGCAGGATCCTAAGATGCAAATTTAGTCTGCTCAGAGGTCATTCTCATGAGGCTCATCCTTCCACCATCCGAACCATAACTTGCACCCCAAATGCAGTTTTTTATGAAATTACTCATCACAAATGCTGTCAATGACATACCTAGTCATGTTATAAATCCCCATAACCATTCACATTCTTGATTACATTACTATTGATATAGTATCCTTTCTTCATTTATTGATGCTTAATGATGCTGTGGGTCCTGTTACCTATTGTTCATAATATTGTCAAGCCATGAGCATTGGACTTCTGTGGCGATATATGGTTTGCATGGCATGGCTGCAAGTTATGGTTTGTGCAGATAACATAGATGGCCAACTTGGGTGGATTTTCAGATGCATTTTCTAATCACATTTTCACTTTAATTATGGTTGTTGGGGTTGTTCCTCATGTCGCTTATACACATATTATTGTGTTATTAGCCTAAAAAACTAAGTTACACTTAACAAAGATTTTTCAGTGATTCCTTTTGATAGTTAACCTCTTCCATTTTCTACACAATCAGTGGCAGTGCCTAGTAATAGTTTCTTGCTGTGACTTACATCAGGCACTATACTCAACCTCCCAGTAAGCAGTAAATTAAAGCAAAAAATGGCAGCTGTGTCATGCCACATACCCACACACATGCGTAGCGACACTGCACCTGCCATAGAAGTATGACTCATACATGTGCTTACGTGATGACATGAGCAATTACCATGCTAAACAACATGGACAAAAATGTTGCATTGGCAAAACAAGAAGGTATGAAATGGCAAAGCCAAACGGCGAGAGCGTTAGTATTGTCAGTGCTTGACCTTTACAAATCCAGAGGGATCTTAGAACGTTGCTTTACACGGTTCCTGACTCTAACCTTCAAACTACAAATTTTGGTGAGAAGGGAGATGAGTGAAATCTGAAACACGAATTCTGAAAAAATACTGCGATCTAAACTACCTTCTAAAAAACTGATAGAACAAAACTAAATTGGGGATTTATGTACTTACCTTTTCATTGGTGAAATTTTGAAATAGTGTTTCACATTTCGTCAGGAATCACGTGTCTTTGTCTTCCATCTCCAGTTATCAGTGTTAAAAAATGAGTTTATCTTCTTCTCTGACAGATTTTGACACGTTTGTGGAAAGTTACAATAATGAGCTGCTCTCTGAATATTTCTGCCTGGATGGGAAAAACAAGTTTCATGATAAAGATTTACGTAGACAACGCATGCAAGAGGAGGTAAGTTCGCCAAAACTCCTATTTATTAATGACTGGCCCTATTTTAGAGTCCTAACAAATGCTCTCTCTCTCCTAGGATTTCGATTCCGAAGGATTAGATTGTATAGAGTCATCGAATGGTTTACACCTTTTTCACCATCTCTTATAACTTCGGCACAAGAATGTCTCTAGCTTTACCCCGGTAGTCCCCAGTTCTCACTTGTAGGCACAAAATATTTAAACGTGAAGAGCCCCATCCACAAAGATTTTTCTGTGAGTAGGTGTGAGGTACTCTTTGCTTGCTCCTGAACTTTCATGGGTGCATCTCACTTTCTTACGGACGAAAGCCCGCCATTTTCACACATCTGAATGTACATTCTGCTCCTTGTCTGTCATAGTCTATGTGTATGCAATTTTCGGCATTCTTTGTGCCTTTGAACATTGAACAATCTAGACAATAGCTCAAATCTGAACAGGTTTTCAGTGGTGGATAATTTGCAGATTTTGACCCAAAAAAAGTTTATAGCTCATGCGGACCAAAAGTTACTAAAAACTGCGACACATGTTGCTGCTCAGTGGAAGGCGATTCACAAAGGTTAAGTGGTTACCTTTAAGTTGCTTGTTGGGTGTTAACCTGCTACTAATGAAGTGAAGCCATTGCCCAGTGTTAACGTGTAAAAGATGACAAAATAATGAAGTAATACTATCACAAAATGTTCTGCATTATGCCACATAATTTGCCTTTTCTTGACGCATAAATTAATGAACCCTGCCACAATATTTGGTCCTCCCCTTCCGTATAATCAAGTGGCCCTGGAAATAGTTTTACATTTGAATACTCTTAGGTATGGATATGTTCTTAAATATGGACAGTGTCAAATGGATGAGTAATCTCAAAAGTGAACAAAATTTCTCAATAGAATATGTATCTGGAGGCTGATATTCTTTCTTTTTCTTTATTCATTTAACCATTTTTGAGAAATTTTGCTTTGCCTCCCTTTTTTCACTTGGACATAACTGACAAAAAGTCTGTCATCAATCAGGCACAGTTGACCGATCCTTTTTAGTTGCTTGAAAGACTTTCTTCTGTATATGGATCCTAGGAGATGTCAAAATCTCTGGGTAATAATAATAATAATAATACTTTATTCGAGTTCAAGATACATGAATTCATAAAAGTAACATGTTCATATAGACAAAAGTAATCCACAATAAAATATCGTTACACAGAACATAAATAAGTTACTTTAAAAACTCATTAAACGTTTCCTTTTCCTTAAAATACTTTTTAAAAAGCCCAACATTATTGACACACAGTATTCGTTTTGTAAAGATACTAAAAACAATAAGGCGGGCCGACAGTGTCTCCAAGAACCATGTTTTTTTTTAAATGGCTTAATCCATCTAGATCTTTCCATCGAATAAAATTTACAAAAACAAATTACATGTAGGGTTGACTGGGTAGACAAATTATCACAAGGGCAATTACATAATTTTCTTGTCCAGTCATTAACTACGGGGAAGGAAACGAAGCGGAAAAAGACATCGAACCTTAGCCTGGTGAGCAAAAAACGGTCAAAGCCCACCTGACACCATGTTAAATAAGGCTGAATATCACTAGAAACCAATGTAAATTGATGTTGAAATACAAGGTTCTTATTGAGTTCAACTCCTAATCTAAGTGATTCAACGTGGGACCAACATAGCTCCTTCAGATCCTTTCTTGATAGACTGCACATGGTCTCTGGTTGAAAGTAAAACTCGGGTCTGCCAAGGTCCCTTGTAAAATGACAAATATACTTCAACCAGGGTATCCTAAGTGCCTTATCCAATCCCATACAATCTTTAAGGATATCTCTATTTAACGTTAATGCTGGAGAGGTCCATACCCTGTACCAAAGCAGAACTGGTTGTATACTAATCAGATCACTCACATAGCGCATACCTAGCTCTGCGTGACAGTTAAAAACAGGGGAACTAGCAGGGGTTGCCAAGACAAATCTTATGAAAGCGTTCTCTACCCTTTGTATTGAGGAGAAATTATTATTGATCCCCCAAATACCTGCCCCATAAATGGCTATACTGATGCACTTGGCTTGGTAGATTTTTAACAGTATTGCCGGTGGTCTCCTCCCCAGCTTTTTCGAGAAGATCATAAGTGCAGCGGTAGCTTTCTTAAATGACAATGTCCTGTTTCTAATAGCTGGCCCCCAGGACCCCTTTTCCTCGAGGACTATTCCCAAGTACGAAAATATTTTAGCTGGGGCAAGTTCCTCTTTCCCCACAAACAAGCGGCATGCTCTTTTTTTGCCACTGCCACAGGACATTACAAACGATTTGGAAACATTCAATTTTAACCCCCTGTTATCCATAAACTTTATGTAAGTGTCCAGAGCAGTTTGGAGACCTCTTTGCGTCCGGGACATGATCACTGCATCGTCAGCATATAAAAGGGACGCAATTTGATACTGATTGGCCTGGGGGGAATCGCGTACTGCAGCAAGCAAAACTTTTTCTAGGTCGTTGGTATACAAGTTAAACAGCAATGGGGCGAGTACGCACCCTTGCCTCACGCCCCTCTTTACATAGAAGGGCTTAGTGCATTCACCATTTAAACCATATCTGACCTTTGCCCTAGCGCCAGCATACAACTGCCTTAGAAAGGAGATAAGTACTTCATCAACCTTCATGTCGCTCAAGATCTGCCATAATCGGTTATGAATGACACAATCGAAAGCCGCACTTAGGTCGACGAACACAACAAAAAGTTTGCCCTCTTTGGCCTGAGTATATTTGCCAACTAGTGACGTGAAGTTGAGAACCTGTTCTACAGTACCACAGCCCTTGCGAAAGCCGTATTGAACCGGCGATAAGATGTTAAACTCGTCGGCCCAAAGTTGCAAACGGTTCAGGATAACTCGCCCAGTAACTTTCAAAAAAGAGTCCAGAAGGGATATGGGACGGTAACAAGAAGGTTTGTCCCGGTCCCCTTTTTTGAATATAGGTATAATTATCGAGTCTGCCCAAGTATCGATGAAACCCCGCGCGCAACTGGCCTCTAAAGCACGCGTAAGTAGAGGCGACCAGAGTCCCGGCTGAAGTTTGAATAAATCAATTGGGACGCCATCAGCGCCTGGCGCTTTATTGCCTTTGCTCTGGGTGATTGCGGCGGACAATTCGTCAACAGTAGCATCTAAATTAAACGGGACGAAATCGTCCGCCAGTTGGCCCTGAGTAATTGGCTTCTTAGCTACCAGTTTGTCTTTCCCTCTCGGATTATAAACCTCAGCGAAGAAGTCGACCCAAGAATCTTCAGTAATGGCCACATCCAATCTATCCGTTTCCCCTGTAATAAGGAAAGGAGCCCTGACCGCCAGCCAGAAGGCAGAGCAGTCCTTTTCCAGGGAAGCGTTATATAGGCATTCCCACGCTTCGTTCTTAAGCGCGCGTTTCCGCACCTTCCTAACCTGGTTGTACACACGCCTAGAATGAGTAATTTCAGTTTGATTCCTAGGATTTTTCCCCAAGGCTATCTTTAAGGCAGTGTGGGCCTTGGTACACGCCGAATCAAACCACCCTTTTCTAGCTACTTTCCCCGTTTTTGGGGGGCGGTGTAGAACATCTTTGATGATCTTTGTGATGGAAGCAAAAGATTCCAGGATATCTGTATGGGATACTTCATCCTGAAGGCACACGTTAATGGAAATTAAAGCTTGTTTAATAATATTCCTATAGAGGAGGAGGAGCCTAGCGCGCAACCAAGATGGCCGCGTAGGTGCGAGGCTCCCGAGGACCTCCGCGACCTCCTGAATTAATCCTGGCGATATCCTGTCCTTGTTGAGGGGACTGTGTTGGGGAACCGGAGCTGAGGCGCCACCCGTTTTTTGGGCTCGAATCGGACCCCGGACGCCGGTGGGAGCATCGATCGAAGGTTGTGGCCTTCTCCTCGCCGGCCCCCCGGATTGGAGTAGTGGGGCGATCCGGGGACAAAGTGAATAACAGCGGCGAACGGGGCTGGGCGACTGGCGTACCCCGCACTTTCACTTTCGCTTTTGCGCCCTCCTAGCTCTCAAGCGGGGTCGGACTGCGGAGCGGGGTGTGGTGGTGTGGCTTTGTCCAGGAGCCCGGCTGACCCGCCGGCGGTGGGTTGACCCGCGGTTCGGTGGTCGCCCCTGCCCCCCCCCTGGCACCCGTGACTGGGTATAGCGGCCCGTTTGGGGTGCTTGGTACGACGGTGGAAGAGCCAGCATGTCCACCAAACAAGATGGCGACCGGGCGAAGGTGAAGACGACCCGCCGTGGCACGGCGCACCAGGCCAACAGTATGGACCGCTACACGCTCCAGAAGGGTTCTCCGGAGACATCGCGTGCATCCCCGGTGGGCCCGACGGAGGCATCCGCTCATCCGGTGGATCTGACCCTCCGGGACGTCATGGGCGCCATCGCAGAGATGAAGGCCTCGGTGGACCAGCGTTTCGACACCTTAGCGCAAAAAATAGACTCGGTCCTGGTGGATGTGAGCCTTGTGAGGGCAGACTTGTCCAAAACAAACGACCGAGTCGACTCCCTGGCCCACACCACGACGAGCCTCACGACAGACGTGGTGGCCCTCCAGAAGGAGGTGCGCCGGCTTGGCCAGGCGAGCGCCCTGATGGACCGGCGACTGGAGGACTCCGAGGGTCGGGCCCGGAGGAATAATGTCCGTATTGTGGGGGTGCCGGAGGGACGAGAGGCGGAGGCGGCGGATCTTTTCGTGGAAGAGTTGATCCTGACCCATCTCCAGCCCCGGGGGCTGAGTAAGCTTTTTGCGGTGGAGCGTGCTCACCGGGTCCCCGGGGGCAGACCTAAGACTGGTGCCCCGCCGCGGCCTCTCATTGCCCGGATTTTTAATTTCCGGGACAGAGATGCTATCCTCCAGACCTCCAGACAACAGGGACCGGTCAAGCTTGACAACATGGAGGTACATTTCTACCCAGACTTTACCCCGGCGGTCCAGAAGCAGCGGCAGAGCTTTCTTGGTGTTAAACGTCGCCTGAGGGACCTGAACCTCAAGTACTCAATGCTCTTTCCAGCTAAGCTGAGGGTAGAGGTGGATGGTCGCACGCACTTCTTCGACCGGCCCGAGGCGGCTGGGGACTGGTTGGACACTCTGCCTGGAGATCGGGGCCGGGGGGGCGGGGGGGGCGCGGCTGGCGAGGAGGGCCCGCCGGAGCAGAATTGAGGGGTGACTGCATAGGCCTTGCTCTGGACGTTGTTCCTTCACCATTTATTGATTGCGTATTTTTCCCTCCTATGGAGGTCGTGCGGGGTCTGTTGGGGGCTTCCCTCCTCCTCTGGGGGACTAGTTAGTATTTTAGCTATGGGGCGACAGGCACACTGCACTTTGGGGGGGCTGTCTGGGCTCATGCAGGGGTGCAGGGAGGGGGGAGTTTTGTTGGGACCGGGGGGTGGGGGGGGTGTGTTGTTTGTTAGCACCGCAGGGCAAACCCGCTACTATGTTGTTGTTTTTAGGATGCTCGATGGGGGACGACCGATTGTTTCGACGTATGATGGGGGGTAGGGATTTGGCTGTGTTGTCATGGAATGTTAACGGCCTGGGGGATAGGATTAAGCGTGGTGTGGTCCTGCAGTACTTAAAACGTATTTCACCAGATGTTGTCTTCCTGCAGGAGACGCACCTTATAGGTAACTCCTTTCATGCAATGAACCGGCGGGGATATCGTTTGGCGGCCCATTCTGGCTTCACCTCGGGCTCGCGGGGGGTGGGTATTATGATCAAGAACTCGCTCCCGTTGGAGATTGATGAGGTGCGCCATGATGAGAGGGGACGCTACACGGTTCTGGAGGGAAGAATGGAGGGTAGAGTGTTTATCTTTATATCAGTGTACGTCCCGCCTGGGTTACAAGCCACCACATTTGCGGACCTGGGGCGCCTCCTTCTGGACCTTCCGAGTGGCCTGCTGGTGGTTGGAGGGGATTTTAATGCGGTAGCCTCTGGGTCTATGGATCGCCATCCCCCTAGGGACCTCCCCCGGGCACAGGCGTGGCTGCCCGGCCTTCTGGACACGCTTGGCCTGGTGGATTGCTGGCGATTAAAGCATCCTGCATTGCGACAGTACACCTTCCACTCGGGTGCCCATGGTAGCCTCTCGCGGCTTGATTACATCCTTGTCCCGGCGGCCCACGCAGGGAGGGTGGGGGAGGTGCGCCATCTGGCGCGGGGTATCTCAGACCACTCCCCATTGTTGTTGCACCTCGATGTCTTCCCGAGGGGGGATGGCAGGGTGGCCCCAATCAATGCATGGTATTTGCGCGACCCCACCATTCGTGCCGATTTGATCAAATCCCTACAGCGATATTTCGATGAGAATGTGGGGTCGGTCTCTTCGGCCATCTCCCTGTGGGAGGCTTTCAAGGTAGTCCTTAGAGGGGAGGCCCTCTCCTTTATCTCCCATGCCCGGCGGCGCGAGCGGGAGGAGGTGACCCGGGTGGAGGCCGAGATTGCAGAACTGGAGGGTGCCCTGGGAAGCGGGGTAACAGACGACAAGTTGCATGTTCTACACCTAAAGCAGGCGGCCTATCGGGCCCTCGTCACGGAGGCGGCCAGGGGCCTCAGTAGAGAGCAGCAGGGGCGATTGTATGATGTGGGTGATAAGGCTGGCAAATTGATTGCGTGGTTGGATAAGAGGGAGAGAGCGAGCCGTGTGGTGCCTTTGATTGAGAGTGTTGATGGTGCGTGTGTCACTGAGCCGGAAGCCATTGTCTCCTGCTTCGCGGATTATTTCCGCGAAGTCTACTCCCCGGTTTCCCCCTGCTCGGAGGCAGACTCCCATGCCCTGCTTCGGGACATCGCACTGCCCTCCCTAACGGTGGAGGACAGGGATTCGCTGGACGCCCCTCCCACCTCGGACGAAATTGCCTTGGCTATTCGCTCGGTTGCATCCGGCAAGGCCATGGGCCCCAATGGTATTCCCATCGAGCTCTACAAGCTACGCCCGGATGTGTTGGCGCCCCACCTGCGCGCGATGTTCCTGGCGGCCCACTCGCGGGGTTCCCTCCCGCCGGACCAGCGTCTAGCCACAATTGTGGTGATCCACAAGGAGGGGAGGCCCCGTGAACGGGTCACATCCTATAGGCCGATTTCGCTTTTGAACGCGGAGCCCAAAATCCTCGCCAAGGTGTTGGCCAACAGGTTGGTTGGCGTGGTAGGCGATTTGGTCCACCAAGACCAATCTGGCTTTATACCGCACCGCAACACGGCGCTCAATCTGCGGCGCTTGCACGGGGTGCTCGCGCGTGTCCCATTTGTGCGGGAGCCGGCCATCTTGGCGTCCTTGGACGCCACCATGGCGTTCGATACGCTTGAATGGCCATACATCTGGGCGATGCTGGCAAAATTCGGGTTTGGCCCGGGTTTCATTAGCTGGGTCAAATTGCTATATTCGGGCCCATTGGCGCAGGTGGTAGTGAATGGGCGAGTCTCGGCCCCATTCGCGCTGGGGAGGGGTACGCGACAGGGCTGCCCCCTGTCGCCTCTCCTGTTTGCTCTGGCCCTGGAGCCCCTGGCGGAGTGGCTGCGGTGGCACCCTTCTATCCGTGGTCTCCGCTGGACCCCCGAGCATGAGGACCGTGTGTCCCTCTATGCTGACGATATCCTTCTGTATCTCGCCTCCCCGCGTAAATCACTGATCGTCCTGGTTGATGTTTTGCGTTCATTCGGTCGCAACTCAGGCCTGGTCATCAACTGGGCGAAATCCTGTGTATATGTGCTTTCCGGGGAGGCTCCGGCCTTACCACGGGACTGTCCGATCCAGATTGCCTCCCAAGGTTTTCGGTACCTGGGTATCTATATCACTCTTGACCCGGAGGGCCGCTATGAGCGGAATTTGTTACCCCCCCTCCGGCGTTTGAGGGAGGACGTGGTGCGCTGGCGGCGTCTGCCGCTCTCGCCGCTCGGCCGAGCGGCCTTGTTTAAAATGATGTCCCTGCCACGCTTCCTCTACGCCCTCCAGAATACTATGGACTTGGTCCCGGCACGCTATTTCCGTGAGGTGGAGGGCCTCCAGCGGCGCCTGTTCTGGGACGGGAGGCCGCGCATTGCTCTGGCTAAATTGACGCTCCCGTGGTACGATGGGGGGGTCGCCCTCCCTGACATTAAACGGTATTACTGGGCCTCCCAACTAGCTGCAATTAATCATGGCCTTTACGGGCCCGCCTTGAACCCGGCATTTGAGATGGATAAGATGCTCCTGCCCGGTGGCGATTACAATCGAGCGCTCTACGCGGGCGCGCCCGACTCCCGTTTGACGGGACCGACGCGTGTCATGGTGCGTGTCTGGCACGCGGCTAATGCAGCTATGGGGTGGAAGGACCGTTTGACCCGGGCGTCACCGCTGTATGCGTCTGAGAGGTTGGGCTCCCTGTGGACGTCGAAGGGCTTCGAGAAGTGGGACAGCACGGTGGGAGATCTCTGGACGAGGGGGGGATTCAAAACTTTTGAGACGCTGCAGGCGGAATTCCAGCTGCAGGGCAGTGAGTACTTTCGGTACCTACAGGTCCGGCATGCGCTGGGCTCCGTCTTCCCGGATGTCGCATCCATTCCGGAGTCTTCCCCCCTGGAGGACAGAGTCCTAGATGGCCATGTCCCGGACAGCACGATCTCCCTCATATACAAAAAACTGATCAACGATAGATCGTGCCTGCTGACCAATCTCCGCGAGGCTTGGGTTGCCGACGGGCTGGAGCTGGACGATGAGGATTGGATTTCCGCGGTGGCCTCTCCGAAAGAGGTGGCCATCCCGGCTCGCCTTCGTTTCGTCCAGCTCAAGATCCTTCACCGGGTTTACGTGACGGGGCCAAGGCTTCTGCGTATGGGTTTTGCTGGTGACGGAATGTGTAAGCGTGGCTGTGGTGCGTTGGCGACTTTCATGCATATACTGTGGGAGTGCCCGAAGGTGGAGCGATTCTGGCGTGGTGTGCATGAGGTCCTGCGTGTGGTGACGCGTGTTGCGCTGCTGCCTGAAGCGAGGAGATGCTTGCTGAATGTATGGGAACCGAATGACTATTCGGTCCCGCAGACGCGGTGGGTGACTCTGGGATACATGATAGCCAAGCGCGACATTGCTCAATTGTGGGGATCCCAGAGGCCCCCTGCGGTGTCGGCCTGGAAAGAGCATATGGATTGGTGTATGTTTCGTGAAAAGGTGGTGTATGTGGCGAGAGGTAAGCCTGGGGCGTGGGTGAAACTCTGGGGCCCCTGGAACGCCTACCGCGGGGGTATTTGTGAGCCACCACTGCTACCGGCTGCCTCGCCTGCTCCATCTCCCTAGACGGCCCCCCTCCCTCAGCCGCAGGCGCGCGGTCCCCCAGTCCCTGATCTATTCCCATTCCCCCCTCCAGAGTTCTGCTACTGGTTTGGATCCCCCACTTATGGAGCACGTGCTGTTATTTTGGATCGCGGGTTGCCTTGCGGGTGTGGTTTTTTGGTGTTGTTTTGTTTCAAGAAAAGGGAACCGTACTGTGGGCTTGGAGCTGTGTGGCCTGCACCATTGATTACTCCTGTTTCACTGCTCTGCACTGCCTAGAGACTTTTACTGTATGTGTGCAATATGTTTTTGTCATTCTAGCGGCCGGCCGGATGGTTGTAGGCCCATACCTGTAACTTTTACGAACTGCAATAAACGGTTTCAAAAAAAAAAAAAATAATAATATTCCTATACGTCTCCACTTGATTGCACTGTGACCATTTAAGGGCAAACCCGTTTGTTCTATTTAAGGTGCTGTCGATAGACCAGGCCAGTTTCTCCACCAGAGGACGAACTGTTTTGCAAGGGAGCTGAATGCTAAAGCTCAAGGGAAGATGATCACTCACCCCAATAATATGTGTTGCAAAATCAGTTAGCCAGCTGGAGTGGGAGTTGGTAATTGTGGCAAAGTCAATCAACGTGCTATACCCTCTCCCCACATACGTCGGGCTAAACTCCACCGGAGGTCTACAAAGTAAGTTAATAAAACCAAGATCAAAGGTTGCCATCATTTCATTAAATGAGTCACCCCCGCTGTTGTGATCGAAATGTGGTTGATATTCAGATTTATATTTTTCCTGATCACCACAACCGCTCAGAAAATGTTTACAGAGGTGGTGATTAAAGTCACCTCCCCAAATAATGATTGAATCCCGATGAGATAAGGCTAGCAGAGCTCCCAAATCCTTAGTGAGAATATTTATCATACCATTTACTAGACCTTTCTCAATGCTATTGTACAGATTAACAATAAGCATTTCCACGTTTGGGGACACCCGGATTGAAACAATCTGATAATGATCGCATTGGCCCACCATTTTTACAGACAGGGTCTCCATCAGGTTAGATAAATAGATAGTCAGACCCCCTTTATTTCTCCCAGAGGAAGACGGACTAGCAGGTTGATGAAAGGTTATGTAACCGGTAATATGGATGGCTTCCAAGGACCAGGTCTCTTGCAAACATAAAATATCTATATCCTTAATATAGTCGATCCATATGGGATTATCAATCTTGGAACGAAGACCAGCTACGTTCCAGAAAACAATCCTGGTTCCTTTGTCTTTTACTGGCTCAGGTAGGTGCAATAATGGGGTTACCAACTGCACGTCGTTAAAACAAGGGATCGCAGTAGGTACACACAATTCAGTCATGGCGGGAGTAACAGCGGCCTCCGCAGATGGGCGTCAATCCACTCCTTCGAGTCCGCTCAAAACTGAGAAGCGGTTGACCCCAGAAAAACTACGGTGACCGTCGTCCCTCCCACACCAAGTCCTAATAGGGAACGTTTTCCTGGGGTATTCCCAACCTAAATTGAGTGGGGTGCGATAGCTCTTCCTCCCCCCAAGCTCAGAGATCATACTGGAGTTTGGTCTATTCAGCTCTCTGTAGAAAAAATCGAGTGGGAGGATCTGGATGCCCCTCGAATGTGGTTTCACATTGTAGAACGATTCATAGATAATTCGTCTAACCAAAAAAGGATTATTAAAATTAAGTATAATGCAATCTCCCTCAATAGTTTTCTTAGATCTACCAATCCAGGCCACTCTGCGTACCATTATTAGCTCGTTCCAAGTGTTGTGACCCGCCATGGTATTCTTTGTCAACCAGTGGAGCACCTTGTTTTTTAATTGGCCAAAGTCCTCGCTAGCGCCTTTATTCAAAGTAGGGATATTAGCGAGCACTACTACTAGAGGTGAGCACGCTGGTGGGAGGTTAATAACCGGTAATGGAGCCCGTTCATCCTGATCATCCCGCTCTTTCACCCTCACACATTTATCACTAGTTTGTGAGTAGGTGTTAGTAGGTGGGGTGGGTTCAACAGTATTAACACTAGTAGATATCGGGGGCAACACGGGTAAAATAGTGACGCGATTATCGCCAGGGATTATTGTATCTTTCTGGGTGTTTAGACCTAGAGGGGCAGGGTTGTTACTGGGTATTATTCCAGTGCAGGTGCACGGCTTGGGCGGAGTTAAGGTCACAAGTCTACTCGTGTTGGTGTTGACAAGCTCCCCCAAAGCGTCTAACTTATTGTTAATCTCTTTCAATCTCTCAATTAATGGAAGGGTAAAGGAATGTAAAAGGTGAATTATGTTAGGAAGAGATACAGTTGTGTCCTCGACCCTTCCATCAGAAGAATCTCTATTTTGTAAGACAGGGGACAATAAGAGAGAATCTGTCAAAATTTGTGTGTTCTTCTTGGATTTTTTAGTAGCATTCTTAGGGCAAGTAACACTATGTGTACCAGTCAGTTTTATAATTTTGGATTTCCTGCCTGTTTGGCTGTTACCACCCCTTTTCCTTTTCTTTTTCCCTTCCTTATCCACACTAGAGAGAGGTGCTACTGCTTTTGCATCGGGGGCTACATGATCATCTGGCTGTAAACTTTTTCTAGGCTCGATTGGATAAAAACCCTCGGATGAATCAAGGCTGCTGAAGGAATTATTGCTCTGGAACACGGAATCCTCAACAACAGCGTGGACAGAGTACGTTGACAAACGTGGGCATGCGGAAGTCAGATCTGTCCTTACTGGTGACACCACGCAATTTAAATCTCCTAGGGAGGAGCGTCTATTACTCAAAAGTTCCAGGGACAAACGTTTTTCAGTCCGGGCGATCTCCCTGCTTACAACGTCAGCTGCTCTCAAAAAGAAGTCATCAAGTGTACCTGTAGTTCTTCCGCCTACTGTGGCTGGTGTTAGGCAGCGTTGCCCCTCTTTATCCGTGACACATGACATGGTTGTATACGATAGCGGGATTATCTGGTATAGAATACTTAGGCGGCGGTGCTGGAGCACTAGCCAAGCAGGAGACTGCGTGTGGTTGTGGCCTGGAGCAAGGAAACGTCGTTATGAATGCAATAGCATTGGTGTCCTCCACTTCACAGCAGGCCAATAGCGTCTGTGAGTGTTTATTTGGCAATGCCGCGAGATTATATGGCATCCCCCGGTTAGCAACTGTTGAGCAGAGGCGGTCGAGGAGTGCTCAGCCCGCTTGGGCCCGGTTCAGGCAGATTGCGCAGATAGGAGCCCCCGTGAGTGGCGCTACGCTTGATGGGCCCAGCAGGGGGGCACAGGCCAGCAAGCGGGGGCAGCGGGTAGCGGCGATATACTCACCAGTCACTGTTCATCGGCGCGGCGGCGTCTCAGCGCCCGTGGCAGGCCTCGCAGATTTTCAGATATCCCGTCCGCAGGCCAGCGAGCCGCTCGCGCATGTCCCCAGAGGATCACAGGTGGAGCCGCGACAGTGCCCGCTCCCAGGATCGGGTGAGGGCTCACCTCGATGCGTCTTAGGTTTCTGGCAGCGCAGTGCACTTCTACAAGCCTGGACGTCACGATCGCGTCCGCTTCGTTTCATTCCAACTCCGTGCAGTGGGTCAGGGTTCTCCGGTTCAGATGGCACCACCCCAGGCGCTCCGCATAGACGTTCTTCGCCAAAACTCCAGGCGGCCGCAGGGCTCCCACTAAGGGCCCACCACGAGGCTTTCGACTCAGCACTGCCAGCGCCAAAGGGGTCGCAGTCTCGGCAGCAACGAGGATTCTGCTCCGCAGGCTCACAGGACTGGTAAGAGGCAGCTGATAGCAGATCTCATCTCCTGTAATCAGACGGTTTAGGTAGCCGCGTTCTCCGCATCCGCCATTTTGCTAGGGTCCGGCGAGGCAGGTTCGAAGCCGGTCATGTAGGGAGGGCTGTCGTGAATGAGGACAGACATCGGTCAGTATTGTTTCATGTTCTGTGACCTTTTGCTCCTCTTTCTTCTGCATCCTCACCCTGAGTCTTTCCTCTTCGTACTAGTTTCCTGTCATGGGCCTTGTCTGACCAAGGATCCACTTCCAGTTTATAGGTACATTTTACTAGACTAGTTGCTTTTAGAAGGCTCTCTTCTAACCCTGCAGTTCATACACCCATTCTTTTTCTATCAATTTGGGAACTATAGTCATATTCCGTAATTGGTTCTGATGTCCTCATGATTATCATTTGGGTGCTTCCTGTTTTACTTTGAGGACACCAATATATTTGGGGAGTGACACGCTTTACCTTTCTTTGGGATTGTGTGTGTTGTGGTTCTTATCCGCAGCTCATGGTTATGCTGCTTTTGTTTTAAAGCGTTACAACAAACAAATGATGGACGGAATGCTGACAATGCAGACATTCTCCCCCAGTCAAGAGATCTGGGTTAAATCCATCGTTCTTTTGCCCACTACGCCACCCCAGTTCAGACATGGCCATATGCAAATCAGTCTTGACCCTGTGCCTCATGGGAACAGTTCAGCCCGAACTGCCAAGCCATGTCTTCCCTGGACCGGAATCAAGCATCCTAGGACCGGTTTCTGTCTATCAGCCGTCATCAGCCAGGATAGCTTGACTCCAGTGGCATAGTGAGCACAGGACCCACGTCTGGGCATACCCATCCCACTTAGGGCGAAAAGCGTTACAACAAACAAATGATGGACGGAATGCTGACAATGCAGACATTCTCCCCCAGTCAAGAGATCTGGGTTAAATCCATCATTCTTTTGCCCACTACGCCACCCCAGTTCAGACATGGCCATATGCAAATCAGTCTTGACCCTGTGCCTCATGGGAACAGTTCAGCCCGAACTGCCAAGCCATGTCTTCCCTGGACCGGAATCAAGCATCCTAGGACCGGTTTCTGGCTATCAGCCGTCATCAGCCAGGATAGCTTGACTCCAGTGGCGTAGTGAGCACGGGACCCACGTCTGGGCATACCCATCCCACTTAGGGCGAAAAGCGTTACAACAAACAAATGATGGACGGAATGCTGACAATGCAGACATTCTCCCCCAGTCAAGAGATCTGGGTTAAATCCATCGTTCTTTTGCCCACTACGCCACCCCAGTTCAGACATGGCCATATGCAAATCAGTCTTGACCCTGTGCCTCATGGGAACAGTTCAGCCCGAACTGCCAAGCCATGTCTTCCCTGGACCGGAATCAAGCATCCTAGGACCGGTTTCTGGCAATCAGCCGTCATCAGCCAGGATAGCTTGACTCCAGTGGCGTAGTGAGCACGGGACCCACGTCTGGGCATACCCATCCCACTTAGGGCGAAAAGCGTTACAACAAACAAATGATGGACGGAATGCTGACAATGCAGACATTCTCCCCCAGTCAAGAGATCTGGGTTAAATCCATCGTTCTTTTGCCCACTACGCCACCCCAGTTCAGACATGGCCATATGCAAATCAGTCTTGACCCTGTGCCTCATGGGAACAGTTCAGCCCGAACTGCCAAGCCATGTCTTTCCTGGACCGGAATTAAGCATCCTAGGACCGGTTTCTGGCTATCAGCCGTCATCAGCCAGGATAGCTTGACTCCAGTGGCGTAGTGAGCACGGGACCCACGTCTGGGCATACCCATCCCACTTAGGGCGAAAAGCGTTTCAAGAAACAAATGATGGACGGAATGCTGACAATGCAGACATTCTCCCCCAGTCAAGAGATCTGGGTTAAATCCATCGTTCTTTTGCCCACTACGAAAAAAAACAAAAAACGATGGATTTAGGCCCAGATCTCTGTACTGGGGTGAATGTATGACATTGTTCTGCATTCTGTCCATCAATTGTTGTTTTTGCATTTGTCACCCCGAGTGGGACGGGTATGCTCAGACGTGAGTCCTGAGCTCTCCATGCCACTGGAATCAAGCTATCCTGGCTGAAGAGGGGTGAAACCCCGAAACCGGTCCTAGGATGCTTGTTTCCAGTCCAGGGAGGACCTGGCTTGGCAGTTCGGGCTGGACTGTTCCCATGAGGCACAGGGTCAAGACTGATTTGCATATGGCTGGGTTCAAACTGAAATGGCATGGTGAGCAAAAAAACGATGGATTTAGGCCCAGATCTCTGTACTGGGGTGAATGTATGACATTGTTCTGCATTCTGTCCATCAATTGTTGTTTTTGCTTTTGTTTTAAAGGCACTTCAATGCTGGTACCTCCCATGGAAAGAGCCGCTAAACTGCATGTCCAGTGGCAGCTCCTCTGCAAAGGCGGAGGAGCGACGCCCCACTGCTTTTAAGAAGTGTAACTAAAGAAAAAATGAAATTATAATAACTCAATGTTATTATCATTTTATTTGTTCCTGCTGCTTTGCAGCTGGGGCGGGTGGGGCTACTCTGCTCTCAGAGCAGGACACAGGGGAGATGTTTGCCCATTCCAAGTGCACATGAATGTTCTCCACCCAGGCTGCATTACAGCCTTGATGGAGAACATGCCCAGGCCCCGCCTCACCATCGAACCACAGCGCTTAGATCAATCGCGCTGCATTGCAGTATTGTGATTGATCTGGGGAGCCTGGGCGCTTCCTTTTCCGGCCAAGTCCAATGCAGAGGAGTGATGGAGAGACGTGGCGTGGCAATAAGGTACGTTTTAATTTTTTTACATTCCCCCCACCACCCCCGATCCTTGCTGGCCGCCACTGTGCATATCCCTTCCCTTGACCCCGCTACCAAAAGAGAGCTTATGGCGCGTAGTTTGTCCTGATCTGTTCCTGTCATTGCTTCATAAATCTCCTCCTGTGCTTTCTGGGGCTGTTCAACAGGGATCCAGATTTCTGGGGGCCTCTAGCGGCGTCCTCCTGCACAGGAGGACACATCACTATTGTTAGTGTTGCAGTTGCTTTGCTTTGATACTCTTGTCCTCTTCTCTAGTCCCTGGAACAGGAATAGCTGTTGGCAAATTATCTTGATGGTTTATGTGGTGTTGGCAAAAGGGATCCAGACCCGCTGTCTTTGAGGTTTATTGCTTTTTCACCAGGGGCGGCCCCTCCGCAATGCGGAGGAGCATTGCCCCACTGACTCAGAGCCAGCAGCAAAGAAATAAAACAATATTTCAATATTGTTTTCTTTTTAAACTGATGGCTCAGTCAGTGTGTACAGGGAGTGGCGGGCTGAGGTATGGGAGGGGGAGGTGGAGTGGTAGGCACACTCCCAGAGTGCTCATGTGTGTTTGGCCGGCCGTCTCAGGCCGACCAAAACGCACATGCGCACTTAGATTTCCCTAACCCGGCTGTATTGAACAGCCGGGTTAGAGAGAACCCCCAGACTCCTTGACCTGAGCGAAGCATCTTTCCAGCCCTCTCAGGCCAATGCGCGGGGATTGGACGGGGAGTCTGTGTGACGTAGTCAAAGTGTGTGTGCTGGGAGAAGGAAGTCGAAGCACCGAGGCGCACCGCTGGAGGCAGCCGGCAGCAGCTACGCTTAACTTTTTATTTTATTTTTTATTATTAATGTAAACACTCCCTTGTCCCCATATGCCCCCTCATGCGTTCCCCGCACCTGTGCTCCCTCCCCCCGTGCCCCCTCCCCCACCCCTCCTCTTTTTGTATGTGGCGGCCACCACTGTTCTTAACCTTTGGTTGGCTGAGCTGCGGGGCTACATAGTCCTTTGTTTCTGGTTGGCTCCTGAAGATATACTAATTGTTCTGACTAGTATAAAAGCAATCCTAACAACAATCTTCATTTTTATTGCATTGCCTCTTATTGGTGGATTCATATTTTGAAGGAGTATTGCGATTGATTGTGGAGAGGTAGATTTTCCATTCTTCCCTTTGGCATGTGTGAGGGTTAGAGCAACCATCTCATCTAAGCCCCATTGCTTCTCCCCTTAGGGTTCACTGGTTCTGCCATCCTCACATGTCCTGTGCTCCCGCCACCCCCCGCCCCGATGGCATCATAAAGGTGGGCACTCACTTCTGTGAGAGCATGCCCTCTTCCTTTAGCTGCCTTGGCCTGTGAGGGGTAAGGGGAGGGTAGATGGGCAACTCATTAAGCACTTAAGGGAAACGCTAACCCCATAAGCGAGGCGGGCCTGATACTGGGATCTCCCTCCTGGGCCAGACGTGCTTTGCTCTCTCTCTCGCCCGTGGTCCCCCGGACCGAAGCAGAGCCGGTGAAGAAGTGAAGAACAATCCGAAACGAGAAATGGGGGGCAGATGTGCACTTTTCCTTCCCCTGGATTCAGCCGGAGCACAGACGGATTCCCTTTCCTTGGATGCGGCTGCCTCGGCGCTCTCAGTATGTGGCACGGTCAGAGGTTTGGCAGCACTGCAGTCGGCCCAAAAAAATGTTCAGTTTTCCCTTTGAAAATGTTATTAAATATTTACTTTTTATGAAAAGCAGAGGTTGCCTGAGCCCTGCTTTCCACGTCCTTCTCGCAACCTGTCGATTTTCTGATTTCACTCCATTTAGGGGCTTCTTCGTAGAAATAACGGTAACGTGTGGCACTTCACCTCTTTGGGGGATTGGGGAGGGGGGGGGGGGTTTCAGGTTTTAAGAATGAGCCTAAATTAAAAACTGTAAGACTGTTGTACATGACTTTCGGTCCCTGTTCAACAGTAATGTTGGCAAAAAACAATTGTTTTGAGGTGTCAAAAAAGTTTTCTTTTTGCTCAGTTTGGTTGTTAGCCTTATGTTTTTTACTTTCTCTCAATTGGAAAACGGGAGCCCCTCGCAGTTTTGAAGATGACAAGGTGGCAGCAGACACCGAGGCTCGTCTGTCTGCTGCAGGAGACACAAGTAGGGTATCCTCGATGGCCACCATTTGTAATCTGTCTCCTTGCACAGGCCCCGCTCAGTGACTCAGGATGGAGGGTGGAGACCTACCACATGCTGTGCCTGCTCCGATTGGCCCATTGCCCTGCTGTACATGACCGTGATCACCCTGGCTCTATACTTGGTCACACTGAGGTCCGGTCTATCCTCTTCGCTTTCAGGAGCATTTCGCATTGTGTGCCAACGGTCAAGGCAAATGTTGGCTGATGGAAAAAAACAGCCCACCAGCTGACCTTTGCCGCAGACCCCTCGGGCAATGGCCGATTGCCCGCCCTGCTAATCCGACCGTGCACATACTCATTTACCTACCGCTGCTGGTGCAGTTACTAACAGTACAGTCACACGCAGTATCATGTATACCTGTTGCAAGTAGCTCAAGTGAAAGGTGATCAGGTCAGACAAGGCTATTGTGGAGGGAGCATGCCTTGGGAGCTATACTGCACTTCAGTATTAAAGGAGCAGCCTTTTTCTGGACCAGTTTATTTAATCCATGGACTCTGCTTGCCTGCAGCATAAGCCATGATTACGTCCAGGGGTTTAAATGGGATGAAAAAACTGTGGGGTCTCCTAGAGGGGCGGGGCCGATGTAATTAAGGGATTGGTTTAAAAACACTTAAGCTAAAAGTTTGTGCTTAGCAAAGTGTGGCTCTCGATTGGTATTTTGCTGTTTCTGTCATTGCATCCAGATATATGATACAAAAAGTAACAAATACACCTGCAAGAAGCCAGGACAATTGGCTATGTTTCAATAAAATCAAAAAGCAACAACTATGGATTTGTTGTATGTAATATTGAAAATGCTTCAGTTCTGACATGAAGAGACTGTGAAAGAATGATAATGGGTCTCTTTAAAGTTACATCACAGACAGTGAAGGGTGGTACTGCTGCAGAGTTAAGACTTTTTTTCACCCTGACGGCAAAAATGGAGAGCCCGATAGGGACCCGTCTCAGCACCTGTGTTTTAGAACTGCCAGTGTTGAGTACCAGCAGGACCCGGCATACTTAAAGCCCTGGTTAAGTCCTTGTTAAGCTTTAATTACAGCATAAAACCATTTACCAACTTTGTGGTACCTATAAACCTATCTTGACGATATAGCGGTAATTCATAGTCTGGAGTTAAATTTGTTGCACATCGATATAAAAAAATAAATATTGTGATAAAACACCTTCTGCGACCCTTTTTAAGAGAGACCTGCAACTCCCACGTACGTTGCTTTTCATTTTGGGAGGCACCATGACTGCAGGAAGGAGTTGCCCTTTCCTTGGGCAAGCCAAACCAGGGAAACAAGTGCAACCATTGTATGCAGGCTTTACCTGTGAATAGGATATACTGAACCTCACCTGTCGCGTGTGAAATTTGTTGTGTTAATACCATGACTTCTTCATCAGAAGAGTCACATCCGCTCTCCTTTAAGGGTACAGAATAATGCCGGCTCAACTTTTTCCTCTTAAAACTCCAGAAAAACAGTGCCATGGTTAATTCTGGTCACCTGTTTCATCATGTAAATATAATACATCTTGAAGAGCCGTTCCGGGGTGTCTCCAAGCAACTGGACCTTCTTGCACTAAAGAGTACTCTCCGAACAGGGCTTGACCGGTAATAGGGATTACAACGATTGTACCACATTTTCTGCTGGACGCAGATCTTAAGTAAGAGGAACATGGACTTATCATTTTTCATGAAGGTCAGCACAGAAACTACTATAGCTCTTTTCTGCTACCTGGGGCAGCTAGTCAGCCTTTCTGAATTAGTTCCAAGAGGTGGGTCACTTTCAAGGAAAAGAGTAGGAATTTCCTAAATCCATTACTTGGGCTGTGACAAATTCCAAGGGACTGACCTTAAGAGAGCAATTAAACTTTTATTTAATCCAGTTAATGTGGGAGTTTTTGGGCACTGGGCCTGAAGTTTGATGGTGATCAATTACCAATTGCAGGTGGAAATTCAAACCTCTAAAATCGCTAGTAATGTTTTAGGCACCTGCTCAGCTGGTATGGACTATATGACTAAGCAGGAGCACTAGGAGACAAACTACCTATGGAACTCTCTCCTTTATCTCTTTGTTAGGAATAAAACTGAAAGACATTCAGAAAAAACAGACTGGAAACCCATGTATGACCATTTCTGATTTCATCTAGAACATCCCAGTCCACTCGCCCCCAAAGGAGGTGTTGTTCTCAATTTGTGTTGAGGACTCGTTACAACACAAAATGATTAAAAGGAAATAAATCTACCATGGCCAAGCTGTATTCCCTCCCTCTAAATCTTTTAGTGTGAATCAGTCTAACAATATCAATCCTGTTCCATTGCATCAAAGGTTATTTGGTATTTTATTTGACATATTCCTGCTTCTGGTTAGAACCTGGCGCACGCACATTCTTTTTCCCTTGTGCAATTGCATCATGTCAGAGGACATTTTCAAAAGAAACTGTAGGATCTTGTTAACTCCCAGTTGGCTAATCACAGGACATCAAGTGCAGGAACCTCAAGTATTTTGGGGACACCACTAATTACCAAACTGGCTGTCCTTTTAGGTCTTATGCGATTCTGGTAATATCAAGCCCCTTTCCCAATTATTGCAGCACCAGGAGTTGACATTTTTCCTGTCACTCGAATAGGTATCCCAGACAAAGTTTTTTATGAAACATTTTTTATTTAGAGTCTGGAATCTGCGGTTTCCATAATAACCGTGTCCTTGCTCCAGATGTTGGAAGTATAGCCAACTGATTAAAGATCATGATATCTGAGCATGTGATATCAGCTGTGACTCATCACATAAGGACACAAACTTTATAAAGAAAGCATGATGGAAATTCAGATAAGTTGCATTTTTTGGCCATTTCACAACCACCACTGAGAATTCTTGGTGATGATGGACACAAATGAAATAGAAATACATCGGGTGGTATTATTTTCTTTATAACTCTTGGCAAATAGACTGACGCATCTGCAGACAGTTTTTCAGTAATATATTTGAAGGAACTTATTTGTAGAACTGGTGTATTTTTCAGTTATGGCGAGCATTTTAGCTCATTGTCCTATCTAACTTTCTTGGGAAACACCGCCTTTACCTCTCTTATGTCTTTATTTATGCTTCTACATACCATTATGAACTCAAAACATAACAACTGTGACAATTACGTTCCAATCCTGCCAACATTTTAGAGTTGTTATAGTAACCAGGCCCTCCTGTATATGCCCCCCACTTTGCTTGTATCATATAATTTTTTCTCCAACTCCCCCTCGACTACTGTATATTCCATATCATATTCTTTTCTTGTTCCATGGATATACCTTGTAATCTCCCCTGCATCCATTTAGACCCTATTGCGCCAGTCTGGGAGCATCTTGAGGTGATAGGGGAACCTCCCTAGATCAAGATGTACAGTCATCTCTTCCACTTTGTGTCCCCGCCTCCTCAAAGGTTTTTAGTATCTCTCCCCAGACCTCTAAGTCTTTGGATAATTTGTCATTTCTACGAGAGAGAGTAATGTGTGTCTCCTTTGCTAGTGACCATTCAACGGTGTCCTACACCCATCATTCAACTATGGGCTCCTGTATACCCAGCCATCCCTTAGCGATCCACCGCTTCATCAGGAGGCTTGCCAGCTGGGGTAATTTGTATTGCATTTTCCCTTGCTTGGAATACCGTACGATACCCTGTCGCTCTACGATTCCGTTCAAACCACTACCAGCCAGTTAGCCTGTACTTTGTTGTAATGCCATGTGTTAAAAAGTAGCTCCCCCATGACCACAACGAGTGCACACAGCTGAGCAACATGCACATATTCTGTTGAGTTTGAGTGGCGGGAGGTATGAACATTGGTCGTAATTAAAGTGAGTTATTTTAAACCTGGCATTTCCGGAGACTCTCCTGACCAGCGAGCAAGCCTTATTCCATTCATTGTCTGTGAGTTGTACCCCCACATCTTCGCCATAGGCAATTTTAGCTACTAACTGTCTACTGGCCCTGTCTGATTTAAGGGCTTTATACATCCAAGACAGCAGGTGGCCTCCCTCCACCATGCTCAGGAGTGCCTGTAGGAGCGCAGACCATGGGGGCGCCTCTGGAAAGTCCCTCCAAAACTCCTTTGCCATTCATGACATTTTGACATATTGTAGTAGTTGGCTCCAGGCCAAGGTAAAAGACTCCTGTGCCTCCTGATAGGTGAGAAAGTGGTCCCCTGGGCACAAATCACCTAACAGTCTACAGCCTCCCTCTTGCCACAGAGTAATAGACATGATGGACCCTTTATCTTTCCATGGTTTCAGCGTCCAAATCTCCAGATGCCTGGAGAAGGGCAGCCATAAAAGGAATTATCAATTTCCAGATCCGAGCACTGTCACACCAGGTAAGGGAAATCATCCCCCAGGTTTGAACCCCTCATCAATAGTTCCATCAGGGGTATATCCATATGCGTCCCCCGAAGTAACCGTGTCTCCCTGTCATTTGTTTCAGCCACCCATCTAGCTGCGTACTGGATGTGTGCAGCGTAATAATTTAAATTCCATGTCAGAGAGCCCTAGCCCCTTTCCTCTTGATCCAGTTTTAAGGTGTCAAGAGCCACATACGTTCCTTTACCTGTTCAGAGCAGTGATACCAAAAGACTTTTGAAGCACTTGAATGTAGCTTGAAGGCCGAGGACAGGGAGATCTGTAGCACATAGAGACATCTGGGAAGAAAGCCCATTTTGGCAATAGCAACCCTGCCCAAAATGGACAAGGGTGAGTCAGTCCAGAATTGTATAGACTTATTTATTCCCTCCTACATCCTCTCAATATTGTAAGCGTATTGTTTATTGGACATTGCTTCCACCATTATGACGAGTTAGCTAAACTCATAATTTTCCTGGTGTGAGCAGGCGGTCCATAGGGGGCTGGGTCAGCACCCCCCGGGCAATCAGAATACTCTTGCTTCTGTTAGGTCTCACCAACCTACCAAATTCCTCTAGGTGTGCTATTAGTGTAGGGGCAGGTTCTCCTGGTCCCTTTAAGTAAAATAGTCCATCATCGACATATAATGAGAGCACATGGGAAGTGTCTCCCAGCCGGACCCCACTTCCCTATTGCCCTTCTTAATCTGATGGTCAGTGCCTCCAGCACCAACGCAAAGAGGAGCGGCGAGTTCCTCCAAAGTAATGTCTGCCTCCAGCTGCTCCCGGAATACCTCCAGGATCCAAGGGAGTGCTAATTCGGCCCAAAAGAATGTGATATCCTCTGGGGTCACAACACTCCAGTGTACTTCTGTTAAGTGGTCCTTGAACATAAGATTAAATGTAGCCTGCGTAATGGCCCTACCCTCATCTGGTCACCGCAAGATCATCACTTGTGCCACCACTCCCTCTCTGTTTAGTATCCAGGCAAGCAGACTACTGGTCTTATCTCACTCTCTCTGCAGGCGCTGCCTATAGTCCTTTCCTGTCAGTCCATCTAATCTGTCGGACGTTTCCCCCAGGGATCTTCGTGCCTCTGTTATCTCGTCCCAATTTCCTCTCCTCCCACTTCTTTCTGCTGAAAGTTTGCCAGCAGGGTTTCCTGTGTGTTCAGGCGCTTCTGTAACTGCTGTTTGATCCCATACACCTTCTCCAGGTACACCCTACGAGCCACCGTGTTCAGTGCCTCCCATTCGTTGCCTCCTGGTGGCAGTAGATCTCAGTTGGTCTCCGGGAAGTGCTTATTTTGAGCCAGTGGTTTCCGGTGCTCAGCACCAGTACTAAATTGTCAGCACCGGTACTTATGACAGTCTGCCACATAGTGGCACTGTTTGTCTAGTTTAGGTATGAGCAGAACAGTTGTTTAATAATTGAATATACATTAACAGTGACTAATACCTTCCACCTAAGCCATTCTTATAGCTTTGGGGGCTTGGAATAGTATGAATTTTCAAACTTGTTAGAGTGTGATGGGTAGTAGTTGCATTGGTACTGTCATTGGCAGCGCGGACTGGGGCAATGGTTGGTGAAAGCTGCAGTGTCCTCCTGACGAGGGCCCTGGCACGTATTTTTTTTTTTTTACAAATTAAGCACGGTCTCCGGTTATACCCTCCGCTGCAGGCTGAGGTCCTCCAACACTCCTGGTCCAGTAATACCCCAGACGGCATCTTCCAGCCAAGGGCTCCCCTCGCCCAGCACCCCAGTCAAGCTCCGCCCTCAGTAGGCAATCGTCTGACAAGTACCTCGCTAAATACCACGCTTCCATGATCCATGTCAATGTACCCTCGGAGCCCAGCACCCAAACTAGTCTGCTGTTCGTATGTCCTGAGGATGGAGCTCTACTTCAAACATCCACACTGCACTCGTTGAACATTACTGGTCGCAGTGTGGCCACCATGTGAAACTTCGTGTCACGTCTTGGGGGTTGCCTGTCTAGGGCCCCATCCAGAATGCAGTTAAAATCCCCCATCCAAAGTACTGGGACACCAAGGCAGTGCGATAGCAAATCCTAAGTCATAGAGAAAAAGTTGCTGTCATCTGTATTTCGAGTGTAAAGGTTAGGGATACTAAACTCCTTCCCATCTAGTGTCCCCTGCAAGAGGATATACGTCTTCTACGTCTGCTTCTGTGTATGTCAGTCTGAAGGGAACCGCTGGGGCGACCCAGACCAACACCCTCCCAGTGTATGCAGATTATGTGGACGAATAAAATTGTGCCCTCCATTTCTTTTTTCGTTTTCCTGTCTCTTTGTCTTTCCAGTGTATCTCCTGGAGGCAGTCTATATGTTTTTAATATATACCTAGAAATGTTAGAACAATGTGTCTCTTCACATAAGCTCCCAGGCCCCAGACATTCCAGGTGAGGAAGTTAAATTAATCCATAGACATGGGTATTCACCAATACCAGTTTACAGTCCACCCACTCTTCTTTCCCCTTAAGCCCTGCAAACCTTTCAAACATTGTGGCACTCTAACAGTGAGCCTGCCAATCTAGTATCACAGTTACTCAGAGGCGGGCGTGTTAGCAAATTAACAGGGAAAGCCAAGCCTAGGGTCTGGCTCAGATCTTGGAGCCCGTGCACAATCCAAACCCTGAACATGTTGATAACTCTGGTCCTAACGCCACATCCAGGATAGGGAGAGTTAGGCAGGCAGAAGCCACATGAAAGTTCAGCTCATCATGGGCTCGAGGTTCCAACAGGGTGTTGAGCTGAGCCAGAGCCAGTCTTCAGGCTTGAGCCAGGCTTGAGCTTTCAGTGGTTTGCCCACCTCTAGTTACTCAAAACTGTAAACTGCGAAACCTCCAACCATCCACCTCTCCCTGGGTAATCACTTGTGAGCATTCGAAAGTCATGCCTGACAAACTCAGCCCTCTCCCGCCCGTCCCTGTGAACATAACACCGCCTCCAATACAGCAATACAATCCTAATACTGCTGAATCAAATATGCGAAGGAGGATCCCTAACCATCAACCTCTAAACTAAGAGTGGTCAAGGCATCTTGGGAAAGGCCCACACGACCTGCCCTAACTGTCCCTAATATGTGTGCCCTCAGCAAATGTTCGCTCAGTATTTTCTAGCACCCTACGAGTCTTACATCAGAATCACATTTACGATCAGTACACACTTGTCCTTGGTGTAAGTCATTTACCACGCCCCCCACCCATTACAAAGGGGATGCTACAGAATAGGTGCAGTTTACCTAGCGGGGACATTGGGGTCACCCCTGTGACCCTCTTCTGGTCCAGGGAATGATCTTCAGGTCGGTCCCCACAGACACCGCAGTCTCCTCCACCTCCAGTGTACCATATTCTTGCTGAGTTGTTCGTGGCATTTGCCAATTCCTTTTTTCTCCGAGGCCCTGAGAGTACCCGTGCACCCCTTTGGCGAGTGCCCCTGTTCTCCCCACTGGGGTGAGTCCAGAGAGCTCAGTGCTCTGATCGGGGCACTTGGTCTCAGAGTTCTTGCCAGGACCACACCTCTTCTGGGCACTTGAAGAAGTGTGTTTTGCCTTGTGCCACCACCCTCCTAGCAGGGTAGAGCAGCAAGTAAGGGGGTTTCAAAGCTTTGAGTTTGTTTTACATCAAGAAATATCTATCTCCACATCTGCTTCCCAGTGTGGTTGGGATAGATGGCAATTTAGTAATTGCCATACTGCATGTTTTCAACCTCCCTGGCTGCTGTTAGGATAACGTCACTATCCCTGTAAATAAAAATATGAACTATGAGCTCCCTGGGAAGGGCCCCCAGCAGCGGCCTCACAACCAGTGCCCTGTTTGCTCTCCCAATGGCGAACACGGAAGACCACCCCTGTGGCTTAAGTGTTTGTCGAATCTAGTACTCCAGGAAGCGTTCAGGTGCAGCATGCTCTGCACCTTCTGGGAAACCCAAAAAAAGAAAATTATTGCAGGGCGATCACACCTCTGCATCCTCCCATCTGTCAGGCAGCACCTTCGTTGTCACAATCTTCTTGGACATCTGATCTTTAAGGGTTTTTACTTTGTGCTGTTGCATTCTTATCAAAAGCTCCACTGATTTCGCCTTGTTGGCCACTTTATGTATATCCTTAAGAAGCGGGCTGAAGTCAAAGGAGAGTGAGTCAATCTTTTCCTCTGTTGCCGTCTGGGCCCCCTGTATGGCTGAAAAAAAACCAATTCCCTTTTCACTTATAAAATATTCTATGTACAAACATTATGTTTAAAAAACGATACCGGAGCAAATAAAAGACCGTCCTATTTTATGGTGAAAAACCAATCCTGTTATTTGATATATATAGATATATTACCTACTGGCAGTCGCCTGTAGGTAGTTATAGTTGGGACCTATTTTCCATAGGAAATCCGCATTCTATCTGGAATAATGTTGGCGCCGATTGACGAATCTTCGCAAAATTTTCCAAACTTTTGGCCATCTCCGGTCCGCTCCTATCCTGAAAATTTCACGGTGATTCGTCACGCGGGGGCCGAGAAAAAAGGGGGGTCCCAAAACGCGTTTTCCCCATGCATTTTCCCATAGGACCTGTTGACGCAGCTGCAGCCCGAACTGCTGAACGGAATTACACCAAATTTGGCAAAGAGGTAGTCCTCAGTTCAGACTCGTGCCTTTTGCTTAAATGGTGTAAATCCTGCTTAAATGGTGTAAATCCGTTCAGTAGTTCCTGAGAAAATTAGAGTTAAAAAGATAGATATATAAGCAAGCCTGGCTGAAGACGGCTGAAATGCCAGAAACCGGTCCTAGGAAGCTTGTTTCCGGTCCAGGGAAGGCATGGCTTGGCAGTTCGGGCTGGACTGTTCCCATGAGGCACAGGGTCAGACTGATTTGCATATGGCCATGTCTGAACTGGGGTGGCAGAGTGGGCTAAAGAACGGTGATGGATCAAACCCAGATCTGTTGACTGGGTGTGAGTGTTTGATTGGTTCTGACGCTCCGTCCATCACCACCCCCTTTTGTACCGCTTTGTTCGCCATAAGTTGGCAGGGTATGCTCAGACGTGAGTCCCTTGCTCACTTTGCTACTGGATTCAAGCAGGCCTGGCTGAAGACGGCTGAAATGCCAGAAACCGGTCCTAGGAAGCTTGTTTCCGGTCCAGGGAAGGCATGGCTTGGCAGTTCGGGCTGGACTGTTCCCATGAGGCACAGGGTCAGACTGATTTGCACATGGCCATGTCTGAACTGGGGTGGCAGAGTGGGCTAAAGAACGGTGATGGATCAAACCCAGATCTGTTGACTGGGTGTGAGTGTTTGATTGGTTCTGACGCTCCGTCCATCACCACCCCCTTTTGTACCGCTTTATGACAAAAGTATGGCACACCTGAAGCCTTCTTGATTGGAATAAAGTGGTAACACTTAAAACATTTAATTTACAAAGGAACAAAATGAGGGGGTTCATTTTGCCATAGAAATTCTGATTAGTGCTGCAGAAAGAGAAATTAAGGCACATTTTGACTTTTCAAATCCTCTTCTATTTCATAAATAAATTCTAACATGCAGACTGAAACATGCACTTTGAATACCAGCAGCAGACTTCCCTGGTGAGCAGTAGCTTTACTACAGTGATCTAATGAGCAACTAGAGTGCTAACATTCAGAATTTATGGCAAATGTGTGACACATCTGAATGCCTTCTTGATGGAACCAAAATAAAAAACAAAGTATTTCCTACTGAGGAGACTGCAGCAAATGAGGAAATTAGGAAACTTCATAACAAGTAATCTCCCAAGATGGCCACCAGAGACAAAAGAGCCCAAATGCAGCTCAAATATCACCAAGATGTAGCCCACATGTAGCCCAATGACAGAAGTGTGCAAAACACTTCTTTTTTGTGTATTTGCAGTTTTATATAGTGCAGACTTTTCAGGTATTGGAGTACTTTACATGAGCAGTGGTTACATCACACAAGATCAAATTAATTTTGGTTGTAGACATGGGGAGATTAAGTGATTTGACCAGAATCACAGAATGTTGAGCTGAAGCAGAAACTCCAACCTGGTTCCCCAGTTGCAAAGTCTGCAGCTCTGGAAGTAACACCACATCCTCTCCCCTGGGTGCAACATTTAATCAAGTGGTCAGCTGGATAAAAAAACATAAAGATTACAAATAATTTAAAAGTTCTTTGTCGCTATTTGAAAACGCAGAAAATATGTCCTCATTTTAGTTTTTTAGAGCACTAACCATAATTTTGATGCAAATAAGACACTCTCATATATGTAATTTCTAAAGGAAATGCTCTAGGTATTACAGTTTTGATTACATCAAGATGACGTCAGGCGCTCCACACTTTTGTAATAAATATAGAATGTTAGCAATCTAGTTGTTCATTGGGATACTGTTGATAGGCAGAGGCCAGGGGCACGGACTCTGAACATTGAAGGCAGGTAGGAGAGTGCAGAGGCAACAATTTGACCACACTGGGCAGGCAGGAAGGGCAGTGGCAGCACAACAGACTATGGAGGGCAGTGGAAAGGGGGGCAGGGGCAACAAACCAACAATACAGGACTGGCAAGAGAGGCTGTGGCAATATAATAGACCATTGTGGGCAGAAGAAAGAGGCAATGGTAGTACAACCATACATGCCAACAGACCCGATTCAGCCAGGAAACGTCCAATGTTTTTAAGCTCAAATGGGCTTTATTTGATCTGTCTCCTGTCTACAATCTCCTCTTTTTCAATGTAACTCAAAGGGGAAAATCAATACCCCAGTTTTTTTTCAAAATCTCCCTCTTACCAAGTTCAAAATGTTCGCAAGTATGGTACATTGGATCATGGTAGGCAGGAGGAATTGGGGTAGGGACATGGACTCGGATAACAGAGGACAGGAGGGACATGGAGAGGTGCACCAAACTGACCCTACAGGGCAGGCATCAGGGTTTGCAGCAGCACAATACACCACACAGGGCATGCGGGACGGGAGTGCAGCACAACAATCCATAGAAAGCAATAGGGAGGGGACAGGACCGTGCACATGGACAACAGAGAACAGAGGGGAAAGAGGCAATGGTAGCTAGCTGACCATAATGGACAGACAGGAGAGAAAGCGGCAGCATAACAGACCATAAAGGGCAGGAGGGACGGATCAGGGGCATTACAATGGAACAGACAAGCCAGGAGGGAGGGATTAGGGGTCTGCACATGGAAACAGAGGGCTGGGGGCAAGGGGGCAGGGCAGGAGCAGCAAGATAACCACGGGGTTCAGGCAAGATGGGCACTAGAAATAAGACACACCATGGAGAGCAACAATGAGACTATGATGGCATACACACAGACCATGGAGGGAAGGTGAGAGGGGGTCAGGGGCAGCTAGCTGACCACACAGGGAAGGTGGGAGGGGCCATGGCAGCACAGAAGACCATGCATGACAATCGGGAGGGTTAGTGGCAGCACAATGGCTATGATGGGCAAGAAGGAGGGTGCAGGGGCATGCACAAAGGACCATGGAGGATAGAAGGGAGGGTCAGGACCTGGGCACAGACAAGAGAGTTCAGTGGAAGGGGCCTCACAACAGACCGCACGGGGCAGGCAGGAGGAGCAGTTGCAGCACAACAGACCAGGGAGGGCAGAAGGATGTGGCAGTAAAATGGACCATGGAGGACAGGAGGAAGGGGATAGGGGCATGGCATGTGGACAGGCAGGGTGGAGGTGGCAGGGACAGGTTACAGTCATCTGACAATGCTAGGCAGGTGGGAGGAGAGTGGCAGCTCAACAGAACACTCAGAGTAGATAGGAGTGGCAGGTCCATGGAACATGGTATGCAAAAAGGATGGAGCAGGGTCATGCACAAAGACATCAGAGGGCAGGGGGAAGGAGAATAGGGGCAGCAAGCTAAGCACAGAGGCTAAGCAGGAGGTCAATGATGGGCCATAGAATTGGGCAATGGAGGGCAGGAGGAGTGGACTGGTACATTATGCTAAATGGAGGGCAGTGTCAGCACATCAGACCATGCATGGCAGGAGGGAGGAGGCTAGTCCATGGATTCAGACAACAGAGGATAGGGAGGAGGTGGATGGGGCAGCAAGCTAACTGTTCAGAGAAGGTGGGTATTAGGAACGTTATTGTTTTTAAAATGTGTGTCTGTACTTAAAATATGAACAAGTATGCAGCATAATCTCACTTTTATTCAGAAAGAAGAGGACGTTTGTGACTGTGACTCTGGGCTCACTTGGCAGAAACACCCCCTAACCCTCCACCCCCATCGCAAAATGTAATGCCCGTGAAAAGGGGAGGTGGATGCAGTGTTATATAGAGCATGGTCCTGAGAGCACGATTGAAAATGAAAACTAGATATAATATATTTTATAAACTATGCACCAAAAAGTGTGATATAAGATGAACCGGGGCGTGAAATATAATATGCAATACATTGTGCTCAATGACAGATTCATTGGAGAGCGCGAGATAGCACAGGCACAAGCGCGTGCTATTCGATATGCGCCTTGGAGTGTAATATGCACAGGGCAGTGTTTTGGAACCTAACTAGTCTCTAAAGTTGCAATATAAAATATGTGCTGGGGAGTGTAACGTTGCATATGCACTGTGACAAAGATATGGATCCCAGATTATAATATGTATGGCATAGCGCTGTGCGTTATAACATAGGCATCTAGGAAGGCACGTTAGATGGGGCAATATAACCTGTGCGAAGGCAAGTGTGGCATGACATATTCACGGGGTGGTGTTACAGTGCACATGGGCTAGAGAGTGTCATAGCATGCGCACTAGCTGGTGGAATACAACACAGAGGTGTGTGGCACTCGGCGGGCACTGGTGGGTGTAACACAACATTGGGCTCAGCCAGGAGCACGCTGTGACTCTCAAGTGAGGTTTGTGTCCTTTCCAGAGAGTAAAATAAAAAGTATTACACATCCGGCGGTGGACGTGTGTTTTATTAACCGTGAGGGTGTTTGTTGCATAGTTTGGTCAAATTTTTGTCGAATCCCCTTTGAATGGCTTGGTGTGCGTGTGTATTAAATGTGCCCGTCAATAGCTACCCATGTTTGTATAAATAAACAACAAGGGTGTCTACTTGGAGAGTACCCACCGGCAGGGGTGCCGGGATTAGGTACGGTAGGGCGTCAGACACGTCAGAGCTTCACTAGCGGTGTCAATACATTCCACATTGATTCATTGTATGCATAGTCGCCTTTTAATGAATATCATGCAAATCGTCATGGTGATAGGTACATACGGTTTGTCCAGCATGTTCTAGGTGTTTCTATAAATATATATTTTTTTAAAATAATAAAAAACAAAGGCCGGCCCTGGGGTATGGGGTCCCCGGGGCCATAAGTGGCCTGAGGAGGGGGGCAACGCAGCACCCCTACTAAAGAATAATAATTTAAAAAAAGGCCCTGACCCGGGGGTTGGGGTCCCAGGGGCCGATTAAGGCCTTGGGAGGGCCAAATAAATTGTTTTCAACAAAAACAATTAGGATGCAGTCCCTGGGGGATGGGGTCCCCAGGGCCAATAAATTAGAAAAAGAAGGGGGCCTCCTTCTTAAAAAAATAAAATAAATACAAGACCGGCATCGCGCCGGAGGCCACGCCCCCTCCTTGCAGCACTCTGCAAACGTGCCCCCTGGCCAGTTGTAAGTTGGGGAATTAATTCCCCTTCAATACTGAGGGTCCCTGAGGGCTAACTAGCCCAACAGGTATCTCCATTATGCGCCAGGGAGCTGCGTTGCAGACAGGTGTTCTGAGGCCACGCCCCTTTTTCTACCTCTATGCAACACAGCTCTGTGGCACTTACTGGAGGTACCTAGTGGGCTAGTTTGACCTTAGGGACCCTTAGGATTCAAGGGGACTTAATCTCTCAACTTAGAACGGCCACAGGGCGCGTTTACATAGTGCTGAAGGGAGGGGACGGGGCCTGAGGTGACGTGTGCAAACACGCCCTGTGGCACGTTTTAAGTTGGGGAAATAATTCCCTTTCAATCCTGAGGGACCCTGGGGGCCAACTAGCCCACCAAGTGCTTCCAGTAAGAGGTGGTGCAGGCCGTGCCCCTTTTTACAACTCTCTGCAATGGCGCTTACTGGACATACCTAGTGGGCTATTTTGCCCCTAGGGACCCTCAGGATTCAAGGGGACTTAATCTCCCAACTTAAGAAACGGCCACAGGGCGTGTTTACACAGTGAGGAAGGGAGGGGACGGGGCCTGAGGTGACGTGTGCAAACACGCCCTATGGCGCATTTTAAGTTGGGGAAATAATTCCCCTTCAATCCTGAGGACCCCTGGGGGCTAACTAGCCCACCAGCTGCTTCCAGTAAGCGCCACTGAGCTGCATTGCAGGGAGGTGGTCCAGGCCGTGCCACGTTTTACACCTCTCTGCAACGCAGCTCTGTGGCGCTTACTGGAGATACCTAGTGGGCTAGTTGGACCCTAGGGACCCTCAGGATTCAAATGAACTTAATCTCCCAACTAAAAACAGCCACAGGGCAGGTTTACACAGTGGGGAAGGGAGGGGACGGGGCCTGAGGTGACGTGTGCAAACATGCCCTATGGCGCGTTTTAAGTTGGGGAAATAATTCCCCTTCAATCCTGAGGGCCCCTGGGGGCTAACTAGCCCACCAGGTGCTTCCAGTTAGCGCCACTGAGCTGCATTGCAGGGAGGTGGTCCAGGCCGTGCCACGTTTTACACCTCTCTGCAACGCAGCTCTGTGGCGCTTACTGGAGGTACCTAGTGGTCTAGTTGGACCCTAGGGACCCTCTGGATTCAAGGGGACTTAATCTCCCAACTTAAAACGGCCACAGGGCGTGTTTACACAGTGGGGAAGGGAGGGGACGGGGCCTGAGTTGACGTGTGCAAACACACCCTGTGGCGCGTTTTTAGAGGTAGTTTTAATCCCCTGCCCTATTATATACTAGGGGCTTACAGGGGAGGTCATGCTAATCACAGGGGGACCCCAATGCATAGTGTTCCCTAGTGTATGTAGGTGTTTTCACTGTATTCTGAGTGTCTTTTAACATAGCACTGGCTCCAGGACTGGTTAGTCAGACTCAGTTACCACCAGTATCCGTCTGAAAAAGTTGAGGGTACAGGATGATTTTGCAACAAGGCTTCTTTCTGCTCTTCTGTTTGTTCTTTCTGCACGTTATCCTTCTTCCTGCACTTTTCTTCGTTTTTGAGGACTTCTGTTGCTTCTTTCTGCATTTCTTTTTTTTTCTTTCTGTGCGTTTTTTCTTCTTTCTTCACATGTCCTATCTCTGTAGGCATAGTTAGAAATTAGCATTTAAAAACCCTTTGAAATTAACTGAAAAAACCATAGGTTTCAGGCACGTTATAGTTAGGAATTAGCATTTAAAAAACCTTAGAAATTCACCTAAAAAAACATAGGTTTCAGGGGCGTTATAGTTAGCTGGACTTTTCACTCGTACAAAACCATTGAAATTCCCCCGTTATAGTTAGTTCAGCTAATTATAACTCGCGCGCCCGCAATGCACTGCTGATGACGTCACATATTACATCACTCATGACATGGTCAGTGACATCACTCATGACATCACTGATGACATCTCAAATGACATCACTCATGACATCACTGATGACATCATCCTTGTGATAGAGTGGCAGACCTCCTCTCCCCCTAATATAACCTTTGATACACACATTCAAAAATAGAAACAAAAATTTTCAAAACAATGGACATACCAATACCAGTTACAACAACCTATTCAGTAATTCTAAGATCCACATACACATACACTCATTCACCAACAGTCCTATACAGTCACTCATACATGTACTCACTCATCATATGTACTCATACAGCTATACATCCTGTTACACAACGCCACTCATCCATAGAGTTACTCACACACATAGTCACTCATGCTAATAAAGAATCAAACATCCATTTACTTGCATATACAGTTATACACACACGACCACACTTACTTCTACAGAAACTTACACATACTTAGTTTTTTAAACAATCACTTATAGAAACACATACTTATTCATACAGGAACTCTTTCAATATCTCACTCTCACATATACTCACTTGTATACACCAATAGTCACATATACTAGTTTAAAACATATATAGTTACTCATAAAGACACTATTGAGACAGTCATTCACTCACTAACACACCCATGCACACACTCATCCACCCATACAGTCCTGCACACATGCTGTCTGCAACACATACAAACAGTGAGTCACTCATTCATGCACCTATGCACTACGTAATACCCCCCACCGAACCATTCAGACACTCATACTGATACTCAAAATACCAACTAATAACCTATATAGACACTCATGTAGCTACTCACCAACCCATGCAGCCACTTATACACTAAGTGAGAGACTGATACAGATATTTACATATTTAAACATTACTCACTAAGCCATGTATTCACTAAGATACACTTAATCAGTCAGTTATACAATCAATTTTTTCAAAAACAAATCATCCATTTAGACACTTATATACCCATTTATTCTTCCATCGACCTTGAGATATACATATATAAAACATATGTAATTTTCAAAAAAGACACACATTCACTGGATGATGTCATCAGTGAGGTCATCAGTGATGTCATTTGAGATGTCATGAGTGATGTCACTGACCATGTCATGAGTGATGTAATATGTGACATCATCAGCAGTGCATTGCGGGCGCGCGAGTTATAGTTAGCTGAACTAACTATAACGGGGGAATTTCAGTGGTTTTGTACGAGTGAAAAGTCCAGCTAACTAGAACGCCCCTGAAACCTATGGTTTTTTCAGTGAATTTCTAAGGTTTTTTAAATGCTAATTCCTAACTATAACGTGCCTGAAACCTATGGTTTTTTCAGTGAATATAAATATATATATATATATATATATATATATATATATATATATATATATATATATATATATATATATATATATATATTTTATTCTTTATCAACAAACAAAAATACATTTATACACTCAAAGTATGTGCACTGTCATGATCACAATCTATCAATGAAGATTTAATTACAAAAAGTAAATTAAAATATTATTTAAAATCATATACATAGACATATAACATATGCAATCTCATGTAGTTCATGTTCATTAATAACAATAGCAATCCGTTATCACAATTTCTATAAGAGAACATAACATATATTCTATATTTAAAAAACTTTATTCAGAACTATCACTTTAAAAACTGTATTAAAACTGTTGACGTGGCGTTTTGGTGAAAGTTAATATTTTCATCACCTTCAGGATAAACAATATATATTAAAAAGATTGCCACTATTCTAATCCGGATAGATTCCTCTTTGAAAGAAAGCCTATGTGGCATCAGTTATCTATCAAGCCTGCAAAACCGCTAGTTAGGGCACTGTACTTTTAATTTTGTTAATATCTAGCACATGCTGCGAAGTTTTGAATCTGTTAAGAATATACAAAAACATTGGAAATCTACTAGTAAATTCATGTGTATATTCCATGAAATACGGTCTTTATAAAATTGACCCGAATAATGGCAAAATGAGATTCCTGTCCCTCCAATTGTAATGACGGGACCCTACGAAACACTCTTAAGTTACCCTTGTCCAATATATTTAATTTAATGGATATTCTTGAATCTCAAATTAGGACTTGTTTGTATTCTGGTGCTCCACATACAATTCGGGGTCATGAAAAATAACGTATGGCTGCCATCAGTTCTGCCCTAGTGGACTCCTCTGTGGCATCTCCATGGCCTCCGATCGTTTTAGCATCCTCCTGGCACGTGGTATGCTGTGCCGGGCTCTGACTGTACTGTATGATCATGTTGGCCTGGGTCACCGGGGCTGCCGTGTCTTCCCAATAGTTCAGTGTTCCCTTGAGTCCCCTTTTTTCACAGTCTGGATTTCCAGCCTGACCTCCTTCAAAAGCCCTGTATGATCAAGGGGGCACGGCCGAGGGAGAGCCATTCATGCACCCAGCAAGCCAACACAGATGACCTCAACCCCATTTTGATGCTCCCCCGTATAGGTAGTACACATTGTGCATGTTATACTGTGGTCACAGTCTGTCCTCCAGTTGAGACTGCCATGGTGGGTACAAGTTCAGTAGCTAGTCTTCTGGCCAGGTCCCATCAGGCCGGCAAGGCCCCGGTCCTGAGGCCTCTCTGCACCTGGCAGCATATGCGGCTCCTCACCCCTATGAGGGGGAGTGATATTCCAGCCAGCAGCCATCGATATCATGGCTCCTTCTGTTAGGGCTTCTGGGACAACACGAAAGCTCCAGGTTACGTGCCTTCAGGTGGGGTACAGTTCTTTCCACTGGGCCAACTCGTAGAATCCGATTGGGAAATCACTCCAGTGGTTCCCCCTGTTTGAGACTTCGGGGTGGGGGGCAGACTGGCACTAGCCCACTAGGGCCCACTGCAGCCTTGAGGTCGCAAGAAGGCCCGGCATCACCACTAGTGCCAGTGTGCAGAGTCCCTACTCCTTTTCCTCAACTTTCTGATTGACGTCCTTATCTTGAAGGACACATCTTGCAAAAGTTGCTGCTGGACATGCATCTTGTGCTACACTGGCCACTATTTCTTTTTGTGTATGTTGTGGCTGAGTGGCCCCTCTTGTGCTGGTGTGGCACAGGTGCCTCCTCTTTCTTGCTCTTACCACTGCTGGCTGCCTGACTCTTCTCCACCTGTATTTGGGAGCATGATGTGAGTGGATGTGTAACCTTAGTGCATGCAGTCTTTAATAGATTTTGACCCCACATCTCACATCGTTAGATTAATTCTACTTGCTATTGCAAGACTGAAGGCACAAATATGTTAATTTAAAGCATATTTACAGCATTCTTAGACCTATGGCTATGGGTTTATGATAAAACTTTCTGAAAGTGGACTCAATAGGCCGATCTGCTGCTTTTAAAGTATCTTCACGCGTATCAGAAATGTCTTGTAACTTTAAACGAAACCCCATCCGGAGAGAATTTGTTTTTTTTAAACATCTAGAACCATGGCATCAGAAAATATGAAGAAAAGGGTGGCATAGTTAATTTGTCTGACAACAGTTTTCACAACAAACAAGAATTCCTAGGCCTTTGGGAAATGAAGTGAAGAACTACGCTCAAGCCAAAGGACCGAATACCTTGTTTTAGGAGGAACTTTGATTATGATAGTTAAAGAGCTTTCATATTCAAAAAGTGTTTACTTATGGGTTTCTCTGTGACAAAAAAGTAAAATACTCAGTAGAAAATATATAAGCATTAATTGTTCAATACACGGGTCCTTCAGATAACATGTGAATTAAATAATTTGCCAACCCTACGTCAGAACAAGGAACAGGGTCCAACCTTTTCTCAAAACAACGAACCAGATTGCCTAAGTTGCAACAAGATGGAGTTGTGAGTGCCCAGGAAGCTCTGATGACTGACACAGACGCCTTCAAAAGAATCGGGGAATGCCAGAATTCAACACAATCTGCCAAACCTGTAATGTATAACCATGAAGAACCAGGATGTGAAATTTGATTTCCGTATCCTGAAGAAAAGAAAGGATGATGGATAATGTCTGGAAAAGTATTTTGTCAATGCCAGAGGTTGTGGGAGCCTTGCTTGAACGTCCTAGAAAGAGGTCGCAAGCACCACAAAAGAAGCTCCATTTCTCATCACATGGACTAGACTTAAGAGTATCATTGGACATAGAAGGAAGGCATAACTCTGTATCCCTACCAAGATTGGGGAAATTGATCCAGAATTGCAGCTTCTGTATCCATTCTCTAACATGAAAAATGTTTAAATGCTCTGATTCAATCGATAGGCAAACATGTTTACATTAAAGAAACCGCAAACAACCTGGAAACAGTAAAACTCCATATTTAGAGACCAGTCGCTTATAACTGCGCTTATAACTGGGAGGAAATAAGTCCAGAAAGTATTCTTCCTGAAACCTGATGTTGTTGTACCAGTTCGTGTCAGATCTGCTAGTTAAAATATATATATATATTATACCCTAGATGTTGTACATTATGAGAAGAATGCAACAGTTACTCTGTCATTTATGAAGCTATTGACTTTGAAGGGTCCTGGCAGCATTTCTAAGTAACTTAGATGCAATGGTCCTTCTACTGACTTTTCATTACAACTCCTTTTCTGCCTAGTAAAGGAGGCCTGAGATTAATGGCATTTAGTCATTGAAGAACCTTGTAATGCATAGAAGCTGGAAACCTGTTTAAGAATGCTGAAAGCAGCCCTGCTTTTCTGGGTAAATCCCTAAAAGAGAGAAAGGTCCTCTAAAGGGACAGATTCACCTTATTGCCATACCTCAATTTTTCCTCTGGAATGGAAAAGGAAGACGCCCTTGCTGAATCGATCATGAAAACTAGAAAACACATTTTATGAGATCATCAGAAAATATACACATGTATACGTTGATGTTTCAAACCTTACAATATGATTCATAGCAGGGTCTTCGTCAGGAAACCGTGAGGACGCACCCTCTGAAGCAGTTATTTAAATCTACGGATCAAATACATCTGAATCCAGCTTGAACTAATAACTCGATAATTACAGCGCTTCTGCTCCTTCCCAGATGCTGTCAGTCAACAATTCTCAAGTTATTAGTTCAAGTTGGATCACTATCACTGCGCCGTTCTGTGGAACACCTAGTTCTTTATGCAAAGATTTGGATACCATTGAGTAACCGTGATTAAATGACTGTCTACCCAATACATTTGTTTCCTCTTTACGTATAAGCTGCTATAATGGTCCACGGTACTAGAACTTAATTATGCGTGGTGCCTTCCACTGTGAAACTTTCCAATGGCACTGTGCTCAGCTAAACCCGTGCCACTTTTCAAACCAAATATTCTCTGAATACAAGATGCACCTGTCCTCCTTAGCCACATTAATTTAATTGTTCACTTCAGAACTGGTTATCACATAACTGTTCAACTGTGTTCAACTGCACAGTGTAACCTTACCTCCTACTAACTATTTAGTGCAATCTATTTGCAGCATCACAATAAGAGATAGTGCATGGACAGTGCAGGGAGCAATGCAAAGGCAATCCACATTTGTAAAGCGCGAACAATAACCCATAAGGGTCTCTAGGCGCTGGGGGCCATCGGGAAGATTAAGCAAGCTATTGCCCAGAGTCGCATGACGCTGGGCTAATCTGCTGCCGGTGCCGGTGATCGAACCGTGATCCCCAGTTTCCGGAGTCAGTCGTTCTGGCCGCAGCGCCTCACCTCTTCCACAGTGATCCCAAGGGTCAAGCTGTGGTGCATTTCGTTTGTACCATGCATAGTGGCTAGCTTCTGCACCTTTCCTTGCGTCTCTGGAAGGCCCTCTTCTGCACTGGAAACAGTGGAAGGAGGGGTTTGATGCTTACTTGATGCCATTGAGGGTGATACTTTTACCTAAACCAAAATTGGCTCAGATAAAATATATTTTAGACCCGGAAGGCAGGAATATACTCAAACTCGTCTAATGATACTGTCAGGGTGAGGTTTGGAGATAGAAATGTGACTGGTGAATATGCCTCTGTGATAAAAATGTTTGACCCTAGAATCAATTCTAAGGAGAATGTAATTATAAAGAAATTCTTCAGCAGAGCACAACTACCTTGCTAACCGGTTGGTGCATATGTAGCCACTTTGAGAACACTGGTAACGATGTGCAATTTTACGGAGCTCACCAGTGAGTTTATAAGAGACCAGCTGGTGGAGAAAGCAAACAGTAGGAAGTTGTATGAAAAATGTGTGTCAATGGAGGATCCTGACTTGGCATAATACAAGCGGGATTACACATGAAAGAGATGCAGTTAACAAAAAAGTATGAAGCTAGGGATGCTGATGACAATGCCAATCGAACCAATAAAGTAGAATCAGATTGACGTATAGAGGTGTCTAGAACTTCAAACTAGAGTTGCATAGGTGGAAATAAAAAAAGCCAAAACAATTAAGAGTACACGTTTTTATGCACAGAAGCAATAGCCATCTGGGCAGGACAGGAATTGCTCAGGCTAGATAGAGCTTGACTTGTTTCTAGTGTAACAATAAATGGCATTTTGCTTCTGTTTGTAAAGCGAGTGCAGTGAACAGGAAGCAGGTTAATGTAATGGGCCAAGGAGTCCAGGACAGAGTGGAAGAGGGAACTGAAGAAGAGGGAACTGAAGAAGAGGGATGCAAACTCACCATTCATGTGATGCCCTGTACTGCATTCAAGGGTAGCGGTGAAAGTTAAGGAAGACTCATGATCCCCATATATCTTTATCGGGGAGGATGAACTGTCAGACTGTCCATGTGAGTAATGCAGGTGAAGTTGTAGGAGAGTTTGATGCTGAACTTAGTTTTGAAGAAAAGAAACCTGTAGGCGTTCTTTACGTTGCCAAGGACAGTACATGCTTATTATAATGGGGGAACACCAAGACTGAATATTGTTCTCTGCCCTAATCATCCCAAGCAAGTGTTGTCTCCAAGTGAGGTTTGGCATGTGAACGGTGGGCGTGAAACTTGGGTGGAGAGGTTCGTGAAATTTTCAATGAGAGATTAGGGAAACAAAAAAGATGTTGTCACAAAATTATCTAAAAGGACAGTTTGAAACCTTGTGTATAAATTAAATGTATGCCTGTCAGGTTTACTGAGTTGAAATAGGAATTGCATCAGTTTGTGCGAGGAAGGGAGTGATGAAGAAGACTGAGGGTCCCACGTAGTTAGCTTCTCTTGTGTCGGTATGCAAGCCCAATGGATCGCTCAGGATGTGTGCAGTTTGGAGTGACCTCTAACAACATCTGGATAGATCCCCACCTCTTACCTAATATTTCCGAAATGTTGTAATTGGTGACGGAAGCCACCTTAGATATCTTTTGCATATCACCAAATAAGGTTCCATGAACCACCATGACATTTGATAACCTTCAATGTGCCAGTAGGGGCCTTCAAATAAAAGGGTGACCTATAGCTTGTTCTCAGCCTCTGCGGTCTTACGGAGGGCAATGGATGTCCTCTTCAGGTAAGTAAAGGGTGTTACGTATTTGTGTATGTTGGATGCACTGTACACTTGGATAAGGAGAAGGTTAGGTCTTTCTTACAGGCAAGGAGAAGATTAGTTCTTTCTTACATCTAACCAGCTTTTATTTGCATTTTGTCCTGTATTTCACAGAGAAAATTACTCTATTGCCCCCGTTGCTAAAGACCAGTGAGCAGTTCTTGTGGTTTGAGAAGTGAAAGCCATCTTCTGACTGTGCAAAGAGACAACTAGCTGATGCTGTTCCTTTAAAGAAGCTTGAGACTCAGGAAAGGTGAATTGTGGTGGCTGATGCAAACAATCTGAGCTTAGGGGCTGTGCTGTTGCTGAAACGTGGTGGTCGTGAGTAAATTGTTGCATTTCTGTTGAGAGCTTTAAGAGGTGCTGAGGCTACATGATAGGTTGAAAGCAAGGCCCTGGCATGCTGGTGGGGTGCTTATCACTTTATTTGTGGGGTTCTGAGTTTACCTTGAGAACGGACCACAAACCACTGGTAGAAATGTTCAGCATGAAGGGGGCAGTCTGAGCAACACTAGAGCGCCAAACGGCAGTATGGATTGCAAGATTTTTTTACAGACTGGAATATGTGCCAGATGCAAGAAATTTGTCTGCAGATTTCTTGTCGTTATTGCCCATAAAGGTGGATAAAAACAAGGATTTGGACTTGAGAAATAAGGTAAATGATGGCACCCAGATTGCAATCAGCTGCGTTGGCTCAGTTCTGGAAGGTGCCTTTGATCTTGGCAAATGACTGAGGAGAGCAGGGCTTGGTTAAGTCACTTGTGATGGTGTGGATATGGAAAGGATAGCCTAAACGAGAGAAACTGAAGGATATCGGCGGATCATAATTTAGAATGGGACAAGAGTTCATTGTACGTGCATAGCCTGGGTTTGCTTATTGTACCCACTAGAATGAGGTCACAAGTGTTATGGCTCGTTCACAAGGAACGCATGGGCACAGAGGCCATGAATGTGATAGTATGGTGTTGTGGCCAGCAGTGGTCAAAGAAACAGACCTCATGCTTCCCTCATCTTTATGCTGCAATCTCATTTTCTCTTGAGTCCAGTGTCAGAATAGACAGTTGTGTGTGTGTCTGTCTGAATATGCAGGCTGCTGATGAGTGTCCAAAACCCTATCCGAAGCCTTCCTTTCCTCTGTGGTAAAACAACAAGAGGACACCACTTGTGCAAGGGTGTCCCTTAAAATGGTTCAGGAATCCTTTAAGCATAGAAAGCCAGGCAGAAGGATTTTCATTGAATTCTGTAGCTCCTATTTGGAAGGCACGAGGATCAAGGGAGAAAATCTACAAAGGTGGACAGGATTAGGAATGGAGCATGAAAAACAAACACTTTTTTGTAGATCCCACGCAAGCAGAGTTGAGAAGTGAAGGTATTTGTTCTGAGTAGTCTCTTTGAAGAGAAGGAGGCAGAAGTGACAATGTCAGTGCCTATGTGTGTGCACATGCAAAATACCGAGTGTCAGACATGCTTCTTCAAGCTACTAAAGAGAAGACTTGGGGGAGAGGCTGCTACCTAAGCACAGATGCATTATCATTCCTGTGCTGAACATTCTGGCATTGACTCCGCGCCCACTACACATCCATTTGCCCCATTAGGTGGGATTACGCAGGTTGGATCTACCTTGCCTCATGCCAGTATTGTGTTGTAGCAGCACATATGTAGAAACGTGGTTCTCCTAACTAAACTTTAAAAAAAAAAATCTTTATTATTAACAACCATATAATAGATAATGGACATGATACAATTTAGCAGTGTACATTACCAGCATAATATGCATTTCTCTATTCCTTCTTTCCTTAACCTATATCCAAACTAAACTTAATCACAGAGAGCCTAACTAGATATTTACAATTTTTGTTAGAGGTACAGTCTTTCTCTTCCGGTAGTTTCTCCTGTGAATCCGATTTCTCTGACTTGCCCGAATATTGACAAAAAGCCCCAACTCTTTTGTCTTTCTGGAAAAAATGTAGGATCATTCTTTTCAGCACCCAAGTCCAATCCAACTGAGTTCCAGACACACCTTCCTGATTAGGTATTGCTATTTACAGACAGCTGTGGGTGTGTTTCAGATACCTCATGTCAACAGCAATTCACATTGACATACACTACTGAAGACTGAGCTTTTGGTCAGACCCTTTTAGCCATTGGCCGTGGACATATATTAAAACATCCGCCATTGACTCATTGGACTATCCTTAGTGGAAAGTCAAAGGGGCCTTTAAGTAGACCCCTATGATACACTCACTACTGTATTGCTGCCCTCTTCTTCACTTTCTCTTTGTACCTCCTCTCAGCCTCTCCTCTACCTGTCCTGGTACAGGATGCCGACCCCACCGGCACAAGTTATACATGAACATGCATGAAGGACAGCCATCTTGTAATGGACCTTCTGATGTTTTCCTAAAACTCTCTTGCTTATCCACAGTGGCATCCGTGGGTGCAAACAAATGGCAAAACCAATAGGTTAGCACTCAGTGGCAAAGGCCTAACTCCACCCGCCATCCTCTCTTTGTAAAACGTTCTACCACGATGTATCTCATTATTTAAACTGTTTCCTCTTTTATGCTTTTATTAAGATGTCCTTTATGCCAGCTTCTTAACTGGTGTTGGTGGGTGCCTCGTTTGGCAGTACTCTGATATTTTCTGCCAGTGGATGGCTCCACACTTGTAAGAGCTAACTATGCAGGGCCAGTCAATAATTGCTGATTTTTGTCACAAAGCACTGGAGCGAGATTGAGCAGAGACCTCCGCTCAAGGCCATGGAGTAAGTGAGTCCGTGGGCTGGAAAGAGGTCCTTCATAGCTTGCCATGCTGCCTCCACGACCCCGCTTACATAAGAGGTGGGAGAGCCAACAAACACACTGGGTGAACTGCTCCAGAGCCGAGCCAAGGGTCTGGCTTGGCTCTTAGAGCCTGTACATGAGTCGAGCCCGGAAAATGTTTGCTATTTAAATCATAAACAAATATCATTTAGAATGATAGTCTCTTCAAAATTCCAAAACGTGTATTTCTTTAACATGTAGAAGCTTTGACATTAATACATCACATTACAGCAGTGCACTGAGAAGAACTTAATAAAAGTTTTTAAACATGAACTTAGAACCATTCCTGTTGTTGTGTGAACCCTGTATGTTGCATGGACCATTCTCAAGCAACATAATGGTCTATTAAAACAGCTGGTATTTCAGACTCAAGCATTTGAAAGTGCTTTCATACTGATTACATAGAAAAAGGGGTTTGGTGAAATAAATGATTTGCCTAAGATCACACAATTTAAGCGAGGAAGCCGCAATCCATCCAGGTTTTCTGGTTTCACTTAGTAAACATCAGGCACTAAATGGGTATCTATTTGTTTCTCCTTTTTACATTAATGTTTTATGTTAATGTTTTGTTTTTACCTCTTTGTGCATTTTTCTATAGTTTTTATACAGCCAAATTCAATCCAAATGTACTGGAGGGCTTTACATGAGCACCAGTTACACAAGGCTGCGTTCTGTTTTTTTAAGGCATGGGTAGCTTAAATGATTTGCCCGGAATAACAGAATTTTGAGCTAACGCTGAGACTCGAATCTGGTTTTCCCATGTCCAAAGACGTCAGCTTTGGTCATAAGGCTACATCCTGGGTAGAGCTAGGGAGGGTGGCAGGCAGAAGCCATATGAAAGATCGGCTTGTTATGGGCTTGAAGTTCCAACAGGACATCGAGCTGAGCCAGACTCAGGCTTCAGGCTCGAGCCTAGCTTCAGCTTTCAGTGGCTTGACCCCTATACACTTACTGTTGGCTGGTGCATTCAAATGGAGGTGCTTGCATGCAGTAGGCCATGCACGTGTGTGCACATGTTTCTGGTCATATGTGCTCCATGACTTCTACCAAGTTGCCCCTTACCCGCCGCATTGTTCTAGGTTTGTAGTCCCTTTCCAGATGCTGGTGCCAAACTCTTGATCGTGCCAAACTCCCCAGCTCCCATGCCCTGCAATTAAAGTGGGGCATTTTTACACACATCTGCCAAGTACTGCATGTCTAGCCCTCCCTCCTGGTTTCCATATGACGGGTCACAGGCGGCCATCTGAGCCACAGCTCTGTTCTGCGCAGACCACACCCATCCGTGTTACCAAAAGATGATGCGATTCATCACCACTATTTAAAGATACACTGAAATTACATCACACGACCCTCCTCCTATCATGGCGTTCTAGGAAGTAACATCACATGACATCACTTTTTGAGCCCGATGCCATCTGAGAATTAAATGAGTGAGTGTCCGTAGAGCACTGATGTCATTCCGAACCTCCTAAGACATTCAGGCATTAACAGTTACACCCGTGAAGATGGCGACAGGATTATCTTGTACTGTTGTCAATATAATTGACCGTAAAGTGAGCAGAAGCGCTACACTCCAGGCCACTGTAATTATGCAATTCTGTGGCCACAGCGGTTTCATGCATAATTATGTTTTTGCCACATTTGCCCCCAATCCATCACCTGCTGCATAATGTGCACATTTTAACAACAACGACAATAATGTTTCTAGCTCAAACGGTTCAAAAGTTACTAAAAACATTGCAACATATGTTCCTGTGCAGTGAAGGGCCTTTCACAAAAGTTGATTGGTCATCTTTCAGTTGCCTATTGCACTATTTGGTTGTTAAACTGGTACTAATGAGGTGAAATCTTTTCCAAGACACTGCTACCATTATTCAAGAATGACAACATAAGGAAGTAACATCACAATAACTATCACAAAATGTAGGAAATCATGCCACATAATCTCCTTTATTGCCACAGCTCAGCAGTAACGATGAAGAGAATATAGAACTTCAGGAACATTCCATTACAGTATAAAGTCTGTGAACATGCAGCCATCTTCCTTCTTTGTCAGGAGCTGCGAACAAGAAATAAACTCAGAAACAAACATGACTTTAAGTTGATGTGGAACGAATAACTCCATTCTTAAACAATCCGTAGACTAATACCTACATTCTTAAACAATCCGTAGACTTCTTATCTTATTCTGTAAGAAAAAAAGACACACCAGGTCAAAATATAAAATCCCTAGGGAGGGTTAGAAAGTGGAGGGATAATCTTGGCCTCCGTGTCCTTAATAAAATCCAGATTTTCTGCCCACCAGACTGTGAAAAATCTAAATTTTATGGCACGACATGGAGGCCAACATTATGCAAGTTCAAAGTGAAGCAAGTACATTATCAATCACATTATTGATTGGTCTGAAATACCAACTCTTAAACATGCTTTCATTTGACCAGTCAGCTGCTCTAAGGATATCCTGGAGTCCTCCACCTTGCATAAAAGCTTTAGAAGCAGAAGCGCCTCTAACGGAGTGCGCACCAAAAATAGAAACATCACACCAATCTTACTCATCACTTCTTTAACCCATCTAGCAAGCGTGGGAGAAGAAACTGCATTATGAAGATATCTGTGAGAAATCAACAGTTGAGTTCCAACTCCTCCAAGACTTACCGTCCTTTTTTCATACTCTTTGAGACAATTAACAACACATAGACTTTCATTAAGAGGAAAGAAAGGGTAGAAAATAGAGGAAGACATAGTTTTGGTTCTCCTCTTAAGGTAGAAACAAACGCCCTCACATTGGTAAGACCTGTTAGAAACATCTAAAGCCTTAACATCCGAGGTTCATCTGAAAGAAACCAAGCAAAGTAACACAGTAAGCTTATAAGAAATGCGTTTGATAGAGAGGTTAGCATTATCTCCCCAAGAAGAAATAAGTTGTAATACCAATTTAACGTTCCATATGGCTGAATTGGAGGATTAAGAATTTGCATGCTTCTCATAATCTTTTTTGTTAAAAGGCTTTGTCCAACTGAGACACCATCAACTAAGGAATGACCTGCAGCTATTGCTGATCTATAGACATTAACCGTTCTATAGCTTAGGCCAGAAGCGAAGAGTTCCGATAGATAGTTAACAACGTGTATTAAATCAGTTGAAACGGGATCATAGCGTCATTGAAGACACCAGCGAACCCATTTATTCCAAGCCAGTCGATATGGTGTTAAATAGGCTATCAGTCCCGTTTTCTTTTTTTTCTTTTCTTTTTTAAGGCTGAGATATAAATGGAAAGGGTTAATTTTCTAATTTGAAAGGGTTAATTTTCTAATTTGTATCCGAGGGAAAGCCAGTGAAAAAAAGCGTGTGAACAGATGAAGTCGATCGCGTGTAACAGCAGCAACTGCCAAGTGTTGCTTGCTGAAACTATGACATCCACGCACGTTTCTTACGTGCGTGGTTGTTCCTTATGGTAATTCCTCTAATTTTCCCCTCCCTGCAATGCGCGATTATAACGCGCATCGCGGTGGGGGAAGGAAGACTGCCGGCGTGTTTGGAGGAGCCGGAGGAGTACTCGGGAGGACACGGGGAAGACAAAGTATGACCGGGGCGGCCGGAAAGTCAGCACGGTGTGCGGTAGGGTAAAAGAGGCAGGGACGCGGTTCAAATGGCAAGCCTGGCTCACGTTCAGAGCGCTGCTAGGCAACACCTAGCGCTCGCGTCCAATTTTTCAAAGTACGCATATGTGAAAAGTGAGTGGTAGGCCCACTAAAATACATTGACGCGGCACAAAAGTAAACAGAGGCCCAAGAAGGTTCTAAGGGGAATTAGAATTTTAAAAAAATTGTGAGAGAATGCACAAGTAATGTCTTATTTAAGAAGGTCTTCAAAGAGGCATGGTTCACGAAAGAGAAAAAACTCATAAGAAAGATCTAGTGATAAGAAATAAACGCATGGTAGGTTCAATAGGACCCAGACATGCGAGATATAAATAAATACAAGCATTACTCACAAAAACAACTATAAATTTCCATATATACATGAAATAGTATGCACAAATGAAATGAGGGTACTTATCTTTGTGAGCAGCAGCAACAAAGAAGGAAGATGGCTGCATGTTCACAGACTTTATACTGAAATGGAATGTTCCTGAAGCTCTATATTATCTTCATTGTTACTGCTGAGCTGTGGCAATAAAGGAGATTTTGCATAATGTTGGCCTCCGTGTCGTGCCATAAAATTTGCATGCTCTTGCCGCATAATTTAGACAACCCTGTCTCTTAAATTGATCGTCCAATGCCACACAATTCCAGTAGCTCTGACTCTACTCTTGGAGCTAGTAGTGTATGTAGTAAGTAATGGTCAGGGCCACTGGAATTATGCGATTGTGCAGCGATTTTCACATAATCATAGATTTGAGCATTTGCCCCATAATCCACCATCTGTTGCACAATCTACAGATTTCAACAAGAACAAAAATGTGTTTCTAGCTCAAACGGTTCCAAAATTGCAAAAATGCAGCGACGTGTTGCTGCAAAGTGAAAAGCCCTTTGTAAAGGTTGACTGGTCGCCTTTCTGTTGTTTGTTGCTATATTTGGGTGTTAAACTACTGCTAAAGAGGTGCAGCCAATGGCAGACAGCGTTACCAAGTTTAAAAGTGTTGAAATAATAAAGTAATACTATTCCAAAATGTGCCGCTTTATGCTGCATAATTTGCCTTTTCTTGCCACATAATTTATTCAATGCTGAAGCATAATTTGGCCTTTCCTGTCACATAATTCTAGTGGCCCTGGTAATGGTACTCGTGGGGTAAATATTTTGTGAGTTGTGATACAGTATATGCCATTAGTTGTGATGTTAATGTCCGCTCTGCGCAGTAGCAGCAGGGGCGCTTTTTAGGTCTCGCCTAGCGTCGCAGCGCATGCACTGGTCGCTCTGCGGATCTATTGTCATCGAGTCGACTTCCGAAGTGGGGTGGAAGCTCCGCCCATGCTTTTCATTGGTGCACGTCACACTGTATACTAAAGGCTCGCTTTCTATTGAAAGTGATGCTTTTTTGTTCCCTCCCTGTCTCTTTTCGGCCCCACCCATCCAGACTCGTACATGAGCACGCTCTCCACTCTGCTGACGAGTTGCGGCGCAGCACCGCAGGCCCAGGCCGTCGTCAAGCAAGAGCCTGAGTGTACTGCAGTGGTGCTTTTTGGTGTGTGCATGGATGACTCTCCAAAGCAAGTGTGTAGAAGAAATATTGTGCTTTGTGTCAAAGATTTGATTAGGTGAATGGCTGCATGCTAGAATCTGAGCGCGCGGTGACATGGGTGTGAATCTGCACAGCACGCGACAATCGCCGCAGATGCATCCATTGAAAATATTCCTCAGTCAGCAATATAGACACTGTCATCCATTCTTGCCAGTAGAGCTATGTGGTGCGTGATGTCCAATGTTACTAAATATGTAAGTGCGACCTGCAGAGTTTGTTGGTGCATATGCATCATCGGTGGACAGGTTGACCACACATTGTCATGCCACGTACTCCCACACGAATATTTGAACCCACTGGTATAATTACGTACTGGACACGACTACATCCGCATGATATTTTGCACACATATGACCTCACCTGCTATAGTTCCCTCGTCCTATTAATATCGTAAGTGTCTGACAACCGCGAGGGGTTCCGATGTTCTGTAGTGCAGGGAACTTTGTTTCGATTGGGTTTCGTTGAGCTGAAAAAGGGCAGAAAATAGATTCCTTGTTTAGTACTGATTTTGTATGTTGGTGGGGGGCTGCCCCACCCCGCTAATTTAACAGCCTGTTTATGAAGGTGTAATAGATATTGCGAATTTCATTTTTTTGTGTTAAAAAGAAAAATGTGGTGATGTCTGTCTGGAAGATCCGCTGGGGGCGCCTTGTGGGGGTTTCTGTATTCGGGGCCGGCAGGGTTGGGCGTGCTTCAGTCAAACGGAGCTCTTGAGTAGTGCTTCAGTCAAATGGAGCTCTTGAGTGCTAATTAACAGCAAGTTACTGTGCGAACTTTGTTGTGGGAATGCTAGCTGCGTCTTGAAACTCGCTTCCAAAGAAATTATGTTGCGTTCCTTTACATAAATGTAGTGTTTAGTCAATGCATAACGTCCCTGCATACATGCACGCCGTTACTCCATAGACAACTAAAATAACATCATCACATTTAGCACACGCGACCCTCACGAGACGTTCATAATTCAGATTGGGCGGTGGTTTTAAACAGCCAGTAGCATTTCCTCAATGTTATGGTCACCGGGGGACTGGATTTCAGCTTTCGCAGCTACCTACCTAAATACCGTCTGCCGCCACTGGGCCCGGTGGAAAGCACGTGCTAATTGGTGGAATAAGATTTCTACCAGGACTTCCCCTCTTAAAAGCTTCAGTGGAGCCCCCCCCCCGTGAAGCTTCCAAGAAAATGAAGGGGGGGCTGCTGTCTGACAGGCATTTGATGTCCGCGGGGAGGGGGTATTCCGGCAGTCTATTTCACTGAAGAAACTTATGCCTAGTTCTTAAAATGCATGGCTTTTTATAACCCAGACAGCCCCCTCCCCCATTCACACACTGGCATCTGCATTTGTTTTTGTGAGTGGGCACTCCTGTGTCCATAAACCGTAGGCCGGGAATTCCTCCCCCTTGGGCACTGCATCCCTGAGGTGTACTCACATTACCATAATCATGCATATATATGTCTCAGTCCTGCCCACATGCAACCTCCATTGTTTAGACGCCGAGTACACTGTAGACTTTGAAGCCTAGCATGGGATAGCGAAATGCAAAGCATTTTAAATAGAAACCGAGCCTCCCTCCCACCGCCATGGAGGAAACTAAAGAGAAGGGGTGGGGGGTTATTTGTGTGAACGTTGTCTGACTCAATCCTCCATTAGATGCATTGTCGCATATACTAGGCTGAATTTCAAAAATGAAAAAAATGCGCGAAAGTTGGCTCGGTGTGTGATGTTACTATATACAGCGCACTATGGCCTCATTCAACCTTTATCTTTAATATACACATAGGATTAGGAGGCACTGAAAGTTTGGGGAGTCCAGTAGAGGTTTAATTTCAAGCAAAATCAATAAGGTTAGCAACAAGGTCAGAGATACCAATTGGACAAGCACCAGAAGAGGGTCAACCCTTTCAAAAGGAATTTTGGAGGATTATAAAACCAGAGGTATTTTGGCAAAATGAGGTTAAATGTTGTATTTTAAAGCATATTTCTCCGACTACATTAGTGAAAAACCTTGTATTGTAGAGACTGTTCTGAAGAATAGTGTAGGAAATACTCCAGTACTTAAAACTTTCCCACACTACCCGGAAGGAAAGTCACTTATGTCCCATTAGAGGGCTTCCCTGCTCAGTATCAACAGTGGGTGGGTAGCAGAACGTTTTACCTTCCAGATGAGAAATCACGGCCAACTGAAATATTATGTCACACCACAAATATATCGAATTACAAGTAGCTGAGATAAATTCATAATTCCACCCAAATTATTTCAGATTACAAGTATTGTCCATTGCAACTCTTGTGCCAAGAGAAAGTATTTCTTGGAGAACGGGTTAGTTAGTGAGAAGAACTGTTAGGGAAATTCTCTCATACACAACATCTTACAACAAAAAGATACCTGCAAGAGCTCTAAGTGGATCTTCAGAAGTAACATTCTCAAGTTAAACTTTGAACTGCCAGTTTTGATATAGTCATTAATATTTTGCAGTGCTTTTTAGATCGAGAGTGGGCAGCGCATGTGCTGCTCTGCGAGGCATGCTGTTTTGGAGTATGGACTTGAAGCCCCGCCCACTCTCCACCCATATTTGTCATTGGCTTGTGTCATTATCCTTCGTAAATGCTGGCTTTTGATTCGTTAATAGACTTGTTAGTCCCTCCTTAGTATTGCCTTCTCTTCATTTGTAACCTCCCATGAGGACTGGCCCTTTTACTTCGGTTGTTACACAGTACGTCTTTTTCCGTCTGTAAGCACTATTTTCTTTAATGAGTTTCTCCTACTGTAGGTACGACATGCTTTCTTGCAACATTCCGTGCACCATGCGTGCTTCACTTTCCAAGCAGCCCAGGACAATGGCTGATGCTTCTTGAAATGCAATAGGTCTCCCATTTACAAGAGTCTAAGCTATTGGCATTATAAATGATAATGCCTTTTATTTATGTGTTAATTATCAAAACAGATAAAGAAAAAGCATTGTCATTTACAATGCCAATAGCTTAAACTCTCGCAAACGCGAGACCTATTGCATTGCAAATACTTGTTTTCTTTATTTAAACAATTTTCATTTCACTCTCTATCACTGGAAGTTTAGCTGCCTCTCCACATTACAATAATGTTTTTTGTTTCATTTTCCTAATATTTATCCTTACAGCAATGGTCACATTTTGGGTTTCTGACTGTAAGTGTCAGTGAACCTTCCCTTTTGCCGGTGGGCTCAGCAAGGATGCGCACCTGTCAATAGTGCAACAGGCGGGGAGACACTGAGGTGGAGAGGGAGGGGCCCACTGCATGGTTGTCTTCCGTTATGCAAGTTGGGCCGGTATGACCCGTTGCACCCTTTTACTCTCGTCACCTTACTGAAGCAGCTAAAAAATGGCTCCACTAAGGGCATCACTGAATGCTGCTGCTAGACTGGTTACAGGCACCAAACGCAATAAGCACATATCGCCAGTCCTAAAATCTCTAAATTGGCTCCCCTGCGAAGCACGAATTCAGTTAAAGATTGCCGTTGTGATGCACAAAGCCATCCACTACAATACTCCCAGGTACCTGGCACAAAAACTTGAACTATCCTGTGGTGCAAGAGCCTCAAGAAGCGCCACTACTTTCCTCTTGAAACCACTTATCCTTAACAAAAAGAGAACTTGTCACAGAGCTTTCTCTGGCGCTGCCCCAAAGATATGGAACTCTCTACCACCGGAAGTACGCAGAATCACAACGGTGTTCAAACTGGAAGTCAAAAGATTCCTGATGAATAAATTCCTTCAGTGAGTGGGCTAGGCTCTCCTGCCCGATGTCATTGTTCCTACTTCTATGGTACCATAATTTACTATTACACTTCTTTACGACATACTATGCCCCTCCTTCGCTACCCTTGTACAATTGTTTAATATAACTTCCATGTGGCATTTGTCATGTAATGTATGATCATTCGTGTTTTTATCCCTACCTGTTGTTTTTGCATTATTATCCTGCCTTTCCTTCCTAATGTAAAGCGCTCTGATATCCTTTGGGATCTTGTTCGCGCTATATAAAACTTTCTAAATAAATAAAATAAATATGAAGCAATGTTCGTGCTTAGGACGTTTGCTGATGCATATAACTCCTTGTCATGTGTACAGCGGTCTCCGCTAGGTCCTTGGTATAAATGTGCATACCCTAACAAAATAAAAACATACAATATAAACCACTGGCAATGTGCCGTGATGGTAGAGCACTAGTTCACTATTAACAAAGAGTGTGTACTCATAACAAATGTATAGAGTGTAAACTGAATTACTTATTGATGCAACGATATCCTCATGAAATGATCACGTCTACAGATTAATACAGGTATTGGTAGGTAATCTGAGAGGCCATTTAAAGGCTCTGAAATTTCACTGTGGTCCGTCACGTTCATTTATTCTTCGAGTCACACACTCTCATTAATAATAGGCTCAGAAATAAATAGACATCCTTTGCGTGTGTGTCATTGAGTGGGGGATGGTATTATGTATGCTGTCATGTAGGGTGACGAGTGGGAGGGGTCAGGTAGAGGTTACTTTATCTGAATAGGGCAGTGGGCCTGTATGTAGGAGTTGTGATGTCATGGCGACGCAGCCCATTATGGCCTATAACCATGTGCAATAAGATTTTAGATGCATGCCTAGATTTCGGGTGTTGTCTCCCTCAACCTAATGTTCCTTTCGACAGATTATGAGCGCAAAGAAGCAGATTTTCTGAGGCTGGATCTTTTAACAAATGTATTCACTTGAAACCCCCCTCTGTTAATCATGGTGGCAATATAGCTCCAGGTTATGGTGGCACCATGGTGCCAGTTCTGGGCTTATAATTTAGACTAAAGCCTTTGCGTATATGTTGTGTTGATTTACTGGTTACTGGTTATAGTAAATTACCAGATCACAACTGGTGGTAAAAGAACTGACCAGAGATGGGTACATGGTGCCAGTGGTGCAGAAAGCAATGTTATCGGGTGGGTTGTCGCCTTTCTGTTAGACCTCAAGATATCCAAAAAAGACGCTCATGTCTCCTCCCCTTAAACTGCTGACATCTTAAATTCTTGTCTCGCCCAGATGGCCAGAAGGCAGGACACCTTTCGTCAGTCGATGGAAGACATCACCACAGAGCTGTCTCTGCTGCGCCAGCAGAAGCAGACCCTGGAGCAGCGCGTGCGGACACTGGAGAAGGACCTGCTGCAGGTCAGAGGACTGTTCTAGTCATGTGTCAGTAGCTGTATACAACCGGGGAATGGATGTGCTGAGCGAATTTGTCAAAAATCAATTTGCCTTTTTGTAGCAATTTTCTGCAGCTTTGTTGAAAGATAGGTGCAAAGATGCCAGCTAGGCAAATGTTTTTCAAAAGATTTTATTCAGTCACTTGGAAAATCATGATAATTCTATTGCGTGCAGTGGGTTAATGACCAATTGAATTCTGATCTGTGTTTTCTCTAGGTGTGTTGACTTGACTACTGGTAATGTTGGCCCAAGTCAGTGACACAGTTGTTGACATTTGCTCAGCAAAACATTCACACACCAAACCATGCCATCGTCCTTTCCCCCTAAGGCTTGATTTCATGATCCTGTTTGCCCAGGCAAAGAATCCAAATCTGATGGGGCACTGGGGGTGTGCTACTTTTGAACAGATCACAGATGAACTTTGTGTTTCTGGAAGCTGGAAGGACTTAAAAGGACATCAGGCACTTTGTGGAAGGCAAAGTATTGGGAAAACTCATTACCAGCAGGCAATAATCTGCACACCAAACACTTTACAACTCCAAGTGACCATGGAAATGCCATTCATTGCACTAAACAAAAATGCACACTATAGAATAACAAGCGTGGTTAACACTTGGTTTGCCATCACAACATGATCTCATTGATGTTGCTCAGTGGGTGGTGGCACAGCTGTGTACACCATTCAAGCTTCTGAGGTCTACACATATGCAGGATGCAGTTTTAGACATACACACCCAAAATGCAGGTAGAGGCCATTCTGATATCCTAATGGCTTTTACAAGCTACTATTCACACCACTTTCCAGCTGCTCTCTCTATGCTGATCGCAATGTTGTTGATATATTGCATATCCTATGCACCCTAGATTTTGATTTGGTGATAAATACTGCACCGAGTCTCATAAGCGCTTCAGGGTACAAAAGGTCTAGGCACTGCCCTTCGTGAGCAACGTTATTAGTGGTCACCGTTCCTACTTTTTGGGATTCAACTTTGCGCCCTATTGACCTAGGTGACTACTGTTTGCATCTCTTGCCAGCTTCACACTTAGCAAGCACATTTATCAGGCAAAATTGACTGTCCTCTTCATCACCGCGTCAGGCACTTGCTAACAATCCCTCATTAGCTATCAATTGTGTCAATCCTGATTGACACAATCAGGATTGACACAATCCTTTTCTGGACCGTTTTTGAGCAATAGGGTGGACCTTTGCCACTTAAAAAAAAAAAAGCATTAGAAAAGTCATTGGTCTCGACTTTAACAGGAGAATGCCAATGCTTTTTATTCGACTGTTGTAGCATTCCTATCGTAGGGTGACCAGGTGTCCCGGATTTGCCAGAACGGTCTCGGTTTTCCACCAGCTGCCCCGGCAGATTTCAGGAAATTTAGCTCATGTCCCGGTTTTTAGAGAGGATGGACTGAAAACAGTGGAAGGTGCTTTTTATGTTTTACAAAGCAGGGATAGTTAGCAGTTGTTTCAAGAAAGCTATTTAATTAACAGACAAGCTACTGGGTTTAAAAATTGCATTTTATGTATGTTCTAACTGCCTGTTCTGTAATGCTCGCTTGAAGTAAAATTGTAGTCCCATTGTTGTGAAATGTCCTGATTTTTGGCTTTATAATTCTGGTCACCCTACTATCAGACACGTTGGAGCAGTAAAATTGATGGCCAACTTGTACTTCAATGCATTGCATACATCGCGGTGAATGCGACTGCATGCGTCTTGACACACCAGAAGTCATTTATTTATTTAACCATATCAACATGGCAGACTATCATTTTAGAATAGTAATATAAAAAACTAAGTTAATGTGTGCAGGGGAACAAATATAGAAAGCGACCAGCCTGGTAGTACTGAGCAGCTGTCGGACCCTCGTAAAGAAAATACTAAAAAAAGGTATTGGGACAGGGCTGTGTGTGGTGGGGGAAGCAAATACTCTGATGGAGCGGGTTGTCCTCTTGTAAAAAGCACATAAAAAGGCACTAGAAATGGAGTTAACTGCAAGGCATGTGTAAACTATTTTTAGGTTTCGCCTGCACAGCGCTTGTGAAATCTCTTGTATTAACAAAAATAAAATCTCAAAATGGGCTTAGATCCCACCCAATACTTACCTTACTTACCATTGGCTGGATGCCAAAGGGGCTCCCACATCACCCTTACTTACCATTAAGTGGCTCCCACGTCGGCTCGGTAATCCTATTTTTTTGCCCTGAGCTGCGCCCTCAGGGCAGCACTTTTCCAATTAAAAATTACTTCTTTTCAACCCTTCCTAAAAATACTTGGGGGAATTGATAACTTTCCTTCAAATATTCAGGGACTGGAGTTACAGTAGTTAATACGCCAACTCGAATATTTGGGGGAAAGTTGCTATTTCCCCAAATATTCAAGGAATGGTGTTAGAAAAGTAAATGTGACCTTAGTAATCATTATAATCAGTTGTCATGCCCCCCCCCCCCCCAACAACATTTCATCATTAAAATCTTGGACGGTATAAGTAGCTAATAACGATTTACTGCTAAACTCTCAAACAAACACTGCCAAATCCAATAGGTCTGGTGTTGGCTACCAGTCTTTTCATGTTGACAATTCTTCCTTTGTTTCGCCATGGATTTTGTAAAACTGTATTGATAATGGATCTGCAGGGCAAAAGAAGTAAGTGATACAGCAACAGATCAATGGAGGAAGAGGCCCATCTAAAAGCCTCTATATATATATATATAAGTATATTACATATGAAAATAAAACAAACACAAAAAAAAGTTCATCTATATCAACTCTTTCCTGGAAGGTTTTGTGCTGATCCTTTAAGCAGGGGCTGAAAAAGGAGGAAGGGCACTTTCTTTTTCTATGCATTTTTTAGAGGGAAAATTGGACAATGATACATCCAAAACGGCTGAACAGATTTACAACAAAATTGGCAGAAAGCTAGTTATTTACCCAGAAAGCATGCTCTTTGTGATTTGGTGTAAATGCATTCAGTAGTTTTTGAGAAATGTAGGTTCAAAATGTGTATATGTGTTGAATATAAGAATAACACTGGTGGGGACCAGTGTCTGAGATTGTGTTGGCGCCGGGCAAAGAACCTGTAACCGGCTTTACATAAAATATATATATATATATATATATATATATATATATATATATATATATATATATATATATATATATATATATATATATATATATATATATATACACACAGTTGCTCCCGCTGGAGTCCTGCAGGATGCAAATTCAAAAACTGTCGCAATCTGATTGGTTGGGAGGGTTTTTATTTTCCCTGTTGCCAGCTCACTCCTGCGTGACTCACAGTGCCACTGGAGCGAGCAATCTGATTGGCTGGCCGCAACATGAAAACAAATGTTGCACCCACAATTTCAAGACAAGAGGATTCAGTCCCTTCGGCCTAAACTTTTTTTTTTTTTTAAAGTACGATGTTTGGGGGCTGGGTAAGGGTGCAAAAAAATTGTTTGACCTGACTTTTTGGGCCTCGTCCCCCCTTGGAGGGGTTGCCTCTTTGTTGGTTGCAGGGCCTGGCAGCAGGCCATGGCCTGCGCCTAATGACCCCTGTTGCACACAGGTGAAAGCTGTGTGCGCCAATGGGTTTGTGAATCGAGGGGTTGGCCGCAATTGTATCATAATACAATATTGCTTTGCCTTTAAAAAAATAGAAAATCAGTGAAAACAACATGGTTAAAGCGAAATTATAAGTGAGGAAGGCAATACAATTTTCAGTTATGTTAAAAAAAAAAAATAGAAATTCACTGAAAAAGAACAGGTGTTAAAAAACATACAAACAGGGAAATTCGCCAGTTATACATAACTGACGTAAGTATAACGTGCACCACTGTGATGTCCTCACCATTTTTTACGACAAAGACACAGAATATCAGTCTTGCACTGTGTTCCAGCCAAGGCTGAATGCTGCAAGGTTACTGTCCAAGCACCAAGAAACCACGGTGCTAACAAGTGCTCTTTTAGCTCTCAGAACCTCAAAGCAGATGTAGTCAACTTTTTACATACCTGGGAATTGCTTGGCAACTGAACGCAAGCCGAACACATAGGCATTGACCGTTTTGAAGAAGTTCATGTAGTCCAGTTCTGAGTAGATGTACAAAAGAAGGGAATCCATTGTTATTGGAAAATTTGTACAGTGCTTCATACAACTGTGTCCCGAAGCATTCTCCTGAGCAGTCGGGTAAGGGCCTATGCTTTTTGTTGAGTATGCTGTGTAGACTTTAGGTTTATAGTCAAACCTCTGTTGAAAGCCCTGGATGTCCTATGTGCTTGGCTACGCAAGAGTGCTTTCGTCTTCCAGAAATAGACATCCTTCAGGGATGCCATCTGGTGAAAATCTAAAACATCCATGAAGTAGCCTAGAGTGAGCATTATCGGCCTGGTAGGTTTTCTTGGCCACAGAATTGTTTAGGCTAAATTAAGGCACAAAGTACAGTTTGGGCTTCCTGAAGTTTGGAGACTCATTTGGGAGAAACTAGTGTATGTGCTATCACATAGTCTATACAGGACATCACCACCAAATAGGCTAATATATTTCTCTGCTGGAGGAATCCCCAGAGGAGGCACAGGTAGTAGAATGTGGCCTCTATGGCTTTTTGGGCTTGATTAAGGAAGAAGAGATCCTCTTTAACAGTAAACCCAAAAATGTAGCCCACTGCCGAGCAGTGGCGGCCAACGCATGTAAACAGTGGTGAGGCAGGTGGAGGGGGTGCAGGGAGAGCGCGGGAGCATGGGTTTAAAAAAAAAGAAACAAAACTTACCTGATGCTTCCTGGTCCGAGCAGCCCCTGGGACAGCATCAGAGTCTCCCTGTGCAATCCTTGTGCTGCTCTCATGTAGCATGAGAACAGCACGGGGATTGGCCTGAGCAGGCTTCTTTAATGCTCACTCAGGTACAGGGAGTCTTTCTGTTTCTTCAACCTGACCGTGTAGTACAGCTGAGCTGGAGAAACCGCCGTTTTGGCTGACCTAAGAGTGTTATTTGGCACTTTCCAGCTTCACGGGTTCTCCCAACTGCCTGACCGCATTGTGTAGCTGTCCCCTCTGCTCCTTTATGTCTCACCCAAATGTACGTTCTTATCCCGCAGGGAATCACAACGCGGTCGTTACAACAACCGCGTTGTGATTCCGCATACCATTACTCCGCAAGTCGGAACAACGACTTGTGGAGGGGGGGTGCTGGATGTTGGAATAGTATAATTTACTATTCCAACTCCAGTCTGTGCGGACAATAGGGAAGGTGTTGGATTTTAAATCCACCCCCCCCCCCCCGCAAGTCGTTGTTCCGACTTGCGGAGTAATGGTATGCGCAGTCTCCAATAAAGTGCTCTCGCATTTGTTAGAGTTTGAGCTACTGACATGAAAAATAACTATGCATTTTATATATGTGTTGCTTTTAAAACACACAAATAAAATGCATCGTCATTTACAATACCAATAACTTAAATTCTCTCAATTGCGAGACCTGTTGCATTGAAAATGCTTGTTATTTCAAGTACTGTAGTGTGCCACTACCAAAGCAGCGCTAGGAAAATGAATGCAGGTAAATAGCCCCTTATTCGTGGCGGACCCTCTCAAATAACTTTTCTACTCAGCTAAGTAACTTTCTGGTATTGGGTTGAAATCCCACCATTTCTAGCTCATCCTTTAATCATTCTAAGGTTGATAACCGGGTTGGGTGATAATAATAACACTAATTATGCACACACCCGAAGATAAATGACTTTACTCTGTGTGCTATATAATGTATCGATATAGCGCTGTGGATGGTTAGCTGACCACCGCGCGCGTGGCAGTTTTCCACCAATGAGTGTCCAGTGACCTCCTAGTCTTGTCAATGCCCTGTCTATGGCGTTGCTCTGAAAAAAATACCTTCGTGGACAGCTTCCCATCTTTAATGTCTGTTATATTTGGGACCCTTACACGGTTGTTGTTTGCTGCAAGAAAGCAGCCCTTCTTCCCCACGGAGAAAGATGTGCAAAGCGCCACTGGAGGGAACCCAGTTTTCCCGAAAATAAATATACACAGCCACGACAATCCCCTTAATGCCTATCATCTGAAAATGACACGTTGCTAATCCGTCGTCAGCCGTACGCACCTCTCCTGTGGGCACAAATTGCCCCTCACTGGTTGAAAATCTCCTCTGCCCCCAACAGAGGCCTGGCACGGAGGGGCACCGGGCGAGCCGGGGCCTGCGCGTTCAGCTGCGGCCTGGTAAGAGCCCGGGTAATTGGAATCCGTTTTTCAAAACATCTCGAAATGTGACTTAAATGGCAGGGATTTAATAACACAGAAAGCGCCCATTAAAGAGGTCCGGACAGGGGAGGGGGGAATTCCGCTCCTCTCTCCCCCCTCTGTCTTCTGCAGAGAAGCAGGAGGAAAAATAAAGCAATTACTTGATGTAAAGGCTAGAAACAGGACTCCTGCTGCCACAGAGAAATCAAATCTGTCAGCAATTAGTGCGATCTTAGGAGGTAAAGAGCTTCTCGGTGTTGAACAGTGAATGGAGGGTTAGCAATTATGGGAACTGATAAAAGTATGCGGGTTTTCAAACAGCAGGTTAACAAGCGGTACCCCTCCAGCCCCCACCCCGAGGTTTTTCCATAACTTGCTGCAGATGTTCATGAGATGACTCACCGCTGCCATTGGATAATGCAGGGGCTGTGCCCAGGCCTCCTGGATGAGGGTGCGCGATTTAACAGTGTTTTAGGACAGCGCGGAAGGGAGGTGGGGGGGGGGGGGGGGCGGGGAGTAGACACCTAAGGAGGGCGAACCATTGGGGAAGAGAACACGAGAGTGAAAAATGTTCAGAGTGGCAAGTTTAGAAATAAACAAAAAAGGAAGGGCGAACAAACATAATAAACAGCCAAAGAGAAATACAATGCACACAAGAAATAAATAATGACATGAAGAGAAGAAAATAAACATAAGTGTTAGAGAAAATAGAATAAAAATAGAAAGGCAAAGAAGAAGAGAAATAATATGACAGACAGGAAGAGGAAATCAATTCTGAAAGTAGCGTGCGCCAAAACAAAGATCTGGTGAAAAGTAAGAGCACGAATGAAAATTAAAGGACGGAGATAGAAATAAGCAAATTGATTCCGATAAGTAAGATGTTATAGGAAATCAAGCAAAATAAAGTTGATATAAAGGATACAAGAAGGCATGAGAGAGAAATGAACTAAAAAGAGATATCGAAAAAACCGGAAGAAATCAGGAGATTGCATTAAGTAAAAAAATACATTTAGTTAGCCATAACAGAGAAACTAATAAAACGGCGAAATAGGTGGAAGTGAAAAAGCACGTGTTTTTCAGGGAGATGGGAGAGTGTCAAGGAGCACATGGACAGGAAATCGCGTTTATTGCAGCAATTTCCAGACGGTCATAATCTACACCTCAAAAGGTGATCATCTGCCCATGAACACATTGACCTGTCTTTCATATCGGACGCGGGTTTCACTTAAGCATTCCGTTTTTACCGTCGTTGGATCCTTCCTGACCCACGAGGACAAAAGGGAGTTTTGCAATTCCTTGTATATGTGTAGAGTATGTTTTCGTTATAGCTGCATGCTGTCAGGGTATTTTTATTTCCTCTCCACCTCCTGCCCACACTGAAGATCCCCTTGCGTAAGCATTACTGGCCTTACCACACACTTTCATGGCACAATGTGGACTGAAATGTACAGTCATTTCCAACAGGATTGTCTCTCGACGCTTAAAGTCGGTGTTAAAAGCCCCCCCAATACATTGATTTTATCAACCACAGAAAGATTAAATGGCGAGCCAGCTTTTCTCTGATTAAACCCTGGGGGTTGCTAAAGCAATAAGTCGCTGAGTTGTATTGCCCGGAATAGTCCTATGGAAACCCGACCATCTCAGTGAAACGTTTTCACGTGTGTGGCGCGTGGCTAGATGGCTGGGGTGGTGTAGTCTGTTTGATAGATGTTGGAATGAGTGGAATATGTAATTTAAAAAGGGAAAGTTGAAGCCGGGCAGTCTTCATTGGTTGTTACTTTGCTGCTCCTTCCCCGACTGTTCACAAATAAATCTCCTTCGAATATTCCTCTCGAGCAGCGTCCTTTATTCACCACAGCAGACATTCCTTTATTGCAGCCTGCAGACAATATCTTCAATCACGCAGCCACAGACAGCTGGGTGTGAGCATTAGAGTATCGTCTGGCTCTTTTGTGAGGCATTAGTGTCTCATTAACATCCGGCGCCGCGCCGAGGCTTGGCCTGAACACACCGAGCAGTAAACCTCTAGTGACTTGCGATGGCGGGCGCGCAAGCACCTGCTCTGTGCCGCCAGTGAACGTGGCAGCCAATGAGGGTCTTCAAACTGCTGCGTAACGCGATGACGTACTCATGAAGGCCAAAACACAAGAAGGTGGATTTGAGGGTTGTTCGAGAACTGCTAGACATATGTGCTCAACTCCCTAACTGTGCTTTGCTCCCAGACGCTCGGTTATCTCAAAAGTTTTCATCCAAATCACTAAACGCAGGGCAAAACCCCCCGAAAGTCTGCCAATGTGGTTACGCCTTTGGCTCATGTTTTATAAATGTTGGGAGGGCTCAACTAATTCCAAGGGTGGCGCTAGACAATAAGTCTTAGTTTACCTGGAGCAATCCTGGGTATAAAATGCACACTTGTAGAATTCCCACCACTTTGAATTTTCCACATATAAAAAATTCCTACAAATGTGCAGTAGAACAATGGACGTTTTGCCTTTTTTCCTAAAGGAGAACAATTTTTCCCTTTCCTGGGTGTTTTGCTGTATTGGAAACAGAGCAACTCCTGCCATTCAAGAATGGGAAACAACCTGCATGAGGTGTGTCAGTACCAAAAAACATGCAAGTGTGAGCGCGTTCAGCTTCCTTTAAAGGTAGGACCTTTCTGCAACACATAAAAGGGTATCCTTAATGGTGGAATTTCCATGTTAACACGTCAGATTTGCAAGGGTAAAATTCTATCTTTACTGTGCATTAGAATTCGGATTTCACCCACGCATCTGTTTTTATGTGCGTATGTATGCAGAATTTGCTTGTGCAAATAGTTTTTTGAATTAGGTTCCAGCCTCCCCAGATCCTGTCTCATATCCTGCCCTCAGGTTCCATGGGTGTACCTCTGCTGAAAAATGCTTCCACTTGTGCGAGGTTGTTCCAGCTTAGGAATGTTAATGTTCTTTTAATAGCTCTCTCACTACCCCCTTTGCTTCATGTTCAAGCAAAATGAATGAACCTTAACTCTTATGACTCGTGCTTTAAATCAAGCGCCATTTTGGTTTCAGGTCGGTAGGCTGTTTTACTGCTTTCTTAATCCTCTGGAGCTGGAGAGGTGGACACGAGCACAGCAAGTCAAATGAGGCCTGCAGAACTAAACACAGTGCAGCAATTATGGCCTCCATGTGTAGGCACAGCAGTGTGTTTGAGGTCTACTGGCTGGAGCGGCTGACTTTGCAACCTGTGGGGCATGAGTTTGAATCCTGACCTGGTGCTTGATGCAACATCCTGCTAATCTGGTCAAATCACGTATTCTTCCTGTGCCTAAAAGAGTGAAATGTAATGCAATTCCCACATTCAGTACAGTGCTCCATTTATTCCTATGTTTGCACTATCTAAACACCCATACAGGCAGACATCTGTGCAAATTATGCAGGTCCAAAAACTAGGATTAGCCCAGTCAGTGTTTGTTGTAACCCGCTGCAGGGGTTTAGCGCGGGCTCCTGAAGCGCTTGTGGTGCAGGGGGGGTCCAATCTCTCCAGGAGGCCCCAACCCTTCATGGGGGCCCCATTCACCCCAAGGCCAATGCATATCTGTGAGATATGGTAGCTTTTGGGCTCCCTAATCACATTTTGCAGGGGGTAGGGGGGGTCCCGTCATGCTTCACTACGTTACCGACCCCGCTGACAATGCCCCACATGTACACTAACATTCCCAATGTTTACACTCTTTCCTCAGTTGCTCCGCCTTCCTCTTGCTCTCCCATTGCCTTGACTATTGACACATTTTGACCTTTGTGTATTTGAGCGTCCCAAGATTCATTCATTCTCCCTTTTTGTGTTCACAGTGGCCAAACGCCTGCTGTAGAGGTTTGAGTGAAGCCAGCAGGTCTCACAGCCAAATCGGGCAGGGCCAATCAGTCTTTCATTCTTATGGCTCGATAAAGCAAGTTCCATTAATCTGGTTAATAATGTGAAATAAGCAGCATAATGTGATTCGGTTTGTGATGTGAACCTTAATTTGTATTGGTCAATATTTCATTTCTGTGCGACTCATTTGAGTTCTCACCTTTTGTGAGACTCATATGACTTTTTATACTCGGTGTGTGTTTTGCCTCAATGCCACGTTTGGCCTTTGTTGGAATCTCAGTTTAGAAATGAGGATGAACTCTCCCCCCCCACCCACCCTACGACCCCCTCAATCTCCTCTCTTTCGCCTTCAAACACGGCACATGCAAGATCAAGCGCAGGGCCCTGCCCACGTGCACCATCTGGAGGGGGAAGAAATATTAACTATTTCAATCGAAAGCAGCTGTTTTAAATTAAAAGACATAAATTAGCTGGACTGATATTACCATAAACTTCAGTGATGAAAAATACCTCCCCTGCGACTGAGCGGCAGTTCGAAAAGGTTACATAGCTGAGTATTGCTGCATTATTAAATAATGCGTGAACTTGGAAAGGAGGGGAGGGGGTGTGTGGAAACCTGTCGCCCTATCCTGTATGCTCTCGTGCAGTGTGTGCAGAAACCGTGCAGGGTTGGGAGTGGGATCTTTACCAAATGAGCCTCCAAACCCTCTCTGAGGCCTACTGCTGGACAGGCTCAAAAGAATCATTACCTGGTAAGATAGCTCATCAGACTCACGCACTGGCTGCAGAAATGCGTGGAAGAACTTTTTTTTAAAATACAGTGCTTCATACCTCCGGTCTGCTGTTTCAAAGCACTATAAATAACAGGTGTTACTGTTAGCCAATTTAATGAAGCTTAGTTACTTACCTCAGAATAATGGAATGCTGAATTAGACTTCCTGCAGTCCTGAACTTGTGTCCTGCAGATCACTGCATATTTCAATGGCGATTGTTAACTCACTGAGCCACTCTGCCAGCATTAACATGTAGATTATAGGTGTGAATCTTAACAGGGCAATCTAGATTTCATCCTTCTGAGGTTGATTAAATGAGTACAAGAACCCTTTTCCTGTTCAATAGACTTGTTAATGTGGTATGCAATTATTTTTGTGTGAATTTGTTTAACTATTTACTTATCAGAAATTATTAACAAAGGACCATTATCTAGTTGAAAGACGCGCATTTCTTTCTTAAGAATCCTATAGACAGTGAAGATCTTTGCTATATTTTACAACTGCTAAAGTTGTCATTTTTTGCAGGTGAAACTACCAGGCACACTGTAAGGTGTTGTAAGTCTCAGCTACTAGACCATACATATGCTTTCTTTTGTGAGACGTATTGTTAGTTTAGAGTGCGCTCATAGGCCGCCTATTGCTTATTTGGCTTCATTGTCACTCTCATTTGCTTGACTCTTATTAGTTAGCATGTGTGGGCTTTCATTCCTTTTTTGTGTTTGTCCCTCACTTGGAACATGGATGGATACATTGCTGTGGTCTTACACTGATTGCCTTTTCAGGTGTTACTTTTTTGCTTAAGCATGCCACAAGAGTGCATGTGTTTTCCAGTTGTCTCCCAAGTGTGTTTCTCTTTCCCTATCTACAGATCTCTTTCCCACCTCCTCTGTGATGCATTTGGCTTTGTGTGCTCCCTGCCCCCATTGCTTTCTCGTTCGTTTGCTTCTCTCCTCTTCTAACTTCACGTTGGTTCTCGCTCATTTACCTTTTTTCACCACGCTCAGCCCTTCTAGTTTCTCTTTCTCTCATCCTTTTTCTCCCTTCCGCGCACTCTGTGTTGCTGCTGTCCCAACATGTTTTTTCAGCCCCCACCCACCAGTGTTGATTTAGCATCTCTATGAATGTATTGCTTCCCCCATCCACTATGCCCCAAAGTTGTTTCCACATTCCCTGCCTTTGTGTGCTTCTCCCACCAATTTCCCCCCAAAAAATAACACTTTTGCGCTCTGTGATCCAAACCTTTTTTAAGCCCAAAGCACTACAGACTGAAGTGATACCGTCTCCAGCTCTGTGCGAAAATATTGCTAGCTATTTTGCCAATAAAATTTTAAAGGTCTATGATTCCTTCTCGACATCTGAGGCAACTGAGAAATTAGATATACCTGTGGGTGCGGTGGAGGTATCTCCGTTCACTAATTTTACACCTATCTCGCCTCAAGATGCTCTAGCAGAAATTCAAAAATGCCGTTCAGGCGCCCAAGATGATCCATGCCCTCCTAAACTGTGGAAAATGATGTCCCTTTCCCTGACGGGCGGGCTACTCCATATATGGAATTCCTCTCTTGACACTGGCGTTTTTCCAGATAAATGGAAACATCTGACGCTTCTCCCTTTGAGAAAAAAACCAAATGGTGACCCAGGAGACCATAACAATCTTAGACCTATCTCTCTGCTCCCCGCCCCAGGTAAAATGTTGGAGAAGCTGGTACAGCGCCAACTGACCAACTTTATTGAGAGTAACAGCGCCCTGCATGATACACAATCAGGATTCCGGGTGGGGTTCAGCACAGAGACCGCTCTCCTTGAGGTGGCAGAGTCAGTAAGATGGTCGCTGGATTCAAGGGCATCAGCGTTGCTGGTTCTCCTGGATCTGTCTGCTGCGTTCGACACTGTCGATCATTCTATACTGGTCCAGAGACTACAAGAGGTGGGCTTTGGGGGGAAAGTGCTGACCTGGCTGACATCATATCTAAGCGGTCGCGCCCAGAGAGTCGCCCTACAACGATTTGAATCTAAACCCAAACATCTTTGGTGCGGTGTTCCTCAAGGTTCAGCTCTGAGCCCTTTACTTTTTAACCTTTACCTAGCTCCGCTTTTTTCTCTGATTGCCAACTGGGGAGTGAAAGCGATTTCCTACGCCGACGACACCCAGCTGGTTTTCCCTTTTCAGGAGCAGCCGGCAGATGCCTTCAAGAACTTTAAATGGGGTCTGCGAGAAATAGCACTATGGATGAACACAAACAAATTTAAAACTCAATGCGGGGAAGTCAGAAGTTCTGCTTTTCAGTAAGGGCCCAGTGCCAGATCCAGATCTGTGGTGGCCGTCAGAAATGGGTCCTCCGCCGTCCCCCGCTACACATATCCGAAATCTAGGTGTGAGATGGGAGGCTGGCCTCTCTTTCTCGGCCCAAATTCAGCAGGTCTCCGCTATATGTTTTAGTAAACTAAGAAATCTCTGGACATTTTTACACTTCCTACTGGAAGACTGCCGCAAATCTGTAGTCCATGCCACAGTAACATCTAGGCTAGACTACGTAAATGGCTTATATCTTTGCCTCCCCAAATACTCTATCTGCCGCCTCCAGATGGTACAGAATGCTGGTGCGAGACTAGTCAGACACATACCATTTCGACACCATGTCTCTCCACATCTACATGAGCTCCACTGGCTCCCAGTACATAAAGTAATTAAATTTAAGGTCATGACTCTAGCCTACCGGGCCCTCAATGGAAAATGTCCTGGCTATCTGAAGAAAAGATTCTGTCCCTACAAGCAAAATCGAGCGCTGAGGTCCAACTCTAAATTTGATGTGTACTCCCCGCTTTACGAAAGCACGTCTGGGGGGTAGAGTACTCACAGTTAGAACGGCCACAATGTGGAATGCCCTACCAGGGAACCACCGACAGGGCGGATTAGGATGGTTTGTTAGTACCGTAGCCCTTCGGCGCGCAATGCCTGCTGCCTCAGCGCCGGGACACCTCTGTTTGAGTTAGCTGTCGCACTTTACAAGCTCCAGTATTATTATTATTATTATTATTATTTGCCGATCTGAGTTGGATCGGCGAAGTAAAAGAAAAAAAAGGCTGTCATCTAGTAGGCAAGTGCATGCGTTGTGCAAGCACCCACAAAATTGTGCAATAGGATTTTTGTCTTATGTACCATGCTGCGCAGCATCTGGAGTCCATGCAGCATGGCTAAAAGAAAAAAAACTGTAGGTTCCAAGTGTGAGGAATTTTGGTTTTGCCAATGCATGTTTCTTTTTTAAAGGCTGACACATTTGAACAGTGTTACTTTCATAATGTGCAAAAAATACACCATTTGCCACTCTGTCTTGCAGATTCCTAATGAAGAGCCCTTAATTGGTCATGCAAAGTGGCATTTAAATCATACTATTAATTAAGACAATCTATCTGGTCTAATGTATCACTACGGAATGAACTTCAAACCCTCCTGTAAAGTGGTCTTCTGTTTCAAGCGGGTATTAATTAATTAATGCTGCTAGTCCAATTTGCCTAAAACTGTGTCAGTTCCTACTAACCATTCCCAAGTGTACAACCACTTGTACAGTAGTTTGAATATCTTAACAAGTTTTGACTAACATTGCTGGCTTACTGTGCTTAAAAAACTGCAGGATTGCCACTAAATTTCTTAAATTCTAAAACACTTCCCATGCGCAACATAATTCAGATATTATACTTATAAACTTTATATGTTTATACGAGCACGATTTGACCAATGTTGTTGGTTTGTGTGCTTGAAAATGTACAGTTGGCCTCTGAGTTTTCCAAATTTTTGTTGTGAAAGTGCCACCAAATACCGGTTGAATGATACTTAATAGTTCAACCCTGTTTTGAGCATAGTAACAGTTCCAATGTAATTTAATATGCACTGTATATCGTTTGCTTCCTCAAAATGTAATTTTAGGTGGCACCCCTAGATACCCATGCAAAGTGACCCCTAAGTCCCATGAGGATTTGACCAATGTCACTTACCCAGCTTGATGTATGTATAGTGCACAATTTGGAAGAAGGGTGAAAGGGTTTTCGGTGCTCCAGGAAAAATAGTGTTTTGCTATTTGGAGTGCTTCCTGCCCCTAATGAAAGCCAATTTTTCAAGCCTTTTCTTATACTTTAGTGTCACCTAGAAGTGATGTCATCAGGCTGCCAAATTAGTTTGCTTATGAAAAAACTTTCCTTGGTCATTTGCCTCTAAATTTCCCCGAACTTCTACTGCTGAAGTCTACTCAAAGAACACAATGACTATTGTCTCACCCACATTGTTGTGCCTGTAGCTACGAATTCTCCAGATCACGTGTGAAACCTCCAGTTACTTGAGACCCCTGCAAGGGGACTGGTTTGGAGAAAATCTCTTCTGAAACAATTATTCTCAAACTTTTCTCCCATAAAGCATTTTCTGCTTGACCCAGGCATCTGCAACAAGAAAATGGTGTGAAATTTCACACTTGGGCCATTTCCCACATTTCACTTAATTTTGAATACGAGAAAATGTACAAATTACACAAGCCTATTTGAAAATCTCACACAGGCCTGAATCACAACTGCCGGGATTTTGGAATACTCAAGTATTTCAGCTGTATATAAACTCCTGGTTTATTATTATTTCTTTTTAGGTCTCGCCTAACCCAGCGCGAGCGCTGGTCTGGCAAGACTTATTGAGTGGGCCCCAACAAGCATCGGCATAGCCAATAGGTCTCGCCTTTGGGACCTTATAAGTGTTTAGCCATGCAACAGTTGCATAACTAAATACTTATAAGGTCCCAAAAGGCGAGACCTATTGGCTATGCCAATGCTTGTTTGCACTTTGCCCCTGCCACTGTTTGTTTTGCTTTTTCCTTTATGAGCAGAAGACCACAAGTATCAGATCCAAAGGAATAGACCGGATTTATGAGCTGTTTAAGTCAGAATTGGTTAACTTCAGTTCTGTGACATTTAATCAACTGAACTTAAAGTCTAGACATTGAATCTGAGTTACAGCACTTATGCAGAGACAAACGTGTGCTCGAACGAGGACATCACGGGCATCCGAAGGTTAAATCTTCTAACTACCTTTAAGGAACATATGAGCTAGAGACAGCATCATCAGAAATCTCGAGTTTCCGAGGGATTTTGTGAGATGCTCATTCATCATGTCCAGTTTCTATGCTTTGCATTTTGGGAGTTGTAGTCCTATTTATCGATTATTAAATTTAGCAATACAAGTCCCAGAAAGCAAAGTAAAAACTAGACTAGATGAGCTACCTATGCACAGACCTGGGACACCTAGCATAACGTGTGGATCATCAGAGGCCAGAGATCTCGTGGTCACTCTTAGATCACCCTAGGTTCAACATTTCAGCGACAACCTTCCCACTTACCTCTAACCTATACCCCTTTCTACGAAGCAAAACAAAAACTGAGGAGAAAGATGTATGGCAGAGTAAAAACAATTAAATGACATACAAAAAATTACGTCTTGATTCTTAAGTGTCATAGGTTAGATGGGATTCCTTGCAGTGGGTGGTAATCGCATAACTCCGCTGCAGATGGTGCAGCGGTTTGGCGAGTTAGCACATGGCACTTGGCCTTCTCTGAAGGGCTTCCTCTCTGCCATAAACACCTCTCAGCAGGCTCTAATTTGATGAGGTCACACGGCGACCCCATGACCCCCCTTAGGTCCTTAAATGAAGCCATCTGACGGCGAAGTGGCGAGCTGTTGATTTTCAGCGCTTCGGCCCCTTTTCCTGGACACTTGATAGCCCAGATGTGCCCCCAGCCCCACCCGATGCCCGGTGTTCACCTGCTGGCCCGTCCGGGCTGATTGGCTTGGGGCGGCTAGCGAATTCCCAGAGCAAGTGCTGCACTTGAGAAAATAATGGGGCCGGATTAAGCTGTTCTCACAGGCCCGGGTCAACATATAAGCAAAACAACCCGCGAACAATAACAGGGGATCATGGCGGATGTCGCACCTGCAGCTCGTGAGCTGGTGTTTAAAGCAGCAGTCCTCAAAGGTGGGCAAGAAGCCCTGCCAGGAAGGGAGGGAAGGGAGCCATGTCTCATAGCTGCCAAGCGGGGCATTGTCTTGTGAGATACCCTTCAGCTGGTCCATGCTTGTCATCTCACAGCATTGTATTGGGATTGCGTTCATACACCATGAATTACGACTGACGAGAAGCGCTTTGCAGATGGGTAGCACCTAGGCGTATAGCTCATACCTTGTATGCGCCTTTGTGTCTAACCTCGCAACAATGGGCTCGACGATTTTAGTACACAAAGTGCTGCTGAATAAAAATCTGTAGCTAAATGACTCAACTTTCGAATAGATCTGTAGCCTAGGTAATATTAAAGTCTGTAATTCTGTGGCGGTCTTCATTCAGAAGGCAATTAAAATAAGACACAAATATCTCTAAGCACTTGTCTATGAAGAAACCGGGGCATAATACGATGAATGATGATTGTACTGTATACTTAGCTTCGGTATAAATATATGCCTTACCACTTTGCACTTAATTTTTTGTACTATATTGTCAAATATTGAGATGTTAAACACTACGCCTAATTTAAAAATGTACTGAGTTATATATATTGTGAATAGAAAATTTCAATCAGATATTTTGCACATAAAGTCTGTGGGGGGTTTATTGCTACGCTTTTTATCATGAATTGTTATTTTAACACATTTTATAATCTTGTGATGTACAGATGTTTTATGATTTTTAGGATGCCTTTATGGTTTGTGATTTTTAAACCGAATAAAGCTTACTATTGAATTGAATTGACTTCATCACATAAGATCTGGGCCTACTTTTGGGGTGATGGGCAGACGTTATGTCAGAAAAGGAAGGGAGGTAAGAGGCCATGCCAGAATGAGGGCAGCATCTTACAAAGGGAGATGGGGCAGGAAGCAATGTGAGGTGGAGAGGAAACCACGTCAGAAGGGACAGGAGAACAAGGCAGAAAGTTGTGTTTTTGGAGTGGGGTCCATGGCAGAGGATCTGGAAGACACGCCAGAAACACTGGAGGCAGAAAATCATGGCAGACGGAAGGCGATATGTCAGTAAAATGCCTGACCTCGTTCTGAGGCCCAAAAGAAGTAGGGGTTTCAGGTTACAAAAAAATTCCAATGATGACATCACAAGAAACAATGACACATATGCCTAGTATGACCAGATAGCTGCATCATCGGGACACAGCTTTTCCCCTGCTGGTTTCTGGTTTAACATATCAGAGTATTTTGGGAGTTGTACTCTTGGTTCAGTTAAATGGAGACAATTAAGCCAACACACCTGATGACAATGATATGTGAAAGTAAAATGCAGGATGAGAAAAGCGGTGTCTCAGCGAAATAGAGCCAACTGTTACCCTAAACATGACCCTGATCAAATGGCAGAAAAAGGTCAAAGTGTTTTCTACACCCAATAATATCACGAGAAAGGAAGTAACACATTGAGTGAGGCAGAAGTGCAGTATGATCACCTGTCTTCATCTCCCAACAACCTACCAGCGGCAATAAATGAGTGCGAGTGCCAGTAACAACCGCGTTATGTTTGCTCCATTCTACATTGACACCTGTTCTGAGTGTCCTCTACATGTTGCACCCCACACAGAAGCAGCCCACCCTATAATACTAGCTCCTGTCCCATCGGCTCAGGAACACAAGCAACCATAGATGTGTAAATGAATCAAGATTACAGCACCCAGGATGGTTGGCATCACCAGGAAAGCCCAAGGCTGAAAGCACAGTATCCACAGTGCCATGGACTATTCTACTTATTGACGAATCCAACGGCAACGTGACTTATAGAGAACCTCCCCGCTTGCTCTCTTCATACTTCTCTGCCACGGCCTCCCACTGAACACCACCCGCTTGGCTTATTGCCCAGCCTTGGGCGAAGGCTTCAGCGCAGCCTTTTTTTATCACTTTTCCCCAACAGACCTCATTAATAATCAATAATAGTACAAATAAAACAAAATATTCCATAGTGGCAATCATGTGTCCTAATCTATGTGTAAGTTATTTGAAAAAAGTTGTGCGCTACCGAGCATATAAATGAATAACACCAGGATTAGTAGCATTTATATAGAAGGGGGGGGGGCTGTGGGCTGTAGGTTCAGTTGCCTACTGAGGAGGCAGAGAACCAGAATTAAAACCCCAGGAGCCCTTCCTAACTTCTCTCCACTCCCACACTGTTTGAGTCTGAGCAAAGAGTTTCATTTGACCAGGCCCTATATCAGCAAATCTATGAGTAGTTAGATACAGACTGGGTTTAGGAGCAGTCTATAAAACAGCATTAAATTATGTATTGAGTGTCCTATCCATATGGGTGAATATTATAAACTAAGTTACATCTGATTTATGAATGCATAATGGTTGACGAGCATGTGGTAACCTTCGCCTTCCTCCTTAAAACCGAACTATAGTAGCAGCAGATTATAACATAGTGGGCCACAACCTTTCTCTTGCTGAACCCCCCTCGCATAGAATAATCTGGTTGAGGCCCTCAAAAATGATATATTAATTTCTCAAAAAATTGTAGTGTAAATGTTGTAAGCAAATGTAATAATTGAATTAGGGCTTGGGGCATTTCCTCAATGACACAGACGCCAACCTAATTTCAGAAGGGATTTTCAGTTTAAAATGGCAGTAGTACAGGTAAATATATAAAATATAATGCTTGCACCTTAGAAGGATAAGAAATGCAAGCTAAACTAATCTGTGGGGAATACATTGATCTGGTAGGAAAGGAAAGTTGGTCAATGTGATCACTTCAGATTACTCTGCATGTGTAACTGGAGGGCCACTTTTTTGAATCATGGTTGATGTGGAAAAGTGGCGTGTATTGAAGTGCTATGAGGTATCAGCCAGGGCCAGTAACCAGGGTGAATATTTAAGTTAATGGTTTTAAAAATACATTAGGATACACATCGTATAAAATAGGCTGCTGCAAAATGTGCCAAAATATTCTGTATTTAAGTGTTTACAATTCTTTGAAAAGTTATGTTTTTAGTACTACACAATCAGATAGTAACTAGTGCAAACCTGTTTTTAATGGGTAACCCTTCTCAGGTTAATACATTGTGTACTTTTAAACAGGGCAACAATCAGACTTGTTTTATATATATATATATATATATATATATATATATATATATATATATATATATATATATATATATATATATTAATATATTACCTACTGGCGGTCGCCAGTAGGTAGTTATAGTTAGGACCACGTTTCCATAGGAAATCCGCAACATTCTATTTTGAATAACTTTGGCGCCGGTCGACGAATCCTCGCAAATTTTTCAAAATAGGTGGGGCGCTACGCTCCGCTCCTTCCCTGAAAGTCTCGGGGGGATTCGTCAAGCGGGGGCTGAGATAAAAGGGGGGTCCCAAAACGCGTTTTTCCCATGCATTTTTCCATAGGACCTTTAGACAGGGCTACAGCCCGAACGGCTGAACAGAATTACTAGAAATTTGGCAGAGAGGTAGTCCTCAGGTCAAGGAAGTGCCTTTTGTAGGTTTGGTGTAAATCTGTTCAGTAGATTCTGAGAAAATAGCCTTTAAATCAATATATATATCTGAGCCAGCTTACGATGCGCTTACGGTACGCTTACCGTACGCGTACGGTGGCGTGCGCGAGCGCGATTCTGATTGGCTCTTAGATCTTAGTAAACATTCGAATCGGCCGAAACCAGGAAGCGGCGGCCGCCATTTTCTCTCTCGCACTGAGAGTGATGTTTAAAATATAAAGCACAAAAACATGTAAAGGGGCTGTTTAGACAGCTCCCACACACATAGCAATGTTGAGGGAGTCCCCCAAGATCCCCCAAGGCCAAAAACGGAATTTTTATTTTTTCGCTAATTTCGCCGATTACGCTTACCGTACGCGTACGGTAAAAAATTATAAAAAAAACAAAAATTATCCACACTCTCCCCACCCCGTGGGCAATTGGTGCCCGAAAGGCACAAATTGTGCATGGCTTATTAAAGATGAGTTAAACTAAAATATTAAAAAAAAAAATAATAAAAAAAAAAATTATCCACACTCTCTCCACCCCGTGTGCAAAAGGTGCCCGAAGGGCACCATTTGTGCATGGCTTATAACATATACGAAAAATTAAAATATTACCTTTCAAAACGAAGTGCATCATATGTCCTCCATGTGCGCACGGTGCGTGAAGTGCATCGTGCGTACATGGCCCATCTAGCGTAACGTGGGCACGCGGTGCGTGTAGCGCACCGCGTGCCCACCGTGCGTGCACGGCACTAACTGCGTAAAGTGGGCGCGCGGTGCGCGAAGCGCACCGCGTGCTCACTGTGCGCGCACGGTGCGCGCACCGAACGAACTGCGTTAAGTGGGCGCGCACGCCACGAATGGCGTAAAGTAACTTAGCATTTAAAAAACCGTACAAATTCACTGAAAAAACCATAGGTTTCACACACGTTATAGTTAGGAATTAGCATTTAAAAAACCTTGCAAATTCACTGAAAAAACCATAGGTTTCACACATGTTATAGTTAGCGGAAATTTTACTGATAAAAAACCAATGAAATTCCCCCGTTATAGTTAGTGCAGGCAACTATAACTCACGCGACCGCAATCTTCTGCTGATGACATATGTGTCTTTATGAAAAAAAAATATTTGTAATATATGTATAGCTAAAAATGTATGGAAGAAGACATGGGCAAATAAGTGTCTAAATACAGTATTAGCATCAGCAGAGGATTGCGGTCGCGTGAGTTATAATTGCCTGCACTAACTATAACGGGGGAATTTCATTGGTTTTTTATCAGTAAAATTTCCGCTAACTATAACATGTGTGAAACCTATGGTTTTTTCAGTGAATATATATATATATATATATATATATATATATATATATATATATTTGAATGGTGCAGCAGGTGCAATGGCACCGGGCCAAAAAGTTGTCAGAACTCCTCTAAGCACCTCATATTGCTATATTTTGCTACTTAAACTGGCAGTCAAATTGCAGTTACCTTGTAGTTGGAAGTGGCTTTATTTAGATGGTGCAGCAGATGTAGTGACACTGGGGCCCAAAGCTCTAGGAGGCCCTCTAACCACCAACTATTGCAATATTTTACTACTAAACAGGCAGTCACAAGTGCTCTACAACATAGCTTAAACACATTAACAAGGCCAGTAGCTCTGGAAAAACACTTATAAGGTCCCAAAGGCGAGACCTATTGGCTATGTCACAGCTTGTTTAAAAAAGGGTTGGTGCAATTTGTTATTTTCACAGTTACACATTTCAGTACGTTTCTGCCACAGACCCCAAATCTGAAGTGGCTGACCCGCAGACAAACTGTCCTCAGACTGGCATTGGTCTGTCTGGATGTCTCCTCATTCACATATGGATCAGTCTGCCAGAGGAGACACTGACTCTACTTGGGATACAGAAATGGTCTGTTCCAGGTTTTGTCTTCTTTGTCCTTCATAAATATCAGCTCTGCTACTGCTCTGGTTCGCTAATACATTTAACAAATGAGGAGCACCCAATAGGTGATTGAAGACACAAATCCAATCAAGACATCGATGTAGATGCTATTCAATTCAAAGTCCAAATGTATGGTCCATACACATTCAGTCCAATTATTCAAGGAGACTGGAATACGATATTTTCGACTTTATTCTTGCAAAAACACACACACACACACACACACACACCACACACACGCACACACACACGCGCACACACACACACACACACACTTTACAATAAAAAAAATATACAGTAAAACTTTGTTTCATATTACATAGTCCCTATATATACAACCATGTTGCTAGGTAACACTTATCTTTCAATGGAAGTAACTATTTAATATTCGATCTAATGTTATCTAATTATTAATATCAATTATTAGTGTAAAATCTCAAATTCATGTTAATTTAGGATACCATAACTTATATTGGTGTATTCAACCCATTTCCTTTACACAAAGTAATCACAAATGTATGTATAAATAGAGATAATCTCACATATATAGGAAGATAGGAAGACCGGACTCATTATGTGTGGTATCATATACAAGAAATGAGCCCCTTACATAAGATATGTATCACATCCATCGAGCACGAACCTTAAATGGGTGAGTGCATACAATCCTCATTATTTTTTTTAAGTTTGAGTTTATTGAAACCAGAAAAAAATAGAACAATGGTACAATCAAAAAACAGTTGAAACATAATTAAGAATCAAGTTCGTATTAAAGGATAAGAAATGTAAGGGTTACAATAAACACTGTATCCTAGAATAAAGAAAAAGAAAAAGTGGGAAGAAGTGGGGGAAACAATATCTCTATCATCAGAAAAGATTCTAAGAAGGATGAAACTATGAGGTTAAACATTGTATGTAATTCAGAAAATCTAAAAAAGAAAGATATAATCATATATTCATGTAAATGTGAGATATAATAACAGCATTAGTTTGATAGACAAAAAGACAACGAAACACCATCATGGCGGTTTACGTACATTGTCCGACGTATCCACAATAGTAGTAATAGAAGTATTGGAAGAGGCAGTATCAGATAAGTATGTAGTGAGAGGAAGCCATAATAAATTTCTTTTCATTGCTAAAGAAATAGGGGTGACATAGTAAGTATCAAGTCTATGATGGAAGCACAGGGCGTTCCACCAGGCTTTGTAAGTGACTTTATCTGCATGCTTCAAATTGGAGGTGATTAAGTGTAGGGCTATAGCTATTAACAAATCTATCAGCTGAAAATTTGATGGGGATTGAGGCCAAGAAGGGGACAAGGAACCTAGAAATATATTTGGTAAGGAAAAGGTGACCTTAGTTTTGAAAATTTTGTTAATTTGAGACCAAACTAAATGCCAAAATTTGTCAATGTTGGGGCAATCGAATAGCATGTGTTTTAAATCAGCACTTGCAGGGACAGGACCAGCATGTTGACGGAGTAGTAGAGGAGAAGCGAGCTAAAGTCGCAGGTGAGTATAATAAACGTTGATACACAAATTAAAAAGTTTGGGTAGTGTTGGCCGCCCGTGAGGTTTTATGGATCTTTATCCCAAACAGAGACAGTCCAACATTGCGATAGATCTCTTTCACATGCCAATTCAGTCTTTGATTTAAACCCTCCCGAAAGTGATAAAAGACATTTGTAAAGAGAAGATGCAGAAGGAGAAGTGTTTAATAAAGGGAATAACGTAGAACATGTTATAGGGAGAGTTGGAAGTGATGGAAGTAATGAAAGGTATTGATGGAGAGAAGGGAGTAAAAGATCATGTTGCTTCTGAAAAGAATTAGGAAGAGCAAATTTATATTGAAGATCCGAAAAAGATAAAGGGTTATTATCAGACAAAAGTTGAGAGATCCATATCAGGCCTTTGGATTTCCATGATTTCCAATAGAAAGCACGATTTTTAATGTGTAACAATTTATTGTGCCAAATAGGTTGTTGAGACAGTGAAATAGTGGAGGGATGGCAGGAGAGGGGCCAAAGGTTTATATGTATGAGAAATAACAGAAGGACGCAAAGAGGAGGTGTTAGCTGTGAAAGCAAGGGTTTCCAGAAAATCGAAGGGGGAAGTGAAGAATTTCTCTATGGACAACCATACCGGAGGATGCGTAGGGGAGACAGAAGAAAGCCAGCGGGAGGCTTGTTTTAAAGAAAACGCATATTGATAGGACTTGAAATCAGGAAACTTAAGTCCTCCATTTGGTTTACCTTTCTTAAGAATGGATAGGGCTATGCGAGAGGGTGTGTTCTTCCAAAGAAATTTTAATAAAATGCGATCTATTCTCTTAAAATAATATCCCGGTATATGAACAGGAATCATGGAAAGAGAATATAAGATAAGGGGAGAAAGCATCATCTTAATAGAGTCTAGCCTACCCCACCAAGAGAGAAAAAGGGGGTGCCATTTAGTAATTGAGTCATTTAGTTTCTTAGTGATATGATCAAAATTTAGTTTTAAAGTGTCTGAGATAGTTGGGAAAAACCATAATCCTAAGTATTTCAATTTAGAGGATTGCCAGGAAAACCCTGTTTGAGTAAAATAGTGTTTGAGACACAAGAAATTGAGGGGCAAAACTTCACATTTATCTCGATTGAGGCGATAACCCGAAAATTTCGAAAAAGCATCGACCTGAGAAAGGAAGGGAGGCAGAGAAGTGTCTGGATTGGAGCAATATAAAAGAATATCATCTGCGTAAACAGACATTTTAACTTGATGAGAACCCAGTTGGAAGCCTGTGATTTGAGTATCTTCTCTAAATTTGGTTAAAAAAGGTTCTAATGCAACTACAAACAATAGAGGGGATAGGGGACAACCCTGACGTACTCCTCTAGAAAGTGAAAAATAATCTGAGACCTTACCATTAGCAAAAATAGACGCTTTGGGACCAGAGTATAATAAAGAAATCAAAGAAATTAGTTTAGGAGGGAACCCTATCCATTTTAGAGCATGGAACATAAAGTCCCAGCCAATCCTATCAAAGGCTTTTTCAGCGTCCAACGCAATGGCAGCAAGTGGGTATTCTATGGAAGGGGCCTTGCTAAGAATATTAAAAAAGACTCTAGAATTATCAGAAGATAATCGACCTTTTACAAAGCCCGACTGTTCAGGCCCGATAAGTTCAGGCAAGACAGGATCGATACGTAAGGCAAGGATTTTTGCAAAAATGTTGTTGTCTGTATTAACTAAAGATATGGGGCGATAATTTTTACAAAAAGAAGGGTCTTTATTATCCTTTGGAATTAAACAAATCATAGCATCTTGAAAGGTACCTTGAGAAGATCCGTTTGTAATAAAGGAGTTGAATAAGAGGAGAAGTTTTGGGAGAAGAAGCTTCGAAAAATGTGCATAAAATTCAATGGTAAATCTGTCAGGACCAGGGGTTTTACCTTGTCTCAATACTGAAACAGCATGGGAAATTTCTGTCAATGTAATATCTGCTTGTAACAAATCAAAGTCAACATGTTGTGAAGGGGGAGTTGATTGGTTGAAAATATGAAGATAGATCAGACTGAAGTGGTTGGGTCTCAGGAGTGTAAAGATTCTTATAAAAGGAGAAAAATTCATTTAAAATATCTTCGTCTTTAAGAAGAATGTCACCATTGGAATTAGTAAGGGAATCTATTCTAGTTCTGTCTCGACGCCCTTTTAAATAATTAGCTAATAATTTCCCCATTTTATTCTGACCTCCATAATAACGGGCACTACTCTTTAGGAGATAAGAAGAGGCCGCCTCTGTGGATAACGTATTAAAAGTAATCTTGGCGGTAATAAGTTCTTTTAAAGAAGTTTCAGTAGAAGAATGATAAGCATATTCTAGTTTTTTGATTTTGGCAAGTAATTGAGTCGAGTGTCTCTCAAAACTTTTTTTCTTCTGAAAAACCAAATTAATGATGAAGCCTCTTGCAGCTGCCTTGAAAGAATCCCACATCATAGTAGGAGAGGAATCAGGAGTTGTATTTATAGTGAAAAACTCCGAAGCAAAAGAACTGAATTGGCTAGAGAAATTAGGATCTACAAGCAAAGAATTATTAAATCGCCATCTTCCAGCGGACGGGTTGTAGGGAATTAAGTCAAAATCAACAGAAACCGGGGCATGATCTGAGATTAAGATGGACCCTATTTCAGAGTGGAGTACATGCTGAGTTAAAGACTTGCTTAAAAAGAGATAGTCAATACGAGATTGTGACTTATGTGGGGGGGAGAAATAACTATACTCTTGGAGATCTGGATGACAAAGTCTCTAGATGTCAACCAAGGATTTTCTATGTATGGTAGAAGTAAATTGTGAGTGCATTTTATTAGTTACAAATTTGACTGGGGAATTCCTATCCAAAAAGGGATCAAAAATTTGATTACAGTCACCGCCAAAAATAATATAATCATCATCAAATGAAAGTAACTTATTGGAAATATGCAACCAAAAGGTATTATCAACAGACACTGGAGCATAAACATTCAAGAAAACTAGCGTTATTTTATCTATAAGTAACTTAACAATAACCCAGCGGCCATCAGAGTCTATTTCTTGAGAAATAACTGAAACATTAAACTTTTTATGAGAGAGAATAAGAACACCATTTTTCTTACCCAAGGCTGGGGAAGAAAACACATTGCCTACCCAACATTTCTTCAATTTAGATGCTTCAGCGTCAGAAAGATGGGTCTCTTGGAGTAAAGCAACGTCAGTTTTTAATCTAGCCAAATGGGATAATACTTGTTCTCTTTTAATAGGATTATTCAATCCCTTAATATTCCATGTGGTAACTCTGAATGAAACTGGAAATGAATGACATCGTTAAACCATAAACATACAATGCGAAAATCAATTGTAAGATTAAATTTAGTAAAGGAGCGAGAACCCAGAAATGTATCAACAAGAAGGTAAAAGAGAATGAAACTAAAATCACTAACATTGATAAACGTAAGAAGAGAGGAGAACAGTAAACAAAAGGTATAAAATTGCGAATAGACAGATAAAAAGGAGAAAGAAAAAAGGGAAGGGGATAAGGGAAAAGTGAGGGAGAAGAAAAGGAGTAGAAGAAGAGAAGAGAAAAGGAGTAGAAGTAGGGAAAGAAAAAAGAGGAAGGAAGGAACAGTGAAAAAAGACATCAAAAAAGAAACAAAAAGAACATATGAACATGAAACCTACTTACAAGGAGAAGATTCAAGGAAACAAGAGGGGAGGGGTGAGGCCACATGACACAGACGGCATGTCCAGGGTTGACCAAACGGAGGACGAGGTGCAACACGCCATAAGGGTAAGATACCTGCGGAAGTGAAAAATAATGAAAACGATGAAACACTTAGTGTAGCAAATAGAGAATAAAACAAACAGTAAAATGAAACAGAACGACTTAACATATTGAAGAGTCAACTCAAAATTGCAAGCATATCGAAGTCTATATAAAAAGCAGATGTTAGATAAGTAATGCTAGATAAGAGAAGTAGCAAATGAAAAATCTGTAAGAAAAAACATAAAGTCAGGCAATATTTGAAGATGAAGATCCTGAAGAATCCATTGCATCCGTTTTGCTAAAGTTTATGAAACTCTGTAACGGGTCTTCATATGTTGTGGTTTTGTTATTGAACGTGACCTTAAATAGGCAAGGGTGGAAAAGCCCATAGCGTGCACCCATAGAGCGAAGATCAGATCTCATGTTAAGAAAGGCCTTACGTCTGTTGGCAGTAGACTTGGCGTAATCTTGTGCAAAAAACAAGGTTGAGCCGGACCAGGTGATGCGCTGAGAAGATCTGACCGCTGACAGAACCTTTAATAAATCTGTGTACTCCAAGAAGTACAAAATAACGCCTCTTGGCCTCTGCAAAGATGAAGCAGTCGAGGGAAGGCGGCCTAACCTATGGGCTCGCTGGATGTTGAGTGTGGTACTTTCTGGCATGTGGAGGACCTTAGGAAGAAAAGATTTAAAGAAGGCAGGAGGGTCCGACCCCTCCGTCCCTTCCGCCAATCCATAAATGCGCAGATTATTCCGCCTATTTCGATTTTCAAGGTCCTCAACTTGTCGCTGGAGTACAGATACTTTAGATTGAAGCTGAGAGACATTGGAGGCGGTATCTTTAAAAGAGGACATGTTGGATTCAACTGCGGTAATTCTTGTGTCATGTTGAGACCAAGTATCGGTGAGAATTTGTAGTTTGTTATTCGTTTCCTCCCTAAAGGGTTGAAGGGCCCTAATCTCCTCCCAACAGCGTCTCCATGGAAACAGGTGAAGTTGTTTTAGGTGGAGAAGGAGGGTTTTGTTTTAAACGCTTGGTAATGGATTTCCCAGAGGGTGCTGGCGAGGGAGAGGGATCCATGTTTGTCGCAAAGACTTGAGGCGGAGATAACGAAGGATCCTCTAATTTGGAAAAGGCAGTAACATTTTTGAGTTCTTGACGAAGATATGCTTAGGTGTGAGATGCTTAGAGAGAGTTCATTTTGTTCTACCCATAAAATTCAAACCAAGCGCAAGTTCTAGAGCAAATGGGCATAAACGTAGTCAGAACAAAATATAAGTCACTGACCAGGAAAGAGGTCGCAGAAAAAGGCAAAGTTCAGAAATATAACAGTCCTGACAAAACGCCCAACAGCAACTTTTATATCAAACAAAATGGCCACTTCTGCAAAAAATAATAATTAATGAGGCCAATGGTAATCAAATGTAACTCACTGTAGATGGTAGTCCTTATTGCAGAGAAGAAAAAACAAACATTGCATCCCAATGAGTGCACGTGAAGGCCACAGAGACGAGGGGCAGACTACAAATTTGCTGCCATAATTGTTTTCCCTCAGGTGATTTTGTACAAGTCTTGAAATAAAGGCAGCAGCATCTGGTGAAAGAGACTGAAGAAAAACAGTGCAAAAACATTTGGTTAAGCGCTTTTAAGCGGCTTCATGAATTCAGGAAGAGTCCCCACAGCTGAGAAAGCTCAGTAATGCGAGAATGAAAAAACAAAATGGCGGCCGCGATATCGCGGCGCCGCTAAACAGAAACTCACTTCAATAAAAATAGCATTTCCCACTAGAAAACTGGAACAGCAGGAGTCGCGCAGCGATCAGCGGGTGTTCCAACGTCCTAAATAAACGCTCACTCAGCGGGAGAAGTAGAAAGAGCGTGTTGCTGCCAGGTCGCACCGGAGAGCTTCACCCGGGCGCCGCCATGCGTCTCGGGTGCCAAGCCACGCCCCCATACAACCCTCATTATAAATTAACATTCCTAGCTATAGCCGCATCCATATCTTTGTGCATCTCTTAAAAACTTCCATCCGTTTCATACCATATTAGTGGTTTTGTCCTAAAAGTAAACATGTAAAGCACCTTTCATCAAATCTCCATAATGTCCAAGCTAAGTAAAATGTATCCATATGAAGCAAAATTCCAATTTATATAAACATTCATCAACATAACGTTGTGCCATCTGCAGAAGTCCTTCATGTTCATCTCTCATCCTAATCTTACCTACTTATAGGTTGTTCATGATAACTAACACACAGATTGAAACTTTAATCTCACACAGCTCGCAGTTTAAATTCCATTACAATACCATCGTACTTTATCTTTGTCAACACGTGGATACCAAATACATTACCCAGCACAAAGTTAATGCCCCTGGACAAGACATGCACTTATCAGACGCCGTACTCCATTCCAAAGCTATCCGTAAGTACATTGGCAAAGGGGGACACATACCTATTGTGGGCTGCCAGAGCAACCCATACACATTATTATATTGTATATCCACTATCAGGCAATGTACAAATACTCACAACAGAGCATGCACTGTCCAGTTTGTGCTCAGTTAGCGTGCTTACCGTAAACATGTTCAACAGGGAGTCCCTCTACAAAAAATTGATCCTCACTGAAATTTCAATGTAATCTGACAATCTCTCCATATGAAATTTCTCTAAATACAGATCTTGTATGTGAGCTGCCAGCCCTCAGAATATTGTTCTTAGCTGTGGGTTTTCTCGACAGTTTGCTATGGATTTTATCACCCTTTTTATGTAACTGTACATCCAGAAATTAAATCTTACTATTATCACAACACAAAGTAAACTCTACATTAAATGTAAGGCTTCCAGTTTTCCATTTTTACTGATTTTTACAGATAGATACAGACTCAATCTATTTCCTGTCTGTATTTATTTTTCAAAGTGGAAAAACACAGAAAATTGTGCTTCTTGTCAGTGACTCGCCTTGTTGTCCTTCATGAATTCGAGATGAACTGCTAAGTAGATAGACACCACAGGGATCTAAAAACAGGATGAGACTCTCTTAAATATAGGCATGTAACATATATTTGTATATTTAATACTAATATTTGCCTGCCGGTTTAGTGTTTTGTCATATTTGACTGCCTAATTTGCTAAAATGCAGCTGACATCAAAATATGACTGCATGTTTATCAGTTAAATAAATGTGGAATATACAATTTTACAACTTCATTTAATTTCAAAACTTAAAATAAATATAAATAAATACCAAAATCAGATCAGCCATTTCGAACATCTTAGAATGCTCAAAGAAAGTCGCACGCCTCGCTGATAGAGAGTGTTGTATGGCCCTTAATCAATGATCTTTCCACATTCAAGTGTACAAACCCATAACATCAAGGAAGACAAAACACATATTGGGATCCTAAACAATATTGTGCAATTAGTTTAATATATCCATAGTATTATTTACATAGTAGGGCAGATTTATAACCAGTGGTTTCAAAAACGGATTCAAATATTCGGATAAGTGTGCCGTTAGGCTTCCTAGACACAATATAATCGGTCTTCCAGGAGGGAAAACCAGGTTTATGTACGTTTGGTAGGATATATATGAAAGGATAACACATATTCTATATACTCATATATCTGTATTCAATGTCATTAATCAATCCAGTTTCTTTCCAAGCAAACAGCTTCTAAAAAATAATCAGTTTCGCCCTCTCAATAGGTAATGTAAGGATGAAACGAGTTGGCTGGGCTGAGAAAATCTTTTTTTGGATGAAGCAAAAATAAAGTTGAATATATCATATACCAGTCTCCTTGAATCAATGAACTGAATGTGGAAGAACCATACATTTGGACTTTGAATACAATAGCATCGATATCAATGTTATGAATTAACTTGTGTCTTTAATTAACTCTTGGGTGCTCCTTTATTTTTTTATATACATATCTATGGATTTGAAGAGGGCTTTTAGGCGGTGGGACCTCTGGGGTAATTGTGATATTTGAGAAAACCGGGGTGGTGGATTATAGCCATAACTGCTTTCTTTGTTGTTTTCGCTCTTTTTGCACAGTTTAGCACTCTGATTCCAAATGTCCAAAATTTTTGTTTTGTGGTATGTTGTAGTAGGAGAAGGCTTGGTGTTGTAGCTGTAGGGGGGACTAGGGGTTGTTGAAGCAATAATATGGGCTGGGTGTTGTTGCTGTAGACTGAGCTGCATGATGCATAGTGGGCTAGGCTTAGTGTTGACTCTGCAGGTTTATTTGGATATCAGGGATGTAGAATGACGTGGGTGTTGTAGCTGCACACTGGGCGGAATGATGGAGTAAGACGCTGGGCTGGGTATTGCAATTGTCATTTGGACTGAGTATTGTGGCAGCAGGATTGGGTAAGGTTGGACACCGTAGATTGGACTGGGTGTCATAGCAGAAGGCTGGACTGGGTTTTGAAACGGCAGGGTTCCTTGGCCAGAATGCCAGGCTGATGCTTTTACCTTATAAAATATCCATTCTGATAACTGAGTTTTCTGCAGAAAGTTACATACTGCGATTCCTGCTTTTTGAGCAAGATGTCCAAACAGTAATTTTGTTTGGAGACATGATGTACCACCAGGCTACGATGCATGTTGTAGCTGCAGAATTGGCTTTCCCTTACAGAAAAAAGACTGGAATTGATGTTGTAGTTGAAGGTTTATCTAAGAGTTAAAATGGCATGTTTGATAAGTGGTCTGGTAGAAGGTGTGTTGGAGGTTGTAGCAGCAGGTTGCATGCATGCTTTAGCTATAAATTATGTGAAGTGCATGCACACCGCAATGTATTTTTCCAGAGCATTTATTAGTGAATGAAGGTGCCGTTGACAGTTAATTCCTGACGACATGTGGAAAATCCCCAATCATTTCCAGTCAAAACCATTAAAATACGCTGCTGCACCTTCAACCAGAGCATCAAGCCCAGTTTGCATCTAGAACACCCAGACAGGCTGCTTCTACAACACCCTGTACTCTCTGAAGCTACAATGCCGAACCTGCAATACATGCACGTCAGCTTTTATCTTTCAGCCTTCAGCTACAACATAAACTCCAGCCTAAAGCGGCAAAGCACAGGCCCTTAAGCAGCTGCAATACATAGACCATCCAGAAACTTTAATACACAGACAATGCAATACACCAGCATTCTACACCCACAGACGAACTTACAGCTACAACCATCAGTTTGCATCTGCAACATCCAGTCTAATCTGCACTACAACATCCAGCCTATTCTGCATAAACATCTAACCTGCGCAGAAATATCTAGCCTAACTTGCACCTATAAGATTAATCCCAGCCTACGCAAACCGTGACATGTCTGTAGCTGCAATACCTGTTCCAGCCCTCAGGTACAACATACGTCTTACCCTGAACCTGCTATATAGAGTCTAGCCTACAGCTACTAGAGCCATAAAGATAAATGGTGCAACCTTGTATCCCAAGAAACCTGGATATTGTATACAATATAAAAACAGTGTTTCCTTGTTGTTACTCAATACAAATTCAATATGCCAGTTGAGGTATGCACATGTGAATCCAAATGAATGCAGCATACCTTATGAGAACTGCATACCCACAGCAATAAATTATTTGAGAGCACATTAGTTAATGAAACAATGATTGACATCGAAAATGCAACCTGGGTGCTCAAAATGTGAAGTTTTGCTGCAATGCATGTGAGTTGTGATAAAGAAAACGTGTAAATTTAAAAACAACTCATTTGAACATTTGGCTGGGAGACCATCGGCTGGAAAGGGGGCAATCAATGACATAATCGATGTCCATTTGGAATATAATTATTAATGATGCAATCTAGAAATGAAGCATCAATGTTTTGACCCATATGCTGCTTATAACAGGCCTTCTTCTGGACCAAAAAAGATTGCCCCTAGAGAATATTGAAACTACTATTCAGTATCAAATACTAAAAGTGCTCCAAAAATATTTCATAAAAAGAGGTATGTTTCCAAAAAGTATTTCATAAAAAGGTGTTGCAAGAAAAGATACATCCACTCCATGTGAATTCCATATAGACAAGGCTGTAAAGAAAGACACAGGCTCAATGAATGAGGAGACCTAGCTGTTGCGTAAACGAAAGATTCCACCGTGAAGAATTGGAAAGTTGAAAAACTTACTAAAGAGTGTGGTCGCAAAAGGCAAAAAGACCAATGTGGAAGCGATGTGCTGAGCTGTGAGACTCACAAAAATAACTGTAAAAACTCAGGAGTGAAACAGTAGCAAGAATCCAGCCAAATTTGCGAAGCCACTGTACCAACAAATAGGCTGGCAAATTATCCAGGAAGAATCAGGTTTTAACCCAATATCACCTTGCTAAAGCACAAAGTAAAGTCATTTTCTGAACGTTTCGCTAATCTCGTGACTGCAGATAAACTCAAAAATGGCAAAGAAATGACACAAAGCGATGACTCACTCACCTATATGCTTCCCATCTGACCACACTGAGGAATTGCATGCTCTCAACTGTTAAAAATAGGCACTGCATACTTGCAGGCAAAGGGCATGTCACCTTAAGCATGCTACTGGTCCAGCACAAACATATCATGACACATACATTCATCATGCACAGAAGAGGTAAATGGGCCCCCAATGAACATAATGATATATTTATTTAATTATCTCACAAATGTCTGCATGAAGCAGAAATCCTTATAGCTGTAGCTCTTTTGTTGCATGTGTGATTGGTCAGTGATGGGGACTGAACACAGAGAAAAAACCTTGGTTCATGTAGTATACCTTGGGTGGCCTTGGATCAAAGGATGCTTTCTCCCCTTTCAGACCCTACTGCCAAAGTCCTTTTGAAAACACCAATCATATAATCTGTTTCTGGAATCAGGTAAAGAGGACATTATAGCCTCGAAAAAAGGCACACATTCATGCTGTACACCCTAAAACCAACACTCCGGCACATCAATCTCTCAAAGCAAATATATGCTTTGGATTGCGATATATACATGTGCCCCCAGACTATATATGTATGTGTTTTTGCATTGGAAATTGGTGTGTGTGGCTGATGAGCGTCGATCATGAAGTTAGCATATTTTACTCCATGGAACAAAATGTTACCTTCAAGTAGCTGTATCATTAAAGTGTTGTTCTAATGGTGTACTGCTTATTTCAGGAATATGTATAAGGTACTTATGCAAACTAGGGAGGGATGTCCATAGGGCATTGTTGTGCATCTCTTTTCAATGGCAAATGTAAAATCGTTGACTTAATATTCTTTATCAGATAAGCTATTTAAAAGGCACGTCATTAAAGTAAATGATGGCAAAGTGCTTTTTAGGTCTCGCCTAGCGACACAGCGCATGCGCAGCTCGCCTTGGCGAGCTCTGTTGTTGTGGGTTTTGCATCCGAAGGGGGACAGGGGATGTGCACTTGCCCGGACTGCCGATGTGCATGCTCATGTGGCTTCAAGTATGCAGACGAGTCTCTGTCAGTTCAAGTGCAGAGTTAGGTAGCCACAGTGGATTTAATTTGGTGGTTGGTAGTCTACATCCCTACATAGGACGGAAAATCGGGACCCCAAATACTTTCATTTGTTATTACACATCCTTTGCTGAAGATTTTAAACTCTGAGAGGCTGAAAGGTGGAGTTGTATATACTCCTCGCGCTGGAAGAGCCTAACTTTGCCTCGTGGCACATAGGTGGTCAGATTGCTTGCGATACGCTGGTGTGTACAATAAGGGGTTTGCAACACGTGCATTGCTTACCATTCATAAAATGGTGGATTTTTATTGGTCAATAGGCTTAGTAGTCTCACCTTAATAACGCCTTTTCTCTTCTTGTAACCTCCTCTGAAGACACCCCCTGTTACATGTGTTGTTACTCGGTAGGCGTTAATTACAGCCTCAGAGCACTATTTTCTTAAATAGCTTTGTCCTGCCTGCTATTGCAGGCAGGACATGCTCTCCCTCTATGCTTATTGTTTTTCAAATGTATCCAGCGCGACATGCCTCAGCAAGAATAATGGCAGCCACGCTTTTGTTATTTGCTGGCCGAACGCAGCAGCATGCCTTACTTTTTCTGTTTCTTTACAAAAAAGTTTTTCATTTTTTACAATGGTGGCACACGCCCTTTACTTTAAACCTCTTAAGCTAAAGTGCAGGTGCCACGATTGCTTTAAAAGTAAACAAATAGAAAAAAAAGTGATTTTTTTTCCCCGATTTGTTTACTTTAAGCAGTTGCAGCACCTGCGCTTTAGCTTTAGATGTTCAAAGCTAAAGTGTGGGTGCCACCATTGAAACAAACGTGAATAAATAGAAGGAAAAAAAAGCATGCAGCCACCATTTTTTTTCTATCTGCTTACTTTTGTTACAATTGCAGCACCCGCACTTTAGCTTTCAACATCTTAAGCTAAAGTGTGGGTGATGCGATTGCTTAAAAAGTAAAGAAATAGAGAAAAAGGTTTTCTATTTCTTTAATTTTGAAGCAATCGCAGCACTCGCACTTTAGTTTACAATGTTGTAAGCTACTGCGCAGGTGTTACAAAGGTCTCGCATATACCGCAGTTTGAGCTATTGACATTGTAAATGAGAAAACCTTTTATTTATGTGTTTATAAAACCTGCACGCTGTGTTTACGCACCATGTGCAGATTTTGTAAACAAATAAAAAGCATTATCATTTACAATGCCAATAGCTCAAAATCGCAAATGCGAGACCTATTGCATTGCAAATGTTTGTATGAATGGTGTCCAACATTTAATAAGGTGCAACTCATATTAGTGCCTACAAACCCATTACGTTTCTCACGCATGTGATTATCACTAAAAACAGAGCATAGCAGCTACTAAATGTGGGTGATTTCACAGATACACTTAATGTCCTGCATGTTACGGTCATCAGAGGCGAAATAAAATTGGGTCTAGTGGAAGCTTGCTGAAAATATTCCAGTTTGAAGAGCATATAAAAACTGTCCCATTCATTGGACGATGTAATTTGTGATGCCATCAGTGATGCCATCAATTATGTCATATGACAACCCTCCAAATCCCAATGGACACCAATCATCTGCAAGCCCCCACCCCCCAGATTTTATTTATTAATTATTTTTTTCTCGCTGCACTCCCATGGTACTGGTGCCCTAGATTTTTCCCCATGGTACAGTGAAACCATGCAAGCTTCACCCTCACTGGGGGGATATGCTGGATGTGGCCCTCCTCCCTGAACCATTAATGGCCCTGGGGACCCCATTCCATATGTAAAGCCATATGGTATGTCCAGAGATGCCTACCCCTGGGACATACCGGTTTCTCTGCCCTCACTAGAATGGGCAGGGAAACCTGTGTTTGCTCTTGCTTGGCGGGAGCAATTTCAAATCTCCCGCCAAGCGAGAGCAAAGACCAAGTCCACTTCCAGCAGGCGGTAGCTTGAAAAATGCTCCCGCAGACTGGAATCAGACTTTTTATCTATTTCTCTGCCTGCACTGAAGAGGGCAGGGAATCAGATGGAAAGATTACTCCCGCCCTCGGGGAGCAGCATTGGTTGCTGCTCTGTGGCTAGGAGCAATGCCGGCTCCTGCTGGATGCGGGAAGCCAGCTGGCACCATGGGAGCCTTGGGGCTCCGCCAGCTGCCACCAACGATAGTGTGGTGGGTGCCCTGGGTGGACAGCAGGGCACCCACCCTTTGTTGACAAGTCCCAAGGGATGGGGTCACCGGGCCGAAATTTGCAGAGGGGAGGAGGCCACGAGTCCCCCTCCCCCCATAAAATATGCTGGGTCCTGGGGGTGGGAACCCCGGGGCACTAAAGTGGTCCTGGGAGGGGGCCACTTGCCTCCCTCCCCCAAAAAATGCACTGGGGATGGAGTCCCCTGGGGCCAAAATCAGCCCAGGGAGCTGGCCACGTGCCCCACCCCCCAAAAATGCACTGGGCGGTATGTGCTCCGCGGGGCCAAAAGCCAACCAAGAAGGTGGGCAAATTGCCTCTCTCCCCCCCCAAAAAAATGCTCCGTGCCCTGAGGGATGGGATCCCTAGGGCCAAAAGTGACCTGAGGAGAGGGGCTGCATGTCCCCTCCCCTTAATTTTAATTAGTGGCCCTGAGGGATGAAGTCCCCAGGGCGAATCAAGGCTTGGTGAGAGGGGCTGCATGGCCCTCCTCACCTGCATTTTTTAAAATGGCCTTGGGGTATGGGGTCCTCAATCCCTTACTAGGCTCGGATGGAGGGGGGAATGCAGTCCCCCTCCCATTTAATTTTAATAATTTGACTTTCATCGCACCTTATGCTCAATAATGTTCCCTTCCATGCTGCATAATTTTCCTTCTCCAATTTACTCAACCCTGTTACACAATGCTAACCCCTCTACCCATCTCCCAAATGCCACATTACCCTGTAATCTCTACTGTTTTCGTGTGTTTAACGTACACGCTCTTACGGTCCGGTGTAGTTGCAGCGAGCCCTGATCCTGCGATGGGATACAGTCAGGATATCCCGTGCTTTCTTGTGAGCTCTGGTGTGCAGTGTAGCTTCAGTCCAGACACACTTTATTACCTCCCAAGCTCCGGGGGAGTAGTAGCTTTGTAGTTAGGATGCACCTATTTTGTGAGCCATGGCGTACACTTTAGCTGCTTTGATGAAGCCCTGGTGCCTTCTGAACTCTGATGTCTGGTGTGGTAGTGGAGCTATAGTGAGGATACATCTTGCTATCTTGTGAGCAGCGCTGTGTAATGCTGCACTGCACAGCACTGCTCACAAGATAGCAAGATGTATCGTACATACACTCTAGCTGCAGTGATTAAAACACTGTTACCGTCTGTACTCTGGGGTTACAACGGAACTGGAGGGTGGACACCTCTATCTGTCTCTTGAGCTTTTGTGTTGCGGCAACTGTACTCACCCTCTGCTCTTTTCTCCCATGGGGTCTCTGCACAGATACAATATTATTGTGCGAGCTGTAACCTTGTAGTACAAATGTATACTCAAAGCTGTTTGCACTTGTAAGTTAAACATACAGGTGCAAATATCCTTATTTGAGAGTGCAAACCACTTTCTATTTCTGAAAAGTGGATTTTACTCTCTGGTCCTCTGGTTTAGTGGATTAATGCATCTCCTCCAGGAGTCTGTGATTGAGCTCAGGGTCACAGATTTGAATTTTAGTGGGCCCACTCCGCCTTTTTAGGTCTCGCCTGACCCAGCGCATGCGCTGTCTGGCGAGACTTTATGAGAGGGCTCCAAAAAGTGCTACCAGGCCAGCCTAGAGCTACAGTGCATGTGCGCGTGCGCGCGCGACGTGCTTTACTGCGATTACTTTCACTTTCGCGGCTGCACGGCCGCTTTGATGTTTGATCGTGATTGCGATAGCGATCACTTTCACTTTCGCGGCCGCACTTTGCATAGCCAATAGTTCTTGCTTTTGGGATCTTATAAGTATTTAGTTATGCAACTGTTGCATGGCTAAACACTTATAAGGTCCCAAATGCGAGACCTATTGGCTATGCCAATGCTTGTTATCCTTCTATTCAGATACGAGTACCATTGAGTTGGTTAACCTTAAACTTCTGTTATTTAACATCAGAATTCCCCGGGGTAACCCACTCTTCACGAGCACACCGTATGTTGTTTCCTCAAACAGAGGTTTTTGCGTGTATAGATCTCGAAGCGGTGGGGAGTGGGCATTTGTGGCAGGGATGCTCTGTGAGTTTGAGTGCCCACAAATGTACATGTGTGTACATTGCCTGACAAAATGGGGTTCACAAAAGGTGCCTGTAGTGTCCTCACCAGCCTGGGGGCATGTAAACGAATCATGCCACACATTGGGTTCTGCAACAGACGTTTTTATTCTTCAGCATACGAAAACACACTGTACGCATTGCGTCATAACTTTAATAACAACAAATTAACACCTCCTAGCTGCTCTTGTAATTCCTGTTTGAAGTGCTCCCAGAACCACGAGGGATCTAGTGCTCTTCCCCTTTATTAAATTAAAAGTACAAACAACATTTTTTTATATATTTGTTTATTGGCATTTAGCAATGAACATATAGTCACATACTGAAGTAAGAAATTGAGTTATAAACGTGGAGATATCACTTACAGTTAATAACCCCAATTACAACAAAACATAACTAGTCAGCACAGTAGGTTCATTTCGACCTAGGCCCGATTCACAGCGTTATGACATTGTATATATCAATTCATTTCCGAGTGTAGGAGCCGCAACATTTGTGATGTTGTCATCCAGTGAACGACTGTACCAGTCCAGGAAAAGAGAAGAGAAAACACAATGGTGGAGTGATCTTGTAGCCCTCCATACTTATCAGGCCGGGGCCCAACTTATTCAGGTTAAACTGTATTCAGCGAGCCAGTGTATTAGCTGATAAATTGCTCATCATTGTAAACTGACCTGCCTGTCTATCTGGGCTTTTCTAGGTATGGTTAAGAGCAGATTATTCTGCTGCGGGTGTCTCGTCTATACGTTGACTTCCTTACTTCATTTGTGGTAAATAAAATCTTCTTTACCGGACTGAATTTCATACGGGATCTTAAAATAAAGTAAAATAGCTCAAAATAACAAGAGGCAGAATCCGTGGTATAAGAGGTTTTCTAAATGGGCTTTATTCCATCAAAAATGGCCGACTCGAGTCGCGGCCTTCAGGTTCCGTCACCACGAGGGTTCAGGAAGTGAAGTACAATACTTTATTGACAGACATGCATTTTTATAATAAGTACATTACAATGAAACGAATGTAGAAGGCGTAACATTTGATAAGAAAAGTGACATAACAGGTACGTAATCGAAACTAGGCGTAATAAGGAATAAAAGAAACATGATTGGTTAGGATTATCAGACATAGGTGGATCTATAAGATAATACTTGACATAGATGCGCGCGCAGCAGCATGACGTGTGAGTGACGTGCAACTAGGGGGTGAAGGGGACTTGACATTTAGCTCTACATGTGGAGACGAGAAGTCTGGGGGGTCAAGTCAACCTAATCCCAAATCATATCTAACATCCTATGTTTAGAGAACTATGTTATCCACAAGGAAGGACTCTCGGACAGAATCTTAGTCTATACTGACTGTGTGCGTGCACAAACGCCTAAGTGTCTATATGAGATGCGAGGGGCAGAAAACTTTCCATGGCAGCAGGGCTATGAATCACTTGCAGGAGGACGGAAAGGCTGAGTCCTTTGCTTGTGAGCTAAAGGAAATGTTTACCTAAATCACTAGACAGGAATGCATCGGCTGGAGAGCAAAATAGATAATTCGAAGGTGAAATACAGCTTCTTGGCAGGCAGGCGAAAACTGGCCGAGGCAGGCACCGTTAGCTGCACAGGGAGTAGGACAAAGTTCATGGATACAGATGCGAGCTCAAGCTGAAGCTGTCAGAGACAGGGAGCAGGGAAAGGCTTTGAGGACAGAATCGGGCCTACTTGCCTGAACTGTAAAAATGGAGTAACTTAGCCATATAAAGTCGGTGGCCTTTCATGCTTAGGAATCGAATATCCAGCCCATTGATGGCGGATCTGACAGAGAACATGTCGACGGTAGACACACATATGTTTGCGTCTTAGAAACTGGAACTGGAGGGAACATACATGTACTTGTAACATGCATATAGAACCGTTGGGGTCCAAGATAGGGGACATAACTGATCAGGAAAATCCACATTTCCACATTCCCTCCTTGTCCCCTACTTGCCCTTCAAGAGATATCAATCTTCATCATTCCATCGATTTGCTCATGGAGCATCATTTCTTCTTCCTTCTTCTTCCGGTATTTTGAACGAGAACTGTGATATGGAATGCATGATGTGGCACACAGACCACAAATCGCTGGTCCACATTGCAGGCATAAACAACAACTGAAGAGCATAAGAAGGCCAATACCTAGGAAGGATAGAACTCTCCATCCCCAGGCTGATATCACACTCCAAAACCACCCGGACCACGTCCAAGTGCCTGGATTCTCGTGTATCTGGCTTACAATCTTATGAAGGCGTGTTATAGTTTTATATACAGATGGCGAATTTTCTGGTATGAATATGCAGCAGCTGGATCCGATGACCCTGCAAGCTCCGCCCCTATCGGCCAGGATGACGTCAAGGACAAGACGATTCTGGAGAACAACAATTCTCATCACTGATTGTTCCTCTGTCAGATTGCCTAGGGCGGCTATAGTCTCGTTTACTACAGCTTCAAGAGTCTTGGTTAGTCTGCGTATCAGCTTACTATTTGATATTGTACCTATATAGGGAAAGATACCTTTATTGAAATCTACATACTTGTCCCATGCCGTCTCAGTATAATCGACAACTAGGAGATCTCTACGCTCTCTTTTGTGTACTAAATGAACATTTCGATAATAATCAGGGGGAGCTAGGAAAACAGGTGGCAAAAGGAATGCTATGTAACAGGTACCATCCCAACCTAGAGGCAGACGCATATATGCCGTCTGACCACATATAAAGTAAGAATGGCGAGAAGCTCTAAATGAAGATTTACCTTGATCACTATATTCTACTGTAGTAACGCATTGGCTATGGCCCATGTGTATGGAACCAACTTTTCTTACACATAATTCACCCTTAACTGGAAATACTGACATAGTGGGCAGAATTAGTTCAACTTCGGTTTTGATATTTAATATCATAAGATTAGGCGTAAAATTACCTAATTTATACACTTCATTTTCTAAATCAGTTCCTGTTCTGCTGGGGTGACCCTCCTTATTGGGGTGACAGACTTTGAATAAAACTAGATTCAGATTTCCCCATATCCAATGTTGTTGATAAACTGCTGTGTCTGGGTCTATGGAATTTAATAAACTAAACCATGCTCCACAGGAGCCATTGTGTGTGAACGGATGTGGGAAGAAAGGCAGAACTCCTTTGTTATTCTGATAGGGAGGGAGTCGGCCACACACCCAACAATTGGTGGCATTACTAGTCTGATGGGAATGATGTAACATACTAATGAATGTGTTATTGCGCAGCGCAAGTCTATAGGACAACTCATGTGGGGGTAATTCACTAAAAGAATGTTCATCAGTTATGTTGAAAGCACGTTTAGAAACAGGATAATACATATGCAACAATATGCTTGCAGTAACTATTAAAAAACTCAAGGAAAACAAAATTAATAAAGTCACAATACAATGGCTACGCAGTAATTTACAATAAGCATGTCGTTTCATTATGATTCTGGACTCTACATCATTCAGACCTAAGGGATACATGTCGGGACAGATTCAACCGCTTCACCTTGGAGAGGACTTAAACAATCAAATCGTCCGACAGTTTGGATCTGGACCTGAGTTTCTGCTTATAGAGTTCGGTGCTACTGGCCTCAGCCAAGGGTAGCTTTGAGTCAATGGGGGAAGACACACGGGGAGTACTGTTTGTGTCAGGAGGAAGTCCATGAAATTTCTTTATATGGCTGGAATGCACCCAGCCTTTTCTCCCTTCGATCTTCACAGCTGTTCTGGTCGTCAGCAGGACCAACTTAGGAAGCCTCCACCTTGGCTCCAATTGGGTTTTCCGATCAAAATTCCTGACGAGAACATAATCACCGGGAATTACGTCATGAGGTTTCACCTCGGTGTTGTCGGGAAAAGCTGCGACTACCTGTGAACGACAAGATTGTAGTGCAGACATCAAGGAAGCCAGGTAATCTGTCAGCATATTACAGTCAACATCAGTTATTTTACGGGGTATAGGCGTCCCCCACATATTCGGTGGTCTACCAAAGATCACCTCATAAGGGGATAGCCCTGTTCGAGAGTGTGCTACCATTCTCATGTAAAATAGCGCAACTGGTAAAGCTACTATCCAGTCCACACCTTTTTCCTGACATATTTTAGACAGTCTGATTTTTAAAAGTTGATTATGTCGTTCCACGAGACCTGCTGCCTCGGGGTGTCGGACACAGTGGAATTTCCACTGATATCCCAACAAAAGCGAGACATGTTTCATTAATTCGGATGAGAAAGGCTGGCCGTTATCTGAATATACAACACGTGGTAAACCGTACCGTGGGAAGAATTCTCGAACTAGCTGCTTGGCAGTAGTCGGGGCAGTGTAATCTGATACGGGATACGCCTCTGTCCAACGGGAGAGAGCGCAGACAACTACGAGAACATATTTGAATCCTCGACAACGTTCCATCTGAATATAATCCATCTGGAGGACTTCAAAAGGATGGTCAGGAGGCTGAAATCCACCCTGCTCTACGGGAACACTCTTTCCTGGATTAAACTGACAACATATCATACAGGTACGAACTTTTTGTTTAGCTGCTGCTCGTAAATGTTTGTTGAACCAAATGTGCTGAATGCTGTCTAGCATAGCCTTCTCTCCTAAATGTGCTGGACTGTGAACTGTAGCTATAATGGCTTGAACCATGGAATCAGGGAGAAACCATACAGATTTCTCCTTCGTCATCCATCCTTGATCTGTCTGGATCCCTCCTAGTTCAGTCCACTTCTTTATTTCTTCTGCTGTGGCATGTGTCTGTATGTCAATTACGTCAAGTGCGGGATCCTTAATTGTCATACACTGTGTTGGTGTCTGAACTATTGGCTTTGTCATGTCTAATGTCCGATTCTGAGCAGTCTGTTTAGCTGTTCTGTCAGCTAAATCATTGCCTTGAGAAATGGTATCAGTAACCTTCGTGTGTGCTTTACATTTCATAATCGATATAGCAGTGGGTAGATGTATCGCGTTTAACAAAGCATGAATGAGGGGTCCGTGCTGAATGTGGGCACCATGGGAAGTTAAATAACCTCTCTCTCGCCACAGCACGCCGAAGTCGTGTACAACTCCGAATGCATAACGTGAGTCAGTGTATACATTAACTTTCTTATTTGTGGCTTGAATACAGGCTTGTGTTAGAGCAATAAGTTCTGCTGCTTGGGCTGACAAAGTATCTATACAATTTGTCTCAATAACTTTAGTGTCTGTTGTGACTGCATACGCGGCCACTAAATCTCCTGTACTTGTTCTCATGCACGATCCGTCTACATACAACGTCAGGTCTGGATCTAACAATGGAACGTCTGTCAAGTCTTGTCTAGGTTTCGTCTTTATTTCAATGATTTCAACACAATCATGAGCTAGTGGGTCTGTTCCAATTACAGGTAATAGTGTCGCAGGATTCAATGTATTACACCGTCGGATCTCTATGTGTGGTTGAAACAATGTCAGTTCATAACCGGTAAGTCTTGCTATGGTCAAGTGTTGTGTTTGTGTTCGGTTCACAAGAACCTCTACTGCATGTGGTACTTGTACTGTCAATGGATGTCCTAACACTATGGCATCGCTTTGTCTGATTGCTAAAGCTGTTGCTGCCACTGATTTCAGGCATGCAGGCAAAGCCTGAGCTACGGGATCTAATGTACTGGAAAAATAAGCACATGGCTTGCGTGATCCTGCTTGATCCTGAGTGAGTACTGACAAGGCAGTACCTTCGCGTTCTGTAACAAAGAGTGTAAAATGTTTGCTATAACATGGTGTTGCTAAAACAGGTGCTTGACATAAAGCTTCCTTTAGGCTTTCAAAAGCTTGTGTATGTTCCTGAGTCCAAGGGAGAACAGTCGATGTGGCTGCCTCCTGTGTGGTTAACTGAATGAGTGGTTTTGCTAGAAATGCGTACTGAGGGATCCACTGCCTACAATATGAAGTGAGGCCTATGAAAGCCCGCACCTCCTTTTGTGTCTGGGGTATTGACATGTTAGCAATTAACTGGATGCGATCTGGTGTAAGCTGCCTTCCCTCCTTGGACAGCGAGTGACCAAGATAAATAACTCGCTGGACACAGAATTGCAGCTTAGAAGGAGACACCTTGTGCCCCTTGTCGGCTAGGAAATGTAAAACTGTCAGAGAAGCTTTTTCACATTCTGGCTCGCTTCTCGCTGTGATCAGCAGATCATCGACATATTGAAGCAATGCAGTATTGACTGGCATGTGGATACTGTCAAGTTCTCGTTTCAGTGCTTGGCTGTAAATGCTGGGGCTTTCTGTAAATCCTTGGGGAGCGCGTGAGAATTTAAAGCTGCGCCCATTTAAACTGAATCCGAACAAGTATTGGCTTTCCGGATCTATTGGGACGCTGAAAAAGGCATTCTTGAGATCGATTACAGTAAAGAATGTTGCTTCGGAATCAATTGCTGTCAACAATGAAGATATATCAGGGACCACAGGGAATTGTGGTACAATACACTTGTTTAGTTCACGCAAATCAATAACCAATCGGTACACTGGTGGGGCAGTAGGATCAGTTCGTTTAAGAATCGGAATTATCGGTGAATTACATACATTGGAGTCTGTTTCTACAACTACTCCCTGGGCAATCAGCTCATCAATGATTTTCAGCAAAGCCACTACAGCATCATGCGGTAACTTGTATTGTCGCATTCGTGGTAGTACCACTCCTGCTTTCAGTGTGACTCGATAGGGTGTAATGTTCATGCAGCCAACATCCGTAGGGCCTTGTGCCCATAGATGTACTGGTAAAGTCTGTAGTCGGGGATCCATGTCTCTAGACACATAGTGACCTTTAAAATCACGTAAAAACAACCTTACTCCTTCCGGAGAACAACATATTATGGCTCCTAGTGCTTTCAGAGTTTTAATTCCTAACAGATTTTCTGGGCATGACTTAGTAAGCAATAAATCTGTAGTTCGTGTCAAAGGTCCTATCGTAAGTGGTAGAGGCTGTGATACTTCATTAACAATAGGTTTTCCTGAAAAACCAAGGGAAACATTTTGAGAGCCTGAGAGGGGTGCCCCTGGAACTTCACTACGTTTTATAGTTGTTCGACTTGCCCCTGTATCGAGTAAGAATTTTCTATCTTGACCTAATAATTCACTATGTACATAAGGTCCTTCTTGATCTACAGGAATCTCGATAAGCGGTAAGTCAACTTCCCTCTCTAGGCTTGTTCATGCGTAACGCTGATACTCAGGATATTCATACTGTGCAGTCTGATACATTTGTCGTGTTGTGGTTTGTGTGGCAGTAGCAGGCAACGGTGGTGCAGCTGGCACAAACTGTATGGGTTGCTGTGAGGCTGGCATGGACTGTTGTTGAACTGGCATGGACTGTCCATGCTGCATAGCTCCTTGTTCATTCTGATCTTGTCTAACTAATCGTGGTCTCTCCTTTGCAATACCTGTAGCTATATTACGTTTCAGGACTGGACAATCATGTACATAATGGCCCAGTTGTTTACAGTAATTGCAGGTTCCCTTTACAGGAACTGCAGAATCACCAGAATGTGTCACACCCTTTTTGTGACCATCTGCTGGTACTGTCTGAGAAACTAGCATTTTCATTTTTGTATCCTTCATGCGTCTATGCTCATGTTCTTGTTCATCCCTAATTCTATTGTGATGATACTGTAACATTTGTAGCATTTGCGACGGAGTGTTACTTTGCCAGGTACTCTCGAATTTCAATATTCTATTCTTTACTGGAGGCAATGCATTTTCCACTAATTTTGTCACAAATAAATGTGGATATGAGTCACTACTTGCTTTTATACCACTATTTATACCAAAACATTTTTCAAATCGAGCATAATAATCGCTTGTGTCTTCATCTTGCTTTTGTTTGCAGGCTGTGATTGCACCCCAATCTTCCTTTTTTGTAGTTAATAAACGTGGCAGTACCTGTACTAGTAAACCTGGTAACAGTTTAACTTTATCCCCGAGCCCTGAACCTGCAGTTCGGCCCCTTTCTTCCTCTGCTAAAGCTGTCCAGTCTATCTTTTGGTCACCCACTTCCCACTCTTTTTCTTTCAGTTTTTCATAAATGCCAGCAGGCAAAAGCACCTTTAATATCGTCATAATATCAGGAAAGGTGTACTCTCCCATCAGTAACATGTCTTTAATTTCTCGGTGGAAACCCGCTGGGTCTTTGTCATGACTAGGTACTACTTTTTTCATTTCTAATAATTCCATTTTTGATATGGGTGTGTAAACAAATACACGGTGAAACTCATTGTCTTCGCCTTTTATTGGGTGCACTTCTCGTAGGGGATTTTGTCTATCCATATAGTACGGCGCTCTTTCTCTGCGGGGCAGCGAGAGAGAATCCGGACTTACAAAAAGGACATACTGCTTACGTGACACTAATATCTCTTTAATCAGCTTGTTACTAGAACCTCTCCATCTGTTCGTGAGTAGTTCCGTTAATATATCAGGTAAAGGACCAGGGTCAGCATGTTGGCTCTTATATAATATGAGGAGTTGCTGAATCATATAGATTCCAGCTAAACGTTGTTCATCTGTACTGAGATTAAAAAACGTGTGTGCTACGGTTTCATCACCGTATTTTTCAGGACTGTCAATCCAGTGAATAGCTGATCTAGCTAATTCTTGCTCATCCATGGAATCGAGGAAGTGGTAACCCCTTCGTTCTCGTAGTATTTTATCTGCGGCTTGAAACGAATGTTCGGGAGACTTCAGATTTATTACAGGCGTCGGATACGTTCTGCTATTATTTGGACATACAGAGTGTATGGGATCAGAAAAACATCTAGTATTTTCACAGGATCTTCCTCTGCCTACATAGGCTATGGTCTCTGACTGTCTTGCGGAATTCCCTGATTCGGACACTTCATCTTGCTCAAACTCGTCTGTTCCCAATCTCTCCTCATGAATACGCTCTATTTCTTTACGGATTTTTCGGCACATGGCTATTATACAATTTTGCTTATCGTGTCTCCCTTCTGATATATTCTGACTCCATTTTGTAAGAATAAGCATTGCATTCGGGTCTACCCCCGGGCGGTCTTGATTTCTGATCACACAGTTTATGAGGAAACGTAACAGTTCCCCCTGTATCTCTACTTTCTGGAATTCCATAGCTCTGTTAATACATCCTGGATCTCGTCCTGTTTGAACAAAATGATATATGTTATCTAGATGCGTAGTCATTCCTGGTAACCTTGCTAAATACTCTGCGGCTCGCCTGATACGTAATGATGCCAGGACCATTTCATCCTCTTTACCAACCACCGGGTCATATCTACAATTTACAAGGAGTTCTTTAAGCGTACGTTCACTTACGAATTTAGGTGTACGTGAATGTGCTGACTCTTGAAAGACAAGTTTATTTATTCTAGGTGGTGTAAAGGTAATGCTAGCACCTCCCGTGGCCCCATCTGGGGCGTCGGGGGTGAATGGGTTCGTTGAACGTGACACAGCAACTATGGGCGTCGACACCCCTGTAGAATCGACTGCGGAGACAGATGCGGAGACAGATGTGCTTGCCGACGCTGGCGTCGGGACTTGCTGTTGCACGGGTACAGATACCTGATCCTGACGTTGAACCCCTCCGCCAGACGGTCTATGTGGTGTGGCGTTAGCATACTCGGGAGCTGCATCGTCTAGATATGAGGAAAGAAAAACATCTTCTGCGGTTCTGGGATGCCCTTTTGGATGTACCTTAATTGGAAATAATGGGGGTGGCAAGTCTTTTGGCATCTCCGGAGCAGCCTTAGGTAGTCCTTCGGCTAGAAGGGGATACATACCATTCATAAGAGCATTTTTTTGTCTATTTACTTGTTCTGATTTCACTCGGATACCTTCCTCAATTAATAGATTTTCTTGAGCTTTATTTGAACTTTCTTTACTCCTCTCTTCTTGTCTACGTGCCTTTTCTGTTCGTCTATGAGATTCTTTACGCCATAACTCAACAGCGTCTTTCTGTGACTGTCTGACCTTTCTTTTCCATAACTCTTCCTCCACTTTCATGATGCACTCTGCATCCCAGGTTCCCGCTACGGGCCACCTTTGACTTTCCGGCAATCCCTTGGTATAATCTACCCATAGATCAAGAAACAATATGGCATCTAAGCCATGCTTATGGTACATAAAATGCCCTGGAGTGTCCCTAGGAGGAATAGGAACTGCTTCTTCAAGCACCCCTTTTCTGGTAGTAATCTGTCTTAACTTCGAGAAGAGCGGCATATTGACAACTGATCTGATACTTACTCTTGAACTTACTTAATACGAAAAAACCCCAATAATGAACAGTGTACAATGAACAATCATTCATACCACAATATGCAAGACATTTCTGAAAACATTAAACATTAAACATTTAACAATGACCGACAATGATGACAGTCTGCCTAACTAATCACCACGCTGAATTCTTGACAATAACTGCATACTTCGGAATACTTGATATACTGCTAAACAGTACATATACACTGCTAAACAGTGCAGACCGGATTTGTGTACCCAAATCCGTCTTGACCGGCACAACCTATGTGCGCGTCAACACGCCTCCCCGGCGATGGTACTCACCGAGTAGCTCCTTGAAACGGAAGGCCTCAGAGAATGGACAGGACTCGATGACCGCGGACAGCGGACCCTCTGGACATCGGGATTACGAGGAACCTGGTGGGCCTCTGTATACCTCGGATCTTGCTCTCTCAGCTAGGCTCTGGTCGGGATACTTCGCACTTCTCACCGCCTCGTCTGGGTTGATCGCAGCCTCAGTCGCCCCCGCTTGACCGGAGGGAGCTTACAGGAAATCCTGCTGGTACGCGTTTATGGTCCGTCCAGCTGTGGCAGGAGACCGGGCCTGCAACGCACCGCCGGCGCGTGAGATGAGAAAGTGTCCCTGTTCGGGCGCCATTATGTGGTAAATAAAATCTTCTTTACCGGACTGAATTTCATACGGGATCTTAAAATAAAGTAAAATAGCTCAAAATAACAAGAGGCAGAATCCGTGGTATAAGAGGTTTTCTAAATGGGCTTTATTCCATCAAAAATGGCCGACTCGAGTCGCGGCCTTCAGGTTCCGTCACCACGAGGGTTCAGGAAGTGAAGTACAATACTTTATTGACAGACATGCATTTTTATAATAAGTACATTACAATGAAACGAATGTGGAAGGCGTAACATTTGATAAGAAAAGTGACATAACAGGTACGTAATCGAAACTAGGCGTAATAAGGAATAAAAGAAACATGATTGGTTAGGATTATCAGACATAGGTGGATCTATAAGATAATACTTGACATAGATGCGCGCGCAGCAGCATGACGTGTGAGTGACGTGCAACTAGGGGGTGAAGGGGACTTGACATTTAGCTCTACATGTGGAGACGAGAAGTCTGGGGGGTCAAGTCAACCTAATCCCAAATCATATCTAACATCCTATGTTTAGAGAACTATGTTATCCACAAGGAAGGACTCTCGGACAGAATCTTAGTCTATACTGACTGTGTGCGTGCACAAACGCCTAAGTGTCTATATGAGATGCGAGGGGCAGAAAACTTTCCATGGCAGCAGGGCTATGAATCACTTGCAGGAGGACGGAAAGGCTGAGTCCTTTGCTTGTGAGCTAAAGGAAATGTTTACCTAAATCACTAGACAGGAATGCATCGGCTGGAGAGCAAAATAGATAATTCGAAGGTGAAATACAGCTTCTTGGCAGGCAGGCGAAAACTGGCCGAGGCAGGCACCGTTAGCTGCACAGGGAGTAGGACAAAGTTCATGGATACAGATGCGAGCTCAAGCTGAAGCTGTCAGAGACAGGGAGCAGGGAAAGGCTTTGAGGACAGAATCGGGCCTACTTGCCTGAACTGTAAAAATGGAGTAACTTAGCCATATAAAGTCGGTGGCCTTTCATGCTTAGGAATCGAATATCCAGCCCATTGATGGCGGATCTGACAGAGAACATGTCGACGGTAGACACACATATGTTTGCGTCTTAGAAACTGGAACTGGAGGGAACATACATGTACTTGTAACATGCATATAGAACCGTTGGGGTCCAAGATAGGGGACATAACTGATCAGGAAAATCCACATTTCCACACATTGAAGAATGGTATTATCTGGTTGGAGTGTGTGTAGCCATGTGAGGACCGGTCCCCAAATGTCCCTTGGCCTGGATTGTGCTGGCATTAGTTCCCAGTAAGAGGATAGCTGGTTTTGACAAAAATAATATCTTGTATCCAGGTCTTAATTGAGGATGCGCATTTATCTCCCCAGTTTATGGCCACCCTGCTCAAAACCGGTCCCAAGATGCTTGTTTCTGGTCCAGGGAAGACATGGCTTGGCAGTTAGAGCTGGACTGTTCCCATGAGGCACAGGGTCAAGACTGATTTGCATATAGCTGTGTCTGAACTGGGGTGGCGAAGTGAGCTAAAGAATGATGATGGATTCAACCCAGATCTGTGTATGGGGGCGAGTGTCTGAAAAGTTTCAGCGCTCCATCCATCATCTCCTTGTGTTTGCTTTGTTCGCCCTAAGTTGGCAGGGTATGCCCAGACGTGGCACCCTTGCTCACTCTGCCACTGGATTCAAGCTAGCCCAGCTAATGAGGGCTGTTAGCCCAAAACCGGTCCCAGGATGCTTGTTTCCGGTCCAGGGACGACATGGCTTGGCAGTTCGGGCTGGACTGTTCCCATGAGGCACAGGGTCAAGACTGATTTGCATATAGCTGTGTCTGATCTAGGGTGGCGAAGTGAGCTAAAGAATGATGATGGATTCAACCTAGATCTGTGACTGGGGGTGAGTTTCTGAAAAGTTTCAGTGCACCGTCCATCATCTCCTTGTGTTTGCTTTGTTTACCCTAAGTTGGCAGGGCATGTCCAGACGTGGGTCCCTTGCTCACTTTGCCACTGGATTTAAGCTAACCTGGCTGATGAGGGCTGTTAGCCCGAAACCGGTCCCAGGATGCTTGTTTCTTGTCCAGGTAAGACATGGCTTGGCAGTTCGGGCTGGACTGTTCCCATGAGGCACAGGGTCAGGACTGATTTGCATATAGCTGTGTCTGAACTGGGGTGGCGAAGTGAGCTGAAGAACGATGATGGATTCAACCCAGATCTGTGACTGGGGGTGAGTGTCTGAAAAGTTTCAGCGCTCCGTCCATCATCTCCTTGTGTCTGCTTAGCCAAAAGCAGCAGCATAGTGTATAGTTTCCTAACCTCAACTGGGGTATCCTTGACATATCCCAGTATCCCCACCATGTGTGTCGGTGTAAAGTGAGTCTCTGAAATTGTGTTTATCTTACTAAAGATGTCAGTCCAGTATTTGGCTATAGGAGGGCAGTACCAGGCTAAATGCAACAAAGTTGCTGAGTCAGTGCTGCATCTCCAACACCTGTCATCAGGCCGTAGACCCATGCAGTGCAGCTGGGTAGGTGTCCTATAAAATCGATGTAAAAATTTGAAATGGATTAAACGCAGCTTATAGTTAGGAGATAACATCTGCAGCTGCCCGCAGCAGAATGCCCATTGTTCATCAGTAAGCTGCGGGTGCAGCTCGGTGTTCCAATCGTGTAACGCTTTCTGCGTAATTATCGGCGCCGAGCTTTGCATTATGTTATAGAGCCTCGTATTGAGCTTTCGTGGTGATGGTACCCTTAGTATGAGTTCAAGGGCTTGTAATGTGGGTGGAGGGCTGGGAAAGGTGTCATGCAGCCAGTGGCATGAAGCTCTAATGCGATGGTACATAAATAGTTCAGAGAAACGCACCGCTGGTGTTCCCTCGAGTGGGCGGGGCACGGAAGCTGTCATCCAAATAAAGGTCAGCGAATGTGTTGATGTCTAGCTGTCGCAGCTGCTCCACTGCGCCTCTGTTCTCCAATATGGGGATCTGGGGATTATATGCCAAGGGCATCGATGGGGCATATAATAGCTTCAGTTTCTCTCTGTTGGTCAACCCTCTCCACGCACAGTGCATTCTTTCAATGGTGTTTATTTCATTTATGGGACATATATATGGCTGATATAGGGCCACCGAGAGGGGCGTGGGCGCTGCTCTGTCTGTTTCTACCGCTATGTGTGGCTGAAAAGGGGTAGGGTGCAGCCAGTAGTGTGCGAATTTAGCTTGAACGGAGTAGGCGTACAGCGCGATATTCGGGCCCCCCAATCACCCCTGTGCCAGCGGGAGCATAAGTAATTCCCAGCCCAGCCCAGCGTGATCGTGAGGTAGCGCATTTTTGTAAAGAAAGATTGTGTGAGGGGAAGCGGCATGTTAATAAACATATACAGGAACTTGGTTAGTATTATCGTTTTTGCTATGGCTATCCTGCCAGCAAGAGAGAGCGGGAGTTTCAACTAGACTCCTATTATGCTCTTCAACCATTCCACTGCACTTCCATAATTCATCCTCCATAGCTCCTGCATACTTCGGCTCAGCCAGATCCCTAAATAGCACACTGGGACGCCTACCCATTTGAGAGGATATTCTGTAGTGAACGGCACAGTGTCATCCGTAAGCGAGAATAGTACTGATTTGGTCCATTTAATATGGACGCCTGATAGTCCCCCACATTTCAGGACCTCACGAAGCACAGGGTGCAACTTTTCTCTCGGGTTATTTATGTATAAGGTAATACCATCAGCGTAGAGTGAGATAATTAAGCCCCTCGAGGAGAATCCTAATCCTCTAGCTGCATGGTGTTGCCTGATCCTACCAGCCAAAGGCTCCATGGCAATAGCGAAAAGCAGGGGCGAAAGTGGGCATCCCTGCTGTGAATGTTGGGCTTATTCCCAACCTGGCCAGAACAGTGAATAAATAAGACCATTCCAGAGAACCGAAGGCCTTGGTAGCGTCGAGCAATGCCGCCAGAGCCTTTGTGGATTCAAATAATGTAGGGCAGCAAAAAATGTTCAGAGGTTATGTGCATTAGACCCTCTGGGAATTAATGTCGACTGGTCGGGGTGGGCCATCAGCGGAAGCAGAGGCTGCAATCTGTTTGCTAATAATTCAAAGTACAAACAACATTAACATCATATTTCCTCAAGGAGTCTTTGAGGCGCTCTCACTGGTCTGCCAGATCAGGTGGTCTGAGGTAGTTGTAGTAGTTGTGGAGAGGTGTGGCTCACTGGTTAGAGGCGGCAGACCCGTAAGCAGAGATTCGGCCAGGGACCAGGGTTCAATTCCCGATGCGGCAGGGTCGTGGACCAGGGTCAAAAAACGGACTCGATAATTCTCGCCTCGGTACCTACTCTAACCAGGAACACACTCGGCAACTCTGGGCATTAAGCTTGCCTCATCTCTACAACGGCCCCCCACAGACGCCGGGGATGCCTGGTTTCACCTTGGAGATACCCAGAAAGGGACCATCTCACAGGGAAAGCCAGGACGGGTTCCCCAGCGGTCTTCAGCGCCGGGACACCTCCTTGTGAGGTAGCTGTTCGCGCTCTACAAAATGCTGTATTATTATTTATTATTATTATTATATTATTATTATTAGTTGAGGGGTACAATCACAGGCTCAGATACTTGATCTGGATGTTCAGGTGAAGTTGCCTCGCTCAATCTCAGGCACAGACGAACACAGAGGCAAATGTCAAAAGTGTGACGAGTCCCGTATGATTTACTTTCCATGATGATGAGCTGTCACCATGTGTCCTTTGGTCTTTGCAACTCTCAGAAGGTCAACAGCAAATGGAGTGTCCATTTTCCGCTTCTGTTTCTGTTTGACCAGTCCCCTTTATTGAATACTGTTTCGTAGGATCACTGGCGCTGATCAGCTTAGGTTTTCTTCTTGCACTTTCGCGAAGTGTTGGTTGACACGAACCTTATCGGTGTTTATTGATCGGTCCGATATCCATTGTGGTAGCTTAGTTCTGATGGTTCTCCCAAATAGCAAGGTGGCAGGACTCCCACCTGTGGTGGAGTATGGAGTTTATTGATAGGCACAAAGGGCTTGACACATGGCTTGTTTTAAGTCGATTCCCTCCTTCGATGTGTGCTTAATTACTCTCTTAGGAGTTTTTCTATAAAGCGTTTGACAACACCATTGACCTGATCCCAGAGAGGCATCCTCTTTTGATGCTTGATATTGAGTTGAACAAGAAACGTTTGCTATTGAAAGGTGGGCCATTGTCAGATTTCAGAACGGCAAGGATGCTCCATGCAATGATGTCATCAAGAGGCTTGATGATATTGTCATGGGTTGTCGATGATAAGTCTTCCACCAGCGGCAAACATGAGTATTCATCAATGACTAGCATAAGATGATGTCCGTTTTCTAGGGGCCCAAAGAAATCAACAGCCACTTTCTCCCAGGCATGTGCAGCACAGAAATGGTCAATGGATGCTTTGGGAGATAAGCAGTTACACAAATGGCACACTTTCAGTTCTTACTCAACCTGTTCATCTAGGCGAGGGAACAACATGTGATCTCTCAGTGCTCTTTTGGTAGCTGCAATGCCACAATGTCCTTCATGGGCAAGCTCAATGACTTATTGTCTCATGCTCTCAGGGATGACGATTCTCGAGCCTCTCAATAGTAACCCTCTCGGTGACGGATAGTTCACTCTTCATATTTTTGAAATTCAACATCGTCAGTGAAAGGTCGAATGCTTTTCTTTAATGCTGGAGTTGAAATGAGGTCATATCCGTATTGGTACCAGCAATGATCTGTTCAATGGGTAGGGCTGCTGACGCGCTGGACCTCACAATGAAATTGACACACTCCTCAGCTGCTTTGGATGTTGAACCGAGGCGATGTAGCAGCACTCGTGAAAAGTATTCAGTGGGGTTTTGATATTTCCCTGGCTTGTGCACAATCTCATAGTCATACTCTTGAAGTTGAAACCCACACCTCTCAATGGGAGGGGGCATCTTAGCATGCGGGTTTCAAAAGATAGTGAGAAACCCCTAGTGGTCTGTGATAATGGGGACAAACTTTCCATATAGGAACACCTGAAAATGTTCACAAGCCCACTCTACAGCCAGACTCTCCGGAGAATAGGCATGTTCAGTTTTGGCTGACATAGGGCTCAATGTGTCTCTGAGCATTTTGATGACCATTGTGTTGAGCAAGGATTGCTCCAAGCCCCACCAGGCTCTCATCTATTGTGGTCTCAGTATGTAATTTGGGGGTCAAAATTGTCCATTTCATTTGCATTCTCAATTGCATGTTTTATTCTTTTGAAACTTTGGTCACATTCGGGAGACTACTGGAATGGGACATTTCGCTTTGTTAAGTCTCTCAATAGGAAACTCACTGTTGAAAAGTCACGAATATACCATGAGCAGTAACTGGCCATGCCTAAGAAGGATCACAGCATGGTTAAATTTTGTGGGGGACACGTAAATGAAAGTTCTTTCACTTTATCTGGGTCAGGAGCTATTCTACCATCGGAGAATGTTGCCAAAGAATTTAAGTTTGGTCTTGTGAAACTCACACTTTGCTATATTCAGAGTAAGGCCTGTATCAGCAAGTAACTTCCTCACTTGTTTAAGAGCCTTGTCATGCTCCTTTAGTGTTGTTCCAAATACCGACATTTCATCACTGTAATTGAAAGCATGCGTGACAGGTTAAATTACTTGGCATATGTTAGAAATGGGGTTTCTGGTTGGCTAGCGTACGCCTTACACATTGCCTCTGGGATCAGCCTGACTGCTCTGCCAAGCTACCAAGGGGTTATCTTGGATGTGTAACTCCCTTACCCTGACTAGAACAGTGGGTTCTGCTTGGCTTAGGTGCATACCCTAGCCAACCAGAAACCCATTTCTAATAGCGTGTAGCATCCTGAAATATTTCCGCAGCTGAAGACACGCCATACTCAGTCTGTGATATCTGAACAAACCAACATGAGTCGAAGAAGTAGTAAAAGCTCAAGTTGATGGTATCCCTTGTTCAAGTCAAGGCGGGAGAAGACTTTGGTTCTGATTAATTGCATGCTCATGTCTGCTATGTGAGGACCAAGATGTCTTTCTCTCAATTGCTTTGTTGGCCTTGCACACATTAACACAAATGAGCACTGCACTTCCAATGTCCTTTTCTAGCACCACCACTATTGCTGAGAACCATGGTGAAGGACTGGTGGAACGTTCACGGATTTCATGCTTCAACAGCGTTTCTAGTTCTTTCTCATTGGCTTCTTGAAAGTGAAAAGTGACTGTGCAGTGCTGTTGTGCAACAGGGCAAATGTCCTCATTAATATGAAGTTGCCCTTTGATTTTCTTGAGTTTTCCTTCACCATGAAATAACAACAGGAAATGACTTACAATTTCAGACTGAGTATGAAGGTTGTTTGAGCGATATCAGCCCCATGTCAGCAGCAGTGACAAATGTAAGTAACTATGCACTGGAGGAAGTTTCTGGAAGGACATGGATTGGCACTTGCACTGATGTCGCATTGTGTCTAATGGTTACTGTGAATGACCCTTGCTTTGAAGTGGTTTAGATGCATCCCAATGTGTACCTTTTTGTCTGATGGGGTAAGGAGAGGCACAGGTGACAGGCTGATAAACTGTTCCACGGGCCTGATGTTGATTGAGGCACCATTGTCCATGACGAAAGTTATTGGTTGGTCATTCACATTCAGGGTGATTTTGGAACAGCGCCCAAATGAAGTTTGTTGTTATGTTTGGTGGATTTCTTTTGAACTGGGGGTCTTCTTTACAAGCAGCTAATCCTACAAGTGCACGGCACTCTTTGGTAGCTACCATTAACGTGCACCCATCTTCTTCATCAGTACTCAGCACCGATGTCAAAGAGCCTTTGAATTATGAGCTTGATGACGATTGATCTAGGCTTGTTCCCATTTGTTGTAGCTGAGGTTGCTTTTTGGTTATGTGGGTGTGGTGAAAATGTTTCAGGAACCTTCTGGCGGCCATGTTCTCTTCTCGCTGTGACACATTTGATTTCTCCTTCGCTTTTCAGACTGTTATGGAGTGGTTTTCTTTCTGAAAACCCAGTGCATGTCTGTCCTATGGCAGGACATTTATCTTCATGGGGAAATGAAAATCAACATTGGAAACATAACTTTGATTTCTGTAACGATTCAACTTACTTGCATTTTGTTTTAGCTTTTGCATGCTTGTCACAGTCAGGGCCGATTCATGATGGGCCTTTCCTGCTTCCATGTCAGCAGCATGCCATCTGCTCATTCTTCTGCTCCCGCAGCCATTTCCATTATCTCCAGACTGTGTGTTTCTCTCAACATGCGCCTTCTAAATGAATCAGAAAGTCAGCCATTGATGATTCTGAGATGCATGGCTTCTTCGTTGGTGACATTAAAGAACTTGCAATGCTCAATGAGTGTATTGAGCTTTTCAACAAACTCATCCGCTGCATCGCCAACCTGCTGTCTTTGGTTGAAGACGTATCTTTCATAGTCGACACTAGGCATTGGATTGAACTTGGCTTCCAACTCTTCCTCTATCTTTTAGTATGATTTTGCTTCAATTGCAGAGAATTTCTTTATCACTTCTTTCACTCCATCACCAGAAAGGTTCTTTAGGTATTTAATGATCTTCTTATCATCTTCCAGCGCATCTATGCAGACATCAAATGTTTTGATCTATGCAGCCCACCTGACACCAATGTTCTGTTTCTTTGCCATATCGAATGAAAGTGTTGGTTTCAGGAATGTAGCTGCTGTATATTTTGCGCTTCCCTCTGCCAACATTGTGTTGGCCAGTGCTGTCTGGGCGAAGACGATGGAGAATAGCCATTAGCACCCACAACTCCTGCAAACACAACCCTTGTGTTTGTGCTTGGATCTCCATGTCCAATCAAAGGTCATAAAGTGCTTCACTCGCTTATGTCGGTAAGTTTCTACTTTCATACCTGGTTCTTATTGCCTTCAGTGTTTGCTTTACACGGATGATGCCTCTGTGTTATGGCACAGCACAATATCTCCTCTTTTAGCCTTACCAGCAGATTGTGGTGGGCTTTTTGAATGTGCCTTCAACTTCTTCTAGGGTCCTGTATGGGCTGAAGCAGGGCTTGGATTCCACATATGCTGACCTCAGACTGTTTCACAAGGATTTGGGGCACACATGGCATGCACGAGCAGTTTGCTATACCTTTGCAGACTTTGAGGGAGAGTCATGTTTTTTTAGGGCACGTATCTCCTACCTGTCACCAGTTGTAGCATCCTGCCCAGCCATGAGCATGCAAATGAAACACATCACACATGGAGCTCTGTAACAGACGTCTTTATTCTTCAGCGTACAATCACATACTGCATACATTGCATCATACTTTCATGACCACACCTTAACACCTACCAGCTGCTTGTGTAATTGCTTTTTGAAGTCCTCCCAGAACTTCAAGGCTCCTATCGCTCATAATCTTAAAGACTCCACAGTGACCAGGCATGCCTCTGGAAACCTACACGTATTTCAGTAAGCAGGAAAACTTTAGTCAATTCCAAAAAGCTTTAAGTCTGTTCCCATTGGAGGATGGAAACCTGTTGGCTCAATTAACTAACTTTTTCCAAAATTCAGGGCCTTTTGCTTGAATCAACTCAACATTCCCTTCCCACACCTCAGAGTCCACCATAACCTTTTTGTGAACAACTGACATATCTTTGAGGGATGGATAACACCATTCCCATCTGAAGCTGATGCTTGAGTTGTGAAAATATGCTTCTGTAAATCGGACACCTCAAAAACATTCCCAAGCCCCCTGTGTCAGGTTAACAAATGTGTTCTTTAATCCTGAAGTAGTATCCACAAGTTCTGAGTATTAGGTGTTGTAAGATGCTCCTCTTGCACAACTTGTATTTGGTTACAATATTTTAGCTTTACATGGCCTACATGGAGCATCTCAATATCAACGGGCACACTGCAGTCATCTGGAGCACCCCATACCCAATTTGATCCATTACGGAGTCATCAGATTCTCATCTCCACCTTAGTGGCCAATGGCTATGGCAAAGAGTCCATTGTTTTGCTGTAGAAGGCACAGATGCACTAGGTGCTATTACTGTGACTTACTGTACGAGGCACTCCAAAGTATAGATCACTTGCTTTAGGTGATTATGAGGTCTTTGTTACCCAAGCCTAGCACCTGATGGTGTTCTCTGGTCATTGGGCAACTGCTTCCTATGGAAAACCAACCCCTGAAGCAGCAGCGTTTCCTGTGTAGGTCACATCTCAACCCTGATTGGGGGCCGTTATGAAGAGAGCTGGTTTGCTTGGTAGCAATGAATAGAGCAAACATGCACAGCGGTGGTGTAAAGAGTGGTGAGGTAAAGTGCTTCCTTTCTGAAAGAATGATCCTCTTTTGCCATCCGTGACTGCTGGGGTAGTTGCTTTAGAATCTGAGACTGACCCTGATGTGTTGGTCATCAATATCCCGTTCAGGAACTTTCCCATTTTAGGTAATTTCAGGGAATGCTGACAGCCATCCGATATGACTTCTTTTGCTTACTTCGCCTTGTCCCATCTGGGTTCAACATGGGACCAAGTATTTTATGTCCAGCGAACCAGGGAGCCTTCTTTAGCCATGCATTGGGTATCTTGTTACCTGGCATTCTTGCTTAGAGCAGGGGCATCTGTGAGCTGGGGTTCAGCAGTGGTGTGCATGGATAGTTTGTTAATTAAATGTTTCTACCTATGGACAGGTTAAGAGTGTTACGTGCCTTTCTTAGCTGTGTGCAATGGTAGCTTGATAGCGGCAACTTGGTAGCCTTAACAATGGACACGGCTACTTACATGTGAGCTTTCTCCAGCCATGCTGATGAGCAGCTCATGGGACCGGTGTCTTGCGGACTGCAGGGACAGCTTCTTCCATTCGTCTCTATCCATGCCCAGGAGCAGCTCACTTAATGTTCTTCTCCAAGCCCTGCATGAGACAGCGCGTCATCGGCTTTAACCCTGCTTGTGGGACACCTTGTCAAAAGACCTACTTCTAGCCTGGCACAAACCAGCAGCGAGCCAGAGGGGCTTCAACCCATTCAAAAGAGAAGGAGGCTATGGGGTTTGTAGGCAAGCACAGGGCATTGGGTAAGAGGTCCTTTGAATCATGCACAGGGCAGCGTGTCGGATGGCCTCTGCCAGCCTTGTGCCACAGAAGCTAGTCTCCAATTCTTTAGTCAGTGTCTTGTTTCCCAAACTCCGAACAGACCAGTGGTAGTCGCTCCTCGGAGGAACATAGCCATCGTGTTTTCCGAGAATGGTGCAACAGCAATATTCTTTGGAGGAAAGATGATGCAGATACTTTTTTCTTGATATTCTTTCTACTAGCGCATATTGAAAATAAAATGATCCATAACATAATGACTTGAGAGACTGCAGAATGTTTGTTCTACGGTTACAGTCAATTAGATAATCCCAAGGCGGAGGCGAGAAGGGGGGGATTATGATCCAGATTCCTGTGAGACACCTGGAGCAGCAGCAGCAGTGGGTCCAGAACTGGTCACAGGGAAAGACCCTTTGCATGGCTCTGGGCAGTGTGCACACCTGCCTGGGTTTCCAGGTAGCAAATATCTGGTTATGTTTTTTTGTTTTTCCCTCTGCATACATACCAGTCATACTTGTTCCCGGAGGGACAGCCTTTTTACCTATGGCCTACATGGGGAAGAATTGCCCCTTGGCCCCTCCATGTTAAAAGGGTCTGCCCTGTCCTTTCAAGATATCCTTTTGCCCCGTCCAGTTGGGATGTGCATGACGTGTCAGTTTTACCCTAAGCATAAGTTGTAGAGAGAGCATGGAGTGCATGTGGCTGCTGAAGCCCCTGTGCGTGAAAGAGACTCAGGATAGTGGATGGAGAGCGTCTGCTTGATTGTGATGTGAATAGCAGGACATATCCAGAGCCCCCCTGAGGTCCTTTGGAGTGGTCAGGAGTGAAGGTAATGGAGGAGAGGAAATTGTTCCCCTTTGAAGGACAGTTCCTGCTCCCTTCCTGCCCTGTTCTTTCCAATGGATGTTTCCAAGCTACTGGTGTGAGGTAGCTAAGTGGGCTAGCCTCTCCTTCCATTGTGCTTTTGTTTTGGGGTTCTTCTTCTTTCCCCCTGCTGACTTATGAGGACAAACACTTTGGCTTGATGAGTCATGGTCATATTCACAAAATAAAAGGAAGTGCCTGAGACTGGTCCTAGGGCTGCATCTGTAGATTATACCTATGTCTCTGCAATCATGGTATAGGTATAGAGCAGATTACCTATGTTGGCATCCAAGAACCTTCTCACTGATCAATGTCCAGGAAACATTCTACAGGGTGTTGGAGAAGACTTCTTTGGTCCTTAACAGCCGGTGCCGCAGCCAGGTTAGGAAACATGATCTCAAGTCAATGAACCCTTCTGGAAACATTGAAGACCTGCCGCAAGAACTAAGCCTGGCCTGGCTGCAGCCAAGAAAAGTCCTGGAGGAGCCCTTTGCAGAAGGAAAGCTGGCAAAAGGCTATCACAGCCCTACTGTCTGGAAGAGAGAGAGCTGACCCTCTGGTCTAGAGAACTCGAGCTCCAGGATCAGCGCTGCAAAGAACTGTAGTGAGCCTCGGTGCTGTTGTGACTTGAAGTGTGCACTTGGCTGTCCTCACCTGGGCAAGGGCGCTCCGCTGTCCTAAGAACTGTGTGTCGCATAGGTTTCGTGTTAAAGCTCACTGAAGTGCGCAGTCCTAAGAACCCGAAATGGGATCAGCGGATACTGTGGTTGCAAGACTGTGCATCATTGAGAAGAGTGTCTTCATGCTGTGTCCCTTTCCCCATCACTGCTGCAGCCTGGGGCGCAGGCTTCACGGGACAACTGCAGTCCACCTCCACAATTCTGCTCCATCCATTGCTAGAGATTTCTATCAAAACTACTTCCGGGTGGGCCCTTTTTTTATTTGTACAGGGATTGGTTGGATCCAAGGAGGCTGTTGGCTACCTCTGCTGCAGGCCACGATCACTCCCTGCTCCAATGCGGCATCCCCGAGGAGTGACTGAGGCTCTCCTGCGGGATGAAAGGGGTGGGAGTGACTGTGAGAAAGGACTGGCCAACTGTGTTACAAGCCCTGGCAGATCATTTAGGCAGTAGTTAAAAGGTAAAACACTGGCAACTTAGCATAAACTTAAAGCATAACCAGCACGTGAGTCAGAACAATTGGTCAAAACCTTTAGTCTGAAACTAACCAGAAGGGTACAAACATCGAGTCGCATTGACAGACATTAATGTCAAAGTCAATAGGCAGAACTCCCCAGTATTGGAATTCCACTGTAAAACATTGAGTGCCAGGCCCAGTGAGTTCTGAGTCTCCATGTCATTCCACTTCCCTGGGTAAGCCTTGGACTGTTCTGCTTTGCTATCAGGAGGGTCAAGTGCCAACGGGGTGTGCCTGGTGCTCGGTCTCTGGTCCAACAGTAGTAGGGCTCGAAGACATCAGAACTGGAAGCCCAACCTGACACAGTTGGAGGCCATATCTGCCTGCGGTCCCTTTGTCCATTATCGAGCTCCCACAGGGGCCAATCCAGAACCTAACATGATCAGACCAGATTCAAAATCCACCTGTCCAACAGTCAATGAAATGACTTGCTCAATATTTTCTTCAAAGTAACTAACCATGAGGTTCAGGACTCCCCGCTGTGCCTGTTCAACATAAGGTGTACATATTGTCACTATGTGATGTGAAGGTGGAAATAATCTGGTGCATTTTGTGAGTAATTTAAAACCAGTCCTCCATTCTTCCACACTACTTAGTCCTTCCTAAGCAACATTGTCACAGTGAGGCAAGGGAGGGTGTGAAGCAGCAAATTAGACTAGAGCAACAAATATTCCAGCGAGTGCATGCCAGTGGCGTGCGGCAGACCCTTTGCATTCATTCTACTGTCACCCATAGTCGGGGGGCCACTGAAATTATGCAATTGTGAAGCTGCTGTATTTTTCACATAATTATAGATTTGCTGCATCTGCCTCATAATCTATATATTTTAGCAAAAAAAAGTTTCTTGCTCAAGCGGTTCAAAAGTTACTAAAAATTAAGTGACACATTTTGCCGCACAGGGGAAGGTCCTTTGCAAAGGTTGACTGGTCACCTTTCTGTTGCTTATTGCTATGTTGTGGTGTTAAACTGGTACTAATGAGGTGCAACCAATGCCCAAACAGTGTAAAATGGAAAAAATATTGAATTAATACCATCACAAAATGTGCTGCATAACGGTGCATTTGCCTTTTCTTGCTGCATAATTTACTCAATTCTGCGGCATAATTTGGGCCTCCCCTTCCGCATAATTCCAGCGGCCTGCTCGTAGTACTTTAAGATAATGGAAACTGTAGACACCGCTAACAGATCCAATAGTTCCATCTAAATGCCAACGTGTGAGAAAATATCAAATTGTGCCATATGCCATAGTTCAGTGCATAGACATAGACATGCTTTCTTGTGGGTTCCTCAGTTCACCCCTGGAAGCTAGCCGTGGGCAGCCTGGTGGTTCTATATGTACAATCAGAACAGCACCAACCAGGCTTAGTTGAGAAGACAAGAGTCTACTAAGCAAAATACTGAAAATGGTAAATACAAATCAAGGGATCAATCGGTATAGAAGAAAGGATTTTATTTAATAAAAATGGCAAAATCGGAACAAAGAACTAACAATAGCTCCATAAACCAAAACATCCTCCAGGGAACAGCAGTGCACTGTAATTGTCCTTGATGGAGATCCGGTCAGATACAGGCGTGTTTCAGCCAGGCCAAATAGGCTGGGGAAGAGACAGTTACTTAGATTTAATGCACCCTGCTTTCCTGAAGTAGACGTCACAGAAAAGTTTCAAATAGTTTATAAAGTTGTAGTAGGAAAACATTACCATGTCGTGCAGTGCTTTAAATGGAAATATAAAAGGGCAGATACTCACTATTTTGAGTACCTGTCTGCTCCTGAGAAGTGTTGGGACTCTACCCATTAAATGTATTACAGCAGTGCTGAGAAGTTCATTGTCAAATTAAAAGAAGTATGGGTACTCCATACCGGACAGTACATGCCCATTTAAAGCACTGAATAGTCCTCTAATCTAATCAATTAGATTTCGAAATGGCTCATAGGTTGAAATAAGCTTACTGCATATCTAAAAGATGGGTCTGGTGCACCATACTGACAGCATTCCACTGCCACAGCCTTTTAACCACTCACAGTTCACCGTTAGTGGCATAAGAAAGCCGCCAAGAACCTCATTTTGGGTCTGCGTTATTCTAGAGGAGTTCAGGGTGTGCTGGATGGGTGACAGGAGTCACAGGAGGTATGGTCAAACAACAGTCTCCGTGGATGTCTTCAAGTTTGTCCTTCGTAGCAATTACTTTGTGGAGGGGAAGCAACTGTCCCTCCGATGTCACTGTCCCTCCGATGTCTCAATGGGGCCCACTTTGCGGGGAAGAGGAATTGAGGACAGTGCCTGTCAGAGGTGAGATTCTCTCGAGAAGGCACTGGACTAATTGCTAATCAGATACTTCCTTGGTGCCCAGTCCGGGCAGGAAGAACGTGTCCTCAGAAGACCTGGCTTGTGCCTGTCCACCTCATATCAAGGGCTGTGCTGCCAGCTTAGATGTCTGCCACTGGTGCCAGCTCACCCTGGAAATCTAGCTGGTAGAGGTACAGGTCACACACTCTTCCTTGCAAGCTGGACCCAGTCAGCAGTGGCATCTAACAGTGGCGGTGCATCCCTTAGGGCGCTGGGGCGTTGACTCACTTCTATATTTAGACAGCTAACGCTAAGGCTTTTAATCCCGATTATCCCAGGCCCGAGGCAGACAGGCCGTCAGCGCAGAGGCTCTGTCTGAAGGGGGTGGGGCGGGGCAGGCAGCAGGTTGAGTCGGCATCGTCATGACTGACATGTCATTGTCAGTAGGGGGTAGTCGAGCCAAGCGCACACTGCACGCAGCAGCACGAGTGCGCTTGTTGGGTTTGGGTCAGAGAATTTCTCAGACCAGCCAAGACATGCGCACTAGTCTTTGCTCTGGCTGGCGGCTGCTGCACATTAGGAGAGCGAGGGTTGATCAACGCCGCAACCCTCGGTCTCCTAATGAGTGGCGAGTATCCCTGCAAAGCCAATCCTGGCGCTGCTGGGCCTTTCGCAGTCCGGAGCGCACATGAGGTGTGGGGGAGGGAGCCATAGGCTCTAAAAACGGAGTATGGCCAATAACTGTCATGATTTATTGCGAAGACATGCAGTGATTGGCCATTTCTACCGTTGCTGCCTGGGCTGTTCAGCATGCACTGCTGTCCATCCCCCCTCAGGGCTTGACGGTCCGGAGCAGAGACACCTGACCTGGGCTGGCCTCGTGCACGTGCTCAGTACAGTGGTCGACAAGTCGTCTTCAGAACTCGTCGTCACCGTGAGCACTGTACTACTGACTCAATCTCCCCGTGTATGCCATGGTTAATTGCACTGATTGATTCATTCATAAAAGGAGACCTACCAGTCTCTAGGCCTAATGGCGCCTACTATTCTTCTGTGGTGGGACTGGCCAGTGGGTTCAAATTCCCAGGTTGCAGGGCTGGGACCGCATTAATTTCCAGTGCTCCCGCCAACTATCTTTAGTCATTTGCCTGCCTGTCTTCAAGGCGCCGTGACAGGCAACCCCTCCAAAATGCAAGGGCACAGCCAAGCGTCACCCTGAGGCCACAAACGGCGGGTACGTGGGCAGGCGCCGCCGGCCGAGTGTCCCTGGGTCCTCGTGTGTCATCGCGCCCTGTCTGGGCCCCACTGCCGATGACGTGAACCACCTCACCATCACCCTTCTGCAGAGGGGCGCAGGAAAATCCACAGGCACTGTAGGCCGCAGCGTCGAAATGCGAGTTTTGAAGTCGATATCTATTAAAAAGAAGAATATAGTAATAAATAAGAAAAATAATCAACATATTTATTGAAAAGTAGTCGTGCCATTCTACCATACGACTACGAGCATATACATGAGTAGTACACATGCCACTGCCACGCGGTGACCTGCTAGTAAAGGCACATATGCTCAAACCAATATGTCCCCTTTTGACTGTGGCTAGCCTGCTTTGTTTTTTATTCATCTAGAGACGGGGTTTCCAGAATTTCCAGAGATATGCCAGGTGAAGTGAGGTGCACAGAACTGAAAGCAATCTTCCATATTACGCCTCCCAAACTGGATACTGCGTGACGGAAGAGGCTCACATAATTGGCAGTTATGTGAGCCTCTTCCGTCACGCAGTATCCAGTGCTTCAGATAAGGTCTTCAGAACATGGCACGATACACACCAGGGACACCCTCGCAGAACTGTAATCCATGCCCCTGTGGAGGCTTAAGGAACTGGGCTCAATTCCACAAGTAAGACCCACAGAACTGGAAGCAATGCAGCACTTGCAGGAAGAGTGACTTGGGTGTCTGGGTTTCCATTCATCGGGCATTCGGGCCACCGACGGGAGTCAGTGGAAGACAGAGGGAGAGGGAAGTAGGCTACATGCGAAGCTCGTCAGAGAGAGGAAGGGCTTGGAGAGAGAGAAGTAGGTGGAAGGGGGAGGGGGAGAGGAGAAAGGGAGACGTCGTGAAAGCGAGTGAGGCAGGAAGGGAAGAAAGGGAGAGTGGCCGGGAGGGAGAGAAGATGGGGAGTGGCTTAAACGAAGAGGGAAGATTTGCAGTGGGGAGAAAGTGAGCCTGGAAGGAAGGAAGATGGGAGCTGGGGAGAGTAGAGAAATGGTGGAAGAAAGGGAGAGTTAAAAAAAGGGATAATTAAACAACAGGACTGTGGAGGTGGGCGAGCCAATACATCTGCAGGCAGAGCCGAGCCGTGGATCTGGCTCGGGTCTTATAGCCTGTGCACGAGCCGAGCACTGAAAACTTTGCTATGTATATCACACAACATAAATAAAATAAGATAACGTCGTTTCAAAGTTCAAAAATGTGTATTTCTATTACACCTGAAGCGTAGACATTACTATGTCAGTCACATCATAGCGCTGCACTGAGAAGTCCTTAGTAAAAGTAATAGTTTTGAAACAAACGATCAGTGCACTAAGCGGCAAGACAATTTTCATATAAACCCTGAAGGTGGCCCACATTATAACAGAGCAACATTATAGGCTAGTAAATCCAGCACAAAAGGTATTTGAACAACGGGTATTCTGAATTCACACACTTGAAAGTGCTTTCATACACGATAATGAAGAAAAAAGAGTTTTGGTGACATAAAATATTTGACCAGGATCACACAATTTAAGTGGTGAAGGCGCTATTTATCCAGGTTTTCTGGATTTTGTACAAATCAGCCAGTAAATGACTGTTTTACCTTATGTTAAGGATTTATTTTTACCTATTTGCACATTTTTCTGCAGTTTTCATATAGTGTGAACTCGACCCAAACGCCAATTTGGAGTGCTTTATATGAGCACCAGTTACATTACAGAAGGTCACATTCATTCCTTACTAGCACAGGGAGATTAAGGGGTTTTCCCAGGATCACAGCATGTTCTGCCAATGCAGAGTCTCGAATCTGGTTACCTGGTTTCAAAGCCGGCAGCACAACCTAACACCACAGCTTGGGTAGATGGAGGCAGGGAATTTTCACAGCCTTGGAAGAGGGTGTGATTTATTGATATCTAAAGATATCAATAAATAAAGAAATATGTGAGGTACTCAGCATTGTTATTTATCTCAAAGTCTGTAATGAAAATCTGTGGTTATATTGATAAGCAGCAACCTACATTATATTATCATACAAAATCTCTATATTGATGTAATTGCTACACTTTCCCAGTTGCTTTATTAACATTCTTGCTTACTGAAATATCCTTGAAAATGCACCATTTGGCAGCTCTTTTTTAAATATTTCCTCGGGGGAAGAACCCCCCCACCCCCCCAACCCCCCCTTGATATGTTCGGGCACGCTCGCTACACTCGCTTGCCATTGTGTACCGCACGCAACTTTTACGCCCTACCACTTTCAAATGCCACTAGCCACCACTGTCTCTGCAAAGCACCCAGAATCCATACCCGCAACGGTGGCCCCTGCCAGCCAACAAGAGCTCGCTTGCCTGAGTCCCAGTGCAGCACCCCTTCTGTGCTGTCCCCCAGATGTCAAGTGGGTCTGGAGCTGTATGTAAATCAACCCAAAACTCAGCCTAAGCCTCCTTCTCAATCTCAGGGGCCCAGAAGATCCATGTGAGTGAGGGCCAGGGCTCTTTAGAAGAAACAGTATCACTAACCCCATAATGAAGTGCTTTGAAAGCCATGTATGCTTATTACCAGGGGTCTAATGCAGTTTCAGGAGGCCCACTTGGCACGTGTTCAAGATATCCACAAAAGATTCATTCACATGCAATGCATCTCCACATAACTTGTTCACATGGTCAGCCTAAAAATCTGGAATGGATTCAGCCCTCCTGGGCTTACATTGCACACCCCGGTCTCAGTATTTGTGCAGCTTGATGCAGCAGCTACGAACGAACTGTGGCCTCTAGTCCATCAATGTGCTTCATGAACCTGGGTCACAAAGGGACACCTTGGAAAGTCACTAAATTAGCTCCGGTAGGATTATTCCTTTATTTTAAGCTAATTCTGATTTTGTTGAAATTCAGAGTTCAGCAGCGCAAGACCATCAGTACTCACTAGTAGCAGTCCAAGAGGTAGAAATTCTGCAGGCTCAAATTCAACACAGCTTTTTTTTTCTTTTAATTTCTTGATGAGGAATATATCTTCATTGTGGAGAAACCCTTTTCACGGCACCTCCAATTCATATGTGGGTGATAAGCTATCTGCGAGCATCCACAACATGATGGATTTTTGTGTGTTAACTTATTCTTGCATTGTTACCCCTGTATGAATGTCCGGAAACCCACCACCGCTAACCTTAAATTTGTGATCTCACACATTCGTCCTCGATGGCACGATTTTCCCACTCACGTGCCATTTGTGAGGGTAAAATTCTGTCTCTATTCTGTGGTGCATGATTGAAAACGTACGGTCACAAATGGGTGTGTATGCACCTAAATAAAACTTAGGCGCATAAAATTCTTTGAAACTTAAATTCTAAACCTTTAGCCAGCCCCCTCACACCTGCCCTAGTGCTGTCACTTGGTAACACAGATGTCTACATATGTGTGCAGAGACCTTTTAAGGCATTGGCAAAGTGGGCTCTAGCCCGAGGCCCCAGCCTTTCAGGGGGCCTGCTCTGTTCTGCAGAGTCTTGTCCTGAGGACCTTGAATATTTTTGAAAACAGATTGTTTTAAATACGGTTTTCCTTTCATTTATTTTTAATGTGGGTGACGTGTGAGTCTATTGCAGACAATTTGCATAGAAATGCTGTGTTTATGTTTCATGCAACAGCCATAAAAAAAGGACCTCACATATGAGAAATGGGAGGGTGTTACACAGAATACAGCTGCAGCTGTGTTACACTATTGAAAACCCACCTCGCTATCCCTGAATATTGGATGTAAACACATTTCGAACTTGGATGAGTGTGCTTGTGCACTGTCAGAGAATTGGCCAAACGGGGCATGAAGGAGCTGAAATTGGATCATAAATTCAAATCTCTTGCGAACAGCGGCCCCCATAATTAAGTTTGGCCCAGGGCCCCCAAAATCCTTAAGATGTCCCTGTATGTGTGTCGATACTCACCTGTAAGATACCATGATGTAAGTAATTATTGTTTTGGATGCATCGGATTGTGGAAGACCCTGTTTGAGATATTTGATGTTGAACTTTGAGGTATGTATGGAGTGCACATATATCCTTGATCCCATATTCTCATAGTTGCACGCAGAAGCCTGAGGCCTTCCAGGAAACCTTTGCTGCCCCTGAGGGTCCCTGCCGAGCCGCAGCCCATTATATCCCAAACCCTGCTATTGCTGCCTCAGTGCGCAGCCAATTTCCCCTCTGTTTTTCCCTTTTTTTCCATGTTCAGCTTTTTAATCCCTTTGCTAATATCCTGCAGGGCTATGGCCAGCCACAGGCCCCAAGCACTGATGGCGCGGCCTCTGGTGCCCAGGGGGAGATTTTGTGAGGAGTTTCGAGCCTTTGTTGGGAATCGTTTAAAGTTTAAAGTCCGGAGCACCTCTGGAGAAGTTCGGGTCCTTTGTGTTCTTGGTATTGGACCATGATTAATGCTGCTAATCTGCTAGGCCCCAATATTGTTTAGGTCACAAGTGAAGTCTAAATGAGGCCGAGGCCGGCTCCCCTGCGGACACCTTTCCAGCGCCATTGAGTGCTGAGGGAACCCGGCAGGGTCCGCACAAAGACGCGCCTGAGCCGTGCAGGCATTTAGCGGAATTACCTTTCCCTCCTGAAGGAGGGAGGCCCGCCTGTGGGGAGGAGCAGGCCTGCCAAGAGGAGGGGGAAGAGAGAGGGAGGGCGGGCGGGAAGGAAGGGGACGAAGAATGAGAGAAAAGAAGGGATGGAAGACATGGAAAAAAGCGGGAGACGCGTAAAAAGTAAGTCTGAAAGCAGCACTGCAAGCAGGAAAGGCATTTGCAAAGCCAATAAGTTTCGTCTTGTCGACCTATAGGCGTTATTCATGCTTTCAGCCAAGGGTAGGGCTTTAAGTGGGCCGGGTCTTGCTGGTGCTCAGCACCGGCAGCTCTAAAGCAGGTGCTGTGACGGGTCCCAATTTTGCCCTCACCCTCAGGGTGGAAAAAAAATCCTAACTCTGCAGCAGTTCCACCCTTCACCGGCCTTTGATGTAACTTTAAAGAGACTCAGTATAGTTCTTTCACAGCTTTCTTCATGGCAGAACTGAAGCATGTTTAATGTTATTTACAACGAAGTCATAGCTGTTGCTTATTTATCTTATGCAACTAACAATCATTGACAAATTCAATAGTCCTGGCTTGTTATAGGTGTAATTGTTACTTGTTGTATTATATATCTGGATGCAATGACAGAAGCAGCAAATTACCAGTTGGGCAGCACACTATGCTAAGCACAAATTTTTAGCTTATGTGTTTTTAAGCCGAGCCATTAATTAAATTAGCCACGCCCCCTTGAGAGACCCCCCCCCCCCCACCCCAGTTTTTTATCCCACTTAAAGCCCTGGCCAAGGGTATAGCGCAAAATAAAGGCACAAAGACGTGTACATTCATATGCACTCAGAGTGTTGACATGTGGGCATGCATGCATCACCATGCTTGCATGTGGGTTGTATGATAGAACAACGCATGCCTGAACAATGCATGCCAGTACCACACGGTCTCAACCAAGACCGCGTCTTTACCACGCATGCCTTTACCGCGCAATTTCGTGGTAAAGACATGCTGGGTAAAGAGACATGTGTGCTAAAGATCATACCACTACCCCCTGTCCAGTAAACTGTCCCTTTTTTGCCAGGCCCTGAGCCCTAAAAATTAATCCCATGCCCCAAAAACTACCCCGACCCCATCCTCCCCCCGCCCGAGCCCTAAAAACTGTCCTCTACATCCCAAAAGTACCCTGACCGAGCCCCCCTGCTCTGAGGCCTAAAACTGCCCCCTACCCTGTAAACTGTTCCTTTACCCTTGCCCTGCTCTGAACCCTAAAAATTAACCTCACGCACCAAAACCTACGTGACCCCAGCCCTAAAAACTGTCCCCTACATCCCTAAAGTACCCCGACCCAGCCCCCCTCCCGCCCTGAGGCCTAAAACTGCCTCCAGCCCTTAAAACTGTCCCATTTCCCCTGCCTGAGCCCTAAAAACTACCCCGATGAGACCTAAAAACTGTCCCCTACACGTGTAAAATACCCCAACCTGGACCCCTTGCCCTGAGCCCTAAAACTGTCCCTGCCCTATAAACAAACCCGACCACCACTTGAACACAGAAATTACCCTCCCAAAAAACTACCCCCCAAGACCCAGCTAAACTTGCCTCACAGCGTCCTGTCCCGATCCTTCCACTTCCGGTCTTCCTGTGCTCGCCCATTAGGTCTGCACTAGACAGTGCATTGCCTTAACCACGCATATGTGTTGTTAAGGCATAAACGTGGTTAAGGCATGCGTGGTTCGGCTTGCAGGTAAACGGCACGCATGACTGAGGCCGTTTCCCTTGCATGTGTATTCAGGATGATTAGGGATGGGCGGAACTTGCAGAGTTTCACCCTGCAGAATCCCACGGAATTCCATAAAAACCATGCGAGGTTGCGTAGGGTTCTGCCTACGGGCGGAAATATGCATGTTGTGCTGCAATTTAGCGCCAGTACCACGAGCAGCGCTAAAAACTCAGGACACATGCACCAAGCGGTGCTCAGGAGCGTGCGGCCATTTGACTTGATTTTGCTGCTGCTCGAGTAGAAAATCGACTCAAGCTGCAGTAAATCTACTTGAGAAGCAGCCCTCTTACCACGGTCGCCCACGTTAGACAATAGTGCTAGGGGATGTCAAATCTTGCTCACATTTCTAGGGCCTCGCAGGCTGATTGGCGGAATTTGGCCAAAATTTGAGGTTACTACAGTACCGCGGATTCCCCAAATCCTGCCAATTCCGTGGGCAGTAGTAAACATTTGGCCTACCCCTAGGCATGACATGACCAACATATTATTCTTTATTATTGTGGTTCACGGGTAGCAGCTAATTTTGGAATGGTAGGTAAAATAATAATAAAAAGAAGTATGCAAGAAAGTAATATTTTTTTTAAACTGAGCAGCCCGGCAACAGATGGCAACTGTCAGGTCTGCCAAAAAATTTGAAAAATATATCTTTTTTGCATCTAGATAGGTGGGGTTGTGTATTAAAGGATGAGCAGGTGGGGTAGAAGTCAACAGGGGAGATTGCCCCAGGAAGAGGGCGTTTGAGAAACAGAGGCGCTAGCTGCAGAGTATATAAAGCCAAGACACAAACATTTGCTCACAAATTAGCTTAAATTGTCATCAAGCATCATTTACAAATCTATGAATTTGAACATTTTGTCACAAAATCGCTTATGATTATCATTAAAGAAACTAATTTTGTTTTCTGACCAACTATAACAATTTTTCTTTCTCTTAAACAAATTTGTTTTCAGGTTTTCAGTGCATACAGCATACAAACTGAACTTTCCACAATGTCCCCTGGTACCAGAATGTATGGCTTTTAGTCAAGAAAGTGATTTGGTCCTAAAACTTAGCTTGTCATATTCTAAAAATACTTGTTTTGCCATCTAGCCAGCTTTTAGTTTTGAGTAAATGCTACTCCTCCAAGGTTCACTCACTCATAGCAAATGCGCAAATGCCTATAGTTGCCATCAAGCCTGAGGTGTCACTATTGTATTCAAGCCGTTGTCATGATGTGCTCAGGTTCCCCGTCTTATGGCAGTTATCACCATCATGTGCCCAGGCAGTCACTACTAGTCAGTGCCAAAATGGCGCACAAGTTTCTCCTACTGGCCACTTAATACCATATTGCAGATGTTCCTATGTGTTATGGAATATCATGACATGACCCACTCTGGGTGCAATCAGTACCTTGATGTGCTTCATTGGCCACACACTGTTTTGATGTGCCTTAGGTCTTCTTACACGGTAATCTGTTCAAATTTCATTCAATGCCATTGTTTCTCAGTTGATAGCCCATATGATAGTCAATGCCATGAAGTGCTCCAACCAGCCTCATATGCCAGTCAATGACCTGATATCTCAAGCAGATCCCCACTTGCTACTCAGTACCAAGATGTGCCACAGCCAATACCCACATGAGTTAGCATCCATCCCTCTCATACAGCAGTCAGAGCCATAGTGAACCACAGGAAGTCTTAATTTACACCAATAATTGCCTTAATGAACCCGAAGTTTACCCCATTATACTGATCAATGGTAACGTAGCAGAGAGAACCATGAACAGACGTTAACACATTCTCTTACACATGCATGCACATGTGATTTTTTTAAATTTACACACATGCATGTGCACACACGTACACAAACAACCATGTAAACAATGACCCACATATAAAATTCTCTTCCAAATCTCCTCTCTCTGAATCCAATCTTTAATCACTGGTGCAATCTGATCCTCTGATGCTCCACTCCCAGAGGAGTCCCAGAGGAGGTTGAGGAACATGGTGTTACTTTCTTTTTCCATGAGCCCTAAGCAAACTCGCTTGCCCCAGGGCTCATAGGGGAACTACGAGGAGCCAAAGTTGATGGTGGGAATCCAGGGACCAGTATCGGGAGCAGATCACCGCTTAATAACATCATCCATTGTGCGTTGGCAACATCCTGACCCCATCCCCTCATTGAATGGCTGCTACTACCTGTAAGACTCAGACATTCAATGTGGAGAGGAGAGACGGAGCCGGAGTTGACTTTTGTAGGTGATGCAGGCTGTCCCATCTTACGTGTAGCTGTGCACGTGAATGCAGTGTGGCCAATCAGCATGCTGCTCCAGCTGCAAACAGTAACTAAGCTCATTTATTGTGGAAGTAGTGGCTTTGAAAATGGATATCAGATTTCCACACACACTGTAATGAGCTTCCTGCCACTGTATGAAATCTTGCCATAAAGGAATGTTGTGTAAGGCTGCGTGGTGTGTAATAATTATAATGTAGTCTGCCTAGCGACTTCACAGCACTGTGTGCTGTGGCCTGCTAGTTATAGGGACATCTGCAATATGGTATTAAGTGGCCAGTAGGAGAAACTTGTGCGCCATCTTGGCACTGACTAGTAGTGACTGAGTTATAAATATTAATGTAGAATTTCAGATGTTTATATAGTGTACTTTTTTGGTATAGAAAAAATAAATCCAGTTTTCCTAACAATAACTAACCTTTAACATTTTGGTTTTTTAGCTGTTTTTTATTTTTGACGAATCATTGTGAAATTTTCAAAACTAGTTTGACGCTCACTTCAACTGCTGTCTTGAAAATATCGGAGTGATTCGCCAAACAAGGGGCCAAGAGAAAGGAGGGGGGGTCCCCTCATGTTAATTTCCATAGGAAACTTTAGGCACTGCTACAGCCTAACTGCTGAACAAAATTACACCGAATTTGGCAGAAAGGTAGCTGTTGGTCCGGAAAGTGCCTTTTTTTGTGTTAAATGTTGTAAATATGTTCAAGAGTTGTGGAGGAATGTAAAGATTTTTAAGATATACAACTGTACCCATCAGAGATCTTGTGCTGAGATCTGATTAGCTGCCAACGCTTCAAACCAGGAAGTGTTGACAGCCATCTTGTGACTCAGCTGAACCGAGTCACATAAAAAGCCTTTAAAAGAAAAAGGGGCAGGGTACAAACACCCTGACCCCAATTATCCTGTCCTTTGATCCCTTTATACGAACTGATCATGTCCCTGGTGGGGCGCGATAGTGGGCTGCAGTCCGAGCCCGTTTTGATCCGACATTTCGGCGTGGAGAGATGCGGGAGCCGCGGCCTGGTGCGCGGCCTGGGAGCGGCGGAGCTGAGCCGGAGCCGGGAGCGGCAGCCAACACACGTGGAGCGACGCATCTGGAGATCCGAGGGGCCGCGGTGCTGGTGGCTGTGTGCCTCCTGAGGCGGTGAGGAGGTAGGGGTGTCGGCGGCGCTGTCTACTTGGCCGCAGGGGTCTTGAGTGAGGCCGCCCCTCTCCTCCCCCTACCCTCCCGACGGTGCTACTGCGGTGCGGTCGGCGGGTATATCGGGCCACGGGGGCGATATTAGCCAGCAAAATCGGTGGTCATATCGGGCCGCGGTGGAGACCCTGTGAGTGGGGGGTGCTGCTGCCAGAGCCTGAAGCCTGCTGTGCTGCCTGGGGGTTGAGGAAGGCCCATGCTCCCTGTGACTGGGGAGGCGGTGGGAGCTCCTGTGACTCTGCTGTGTGCCAGGGCCGCTATCTACTTGCACTGGCGGCCTTTCTGGGTCACGCGAGTGGGGGCGGATGGCTGGGGACCTGCAGAAGTTCTTGGTGGTCCTGCTTCACGGTCGGGCTACCCTGAAGGGAGTGGAGGCACTGCTAGTGGCCCCGGAGTGTGAATTAGGAGTCTCCTGCTACCCGAACTCTATGCTCCGGTGGGAGAGGCCCTACTGCCTGTTGAGATAGTGGAGACGACTGGGTGAGGAGGGGTGGCCCTCTACAGCGGGTGGCGGCCCTGGATTTAAATTTGCTGGACCTTGGTTGCTACTTGGGGCCCCCCCGATCGCTGCCTCTCTGCCCTAATTCACTAGTGTCCCTGCGTTCGACAGCCAGTTTGGGTCGCGCGGGGTCCAGAGTCGTGGCCTAGGGACCTCTCCTGCTTGGCATACCTCTGCATCTGGGGGGGGTTGTGTTGGCCAGCTACGCTCACAAGAAGCGGGACACCTTTATCCCATACCCGGGTGGGGGAGTGCTCCTCGAGTGTAGTATCTTAGAGATCTGGTGCTGCGTCTCCTGGGTGTATGGAGACTCGGCCAAGACAAGTGGGAGCTCTGCCAAACAAAGTACCCTGGACAAATATATGGGCCCTGGGGCCACCGCCTCGGCGCCGGGAGGGGCACAGGGAGCTGTGCCAGATATGCCGGACAACGCTTCACTCATGGCCGCTATCAAGCAATCCAGGGATGCCCTGGACGCCAAAATCGGGGCGGTCGGCTCCCATATCATGCTCCTCCGCCATGACCTGTGGAACGCAGTTGCCCGCATCACGGAGACGCGGATCTCTGAGGTGGAGGACGAAGTTGCCACTCTGCAGCAGCGGGTGGCCACCCTCGAGACGACTCAGCGGGGCCTTGCAACACGCGTGGAAGATGTGGCGGGACGGGCCAGGCGTAATAACCTCCGCTTCGTTGGCTTCCCGGAGGGATGCGAAGGGGGTGATATGGAGAAGTTCCTAACTGGGTGGCTGGAGAGCTGGCTCCCTTCGGAGTCCCTGTCTTGTTGTTTTGTGATTAAGCATGCCCACAGAGCCCTCATGCAGAAGCCCCCGCCTGGAGCCCGCCTGCGGCCAGTTATCGCAAAGCTGCTGAACTATCATGACCGGGACGTAATTTTAAAACAAACCAGGGCCAAGGAACCTTTGCTATATGACAATGCCCGCATTTTGATCTTCCCAGACTATACGAAACTGGCCCAGCAGCAGAGGCAATCCTTCTTGGTGGCCAAGGCTCGACTTCGCGAGCTTAAACTTCCCTATGCTTTGCTGTATCCGGCCAGACTCCGGGTGGTGTATCGATCCCGGACACATTTCTTTGCTACGCCGGAGGCAGCGTTTCAGTGGACATATGAGACGGTGCGACTGCGACCTCATAAGCCACCCCGGCGTGACTCTGACTCCTCATCCGGCGAGGCGGCTCGCACGCGGCCCCCATTGAAGCCGCGGGATCGCAGACGCTCCAGGTCCAATCCTCGCTCCCGCTTTTGCAGTATGTCCTCCCGGGCTGGCTGGCCACCGGACAATCTGCATCGCCCTCCTGATTGGAGGGAGAATCCGCAGTCCTGCCTATCTTTGAAAAGGTTGCTTGGATCGGAGGAGCCTAAATGTGGGCCGGCTACTCTGTTGGTACTTGCCACCAGGGGGTTGACTGCCGATGTTGGGCTGTAACTTGGGGATCCATTGGTCGAGGCGCGCAGGGACTCCCTGTTGGGGTCCACTGGCAGCGCCCACCGCGACAGATGCTTCATCGTTATTGAAGTGTAGGGTGGGGGGTTTGTTGGGATGTTTATGGATTTGTCGCACTTTGCTGTGGTATTGTTAGGCCCATGTACACCCACCGCATTTTTGCTTTGGCACCATCACTTTCTATCTGGGTATCTAATGGCTGATCCACTTAGTGGCTCCCGGGCTTCTCCTGGGACTCTACACATAGTAAGCTGGAATGTCAGGGTAATCTTAGATAAAATTAAACGGGGGCGGTTCTCCAGCAGGCTGAGGGCCCAAGCCGATATACTCATGCTACAGGAAACGCATCTTATGGGCTCGAAGGCACTCTGCCTTCAGCGCTACGGCTACGCTCAGGTGTTCCACTCGGGATTTGCACGGGGTCCCGGGGGGGTGGCGATTCTGGTTCACCGCCGGGTCCATTACACACATGTTAAGACTTGGTCGGACACCCAGGGGTGATACCTGTTCCTGCAGGGCATGATCAGAGAGGAACCAGTGGTTTTGGGCTGTGTCTATGCACCTCCCCTGCTCTCATGGGGCCTGGTAGAGCGGCTTTTATCATTGTCGGTGGACATGCCAGAGGGCCTGTCCGTGATTGGGTGCGATTGGAATGATGTGCTGGATGTGTCCCGGGACCACTGGAGGCCCGGGGAGAGTGGGACTACACGTCAGGCTACGAAGCTTTCCTCATTGGTGACGGGGCTTGATTGGGTGGACCCTTGACGTCAACTGCACGGTAACACTCAGGGGTATACGTATCTCTCTGCAGTTCACAACTCCTTCTCTCGCATTGACTATGTGTTTGTTCCTCAGGAGGCGGATGGCAGGGTGCTGCGGGCGGAGATCCTTCAGAGGGGACTCTCAGATCATGCACCGGTTGCTCTCACGATACAGATGGGCTGGATGAAGCAGCCCTTTTGCTGGCGCCTATCAACGTGGAACCTCCAGAAGTCAGAATACAGGGAGTGTCTTGAAAACGCGCTTGATTAATACTTGACGCTTAATGTGGGTTCGGTATCTGGGGCTGACTCTCTGTGGGAAGTGCTGAAGCCCACACTGCGGGGCGTTGACATGTCCTTTTGCGCGGTAGCCCACAGGACGCGGAGGGAGGCTCTGCTATAAGTGGAAACCATTATTACGGATCTTGACCTTCGTAGTAGGGGGAGGGTGGTCATCACATTAGGTGGCAGCTGTTGCTGGCGCATCAAAACGATGCAGCCCTTCTTATGGATGAGGCCCACCTTACCTGGCTGGCAACGCGCCGTAGGGTCTACCAATGGGGGGATAAATCTAGCAAGATGCTACATCGGTTGTGTCAGGGGATGTGCCATTCCCAACCGGGCATAGTGGGTTTAGATGGTGGACGTCTTACGGATGCCTGGGAAATTGCAGAGAGCTTCTCTACCTATTTTGCGGAGTTATATGCCCCCAGTGAATGTCTCCATACAGACGTCGTGGGCTGATTTTTGGGCGACCTCTCACCTCGGGCCCTGTCTGATGAAGCAAGGGTGGAGTTTGATCTCCCGCTTACAGAGGAGGAATTGGGTGCAGCCCGGGGAGACCTTAATTCGGGAAAGGCTCCACGGCGCAATGGGTTCCCTTGTGAATTCTTCAAGAAATGTTTTTTTCAACTCGTACCCCCCTACCGCAGAGTGGTGGAGGAGTCCCTTAAGTGGGGGTGTCTTCCTAGGGATTGGCGACACGCGGAAGTGGTGGTGTTTCTTAAACCAGACAGACCCCCAGATCAGCATGCCGCCTATCATCCCATTTCACTCCTAAACGTAGAAACGAAAATCCTGGTCAAGGCATTGGCCAACCATTTACGTTCCCATATCTCTACCTTGATACACCCAGATTAAGCCGGGTTTATGCCCCAGCGGGCGACCGGACACAATATTCGCTGGGCGCAGGTTGCTGTTGCGGCTATCCGTGGGCTAGGGATACAGGCGGCACTCTTATTAGCTGACATGGACAGGGCCTTCGACTCCCTTAGTTGGGTCTATCTCTTCGCGCTGCTATGCAGATTGAATCTTGGACCGCGCTTTCTGTCCTACTTGTCCCCACTCTATACTGATCTCACTGCGTCGGTAGGGGTTGCGGGCTCTGTTTCCTCCACCTTTCCCCTTCAACGGGGCACTCGGCAGGGCTGTCCATTGTCCCCATATTTGTTTGCCTTGGCGATAAAGCTTCTGGCCGCCTGGGTCCGTATGGACGCGCATGTGTCTGGCTTTGAATGTTGGCACAGATTGCCGGACCGCATTATATGCCGATGATGTTTTGTTTTTTCTCACCAACGTTGACCAGACGGGGCCGCGGCTGCTTCGGATTATGCAGGTCTTTGGGGAATCTTCAGGTCTCCACATGAACCCCCGTAAATCTACCCTGTGGTCTCTTGGAGGCACGTCGGGACTGGGCGCCTGGGCGCCTGGGCCTCGTCGGTTCGGGTGGTTACCGACGGGATGAAATATCTTGCAGTGTTCATATCGGACTCCCTCGCCGTGGCGTGGGAAAGGAATTTGGCCCCAGTCTGGGAACGCGTCCGGGAGGATCTTAAGACGTGGTCCCATATGCTGCTGTCTATCTATGGTCGGTCGGCCACTTTCAAGATGGTCTTACTTCCCCTTTTACTGTACCAACTGCAGAATCACCCATATCCGATTCCCCCGAGATGGTTTAGGCAGGTCAATGCAGCATTGGTTCAATTTCTATGGGCGGGAGGAGCAGTGAGAGTCGCCCTCCGGACATGTTTCCTCTCAACGTACTGTGGAGGGCTGGCGACCTCAGATATACTGTCATATTACATGGCCTCCCATTTATTGGTCTTAAATGAATGGTGGTATGGGGCAGAAATGACCCTGCTTATGCTGTGGAGCGGCGTCTCATGGGGGACTTATCCTTACATGTGATTCTTTACTCCGCACCGGTTCGCATAGCCCTGCCGCCCGTGACTCAAGTGGTTTTCCAGATTTGGCGACAGGCCCTGCGGAGGATGGAATACGCTGATGCGGGAGACTCCCCTTTGGAATAATGGCCGCCTGCCACAATTAGCTACTCTGGCAGGGTTTCATGGCTGGGACAATATTGGTATCTCTTCCCTGGGGGATTTCAAGAAGTCCTTTCAAGATTTGCAAAACGACTTCCAAATGCCGAGAACCCAATTTTACAAATATCTCCAGTTTCGACATGCCCTCTCCCCAAGTTTGGAGGGATTGGAGTCCCTGGCGGAGTTCAGCGCAATAGAAGTGAAGGTATTTATGGGGGACCTGCAGGACCAAAAAATCTCCAAGATCTACCAGTCCCTAGTCACTGATTGCTCCCCTACACTGCAGACACTTTGAGGGACCTGGAAGGGGGATGTTGGCTCCCTAGATGAGGAAGATTGGACATAGGCCCTGGCCTCCCCGAGGGGGGCGGCCATAGCGACTCACCTGCGCCTTGTCCAGTTTAAATATCTTCATAGGGTCTATTTCACGTGGGTCCGGTTATGGAGGGCGGGTCTGGTGACCTCCCCTATATGCCTTAGATGTGAGCGGGAGGAGGGGACCCTGATTTGGCATTGCCTCTCCTTGTCATGTTTTGGAGGGGGGTACTGACCTACCTCTCTGAATTGCTGGGCTGGGATCTTCCCCATTCCCCGAAATTGGTGCTATTGCATGTCATGGAGCGAATAGGGGGCAATATCTATAAACAACACCTTCTCCTACTGAGGTTTACTCTGGCGAAGTGGGACATTGTGTTTATTGCACATAGAGATGTTTAAATGACGGCTGCTTACGGTGTGTCGGCAACACCGAAGAAGGCAGACCGCCGAAACGTGTTTGTTCTGGCAATAAAGACCCGTGTACACTCCACCCGTGAGTGCTTTTATTTCTTTACCAAACAAAGAGATATTGGAGCTCGAATATATATATATATATATATATATTATCTACTGGCGGTCGCCAGTAGATAGTTATAGTTAGGACCCTGTTTCCATAGGAAATCCGCAACATTCTATTTGGAATAACTTTGGCGCCGGTCGATGAATCCTCGCGAAATTTTCAAAATAGGTGGGGCGCTACGCTCCGCTCCTACCCTGAAAGTCTCGGGGGGATTCGTCAAGCGGGGGCTGAGAAAAAAGGGGGGTCCCAAAACGCGTTTTTCCCATGCATTTTTCCATAGGACCTTTAGACACAGCTACAGCCCGAACGGCTGAACAGAGTTACTTGAAATTTGGCAGAGAGGTAGTCCTCAGGTCAAGGAAGTGCCTTTTGTAGGTCTGGTGTAAATCTGTTCAGTAGTTCCTGAGAAAATAGCATTTAAATCAATATATATATGTGGGCGGAGCCTAACCACACATCTCATCCTGAGATCTGATTGGCTGTCAGCACTTCATCCAAGAAGTGTTGGCAGCCATCTTGGGACCAATATACATGATAGCACCTCATTAAAAAGCATTGCAGTTAATAGAAGATTTTAAGACTTTAGTTACATTATAAATCATTTGTTGATGGTACCATACTCATTTTAGGAATTGTGGTATGTTCTAAGGTGATTTCACCATGTGAAAAAGCCTTCTGCTGGGATATCATGATTGAGAGAAAAATATTTTCTCATGCTTTTACCACAGAGGTTTGGAAGGTGATCTATAAGCTAAACTGAGAGCTTATTTTCTGTAAATTCACATTATCTTTCTCAGTCATGTGAGAATGAAGTCTGACATTCTCAGTAAAACATGTACATCCAACAAGGGAAGAGACTGTCAGTTGATTCCTTTGTGTTCTACTGCAGCTTTCCAGAGTGTTCCAAAGAACTACTAGAGCGCTAACCGTCCTACTTATGATAAATGTATGGCACACCTGAAGCCATCTTGCTTGGATTAAAGTGGTAACTCTTAAAACATTTAATTTAAAAAGGAACAAAATGAGGTGGTTCATTTTTCCATAAAAAGTATGATTAGTGCTGCATAAAGAAAAATTAGGGCACATTTTGAGTGACTTCTCAAATCCTGGCATGCAGACTGAAACATGCACTTTCAATACCAGCAGCAGTTTTCCCTGGTGAGCAGTAGCTTTACTACAGTGATCTAATGAGCAAAAAGAGTGCTAACATTCTGATTTTATGGCAAATGTGTGACACATTTGAATGCCTTCTTGATGGAATCAAAGTAAAAAACTGAAAGTATTTCCTACTGAGGAGACTGCAGTAAATGAGGAAATTAGGAAACTTCATAACAAATAAGTCTCCCAAGATGGCCACCAGAGACAAAAGAGCCCAAATGTAGCCCAAATATCACCCAGATGTAGCCCAAGTATAGCCCAATGACAGAATGTCCAAGAATGTTCTTAAAAACAACTAGAGCACTTACTGTCTTCATTATGACAAAAGTATGGCACACCTGAAGCCATCTTGATTGGAATAAACTGGTAACACTTAAAACATTTAATTTAAAAAGGAACACAATGAGGGGGTTCATTTTGCCATAGAAATTATGATTAATGCTGAAGAAAGAAAATGAGGGCACATTTTGAGTGACTTCTCAAATCCTCTTCTATTTCATTAAAAAATTCTGACATGCAAACTGAAACATGCACTTTTAATACCAGGAGCAGACTTCCATGGTGAGCAGTAGTTTTACTACAGTGATCTAATGAGCAACTAGAGTGCTAACATTCAGAATTCATGGCAAATGTGTGACATATCTGAATACCTTCATGATGAAATCAAAGTAAAAAACTGAAAGCATTTCCGACTGAGGAGACTGCAGTACATGAGGAAATTAGGAAACTTCATAACAAATAAATCTCCCAAGATGGCCACCGGAGACAAAAGAGCCCAAATGTAGCCCAAAATCACCCAGATATAGCCCAAATATAGCCCAATGACAGAAGTGTGCAAAACACTTATTATTTTGTGTTTTTGCAGTGTTATATAGTGCAGACTTGTCAGGTATTGGAGTGCTTTACATGAGCATTGGTTACATCACACAAGAACAAATTCATTTTGGTTGTAGACATGGGGAGACTAAGTGATTTGACCAGAATCACAGAATGTCGAGCTGAAGCAGAAACTTCAACCTGGTTCCCCAGTTGCAAAGTCTGCAGTTCTGGAAGTAACACCACATCCTCTCCCCTAAGTGCAACATTTAATCAAGTTGTCAACTAGATAAAAAAACATAAAGATAACAAATAATTTAAAAGTGCTTTGTCGCTATTTGAAAACTCAGAAAATATGTCCTTATTTTAGTCTTTTAGAGCACTAACCATAATTTTGATGCCAATAAGACCCTCTCATATATGTAATTTCTAAAGGAATGCTCTAGGTATTACAGTTTTGATTACATCAAGATGTCAGGCGCTCCACACTTTTGTAATAAATATAGAATGTTAGCAATCTAGTTGTTCATTAGGATACTGTTGAGAGGCAGAGGCCAGGGGCACGGACTCTGAAAATTGAAGGCAGGTAGGAGGGTGCAAAGGCAACAATTTAACCACACTGAGCAGGCAGGAAGGGCTGTGGAAGCACAACAGACTATGGAGGGCAGTGGAAAGGGGGGCAGGGGCAACAAACCAACAATACAGGACTTGCAAGAGAGGCTGTTGGAGGGAAGATCTATTACGGGTCAAGGAAGCTAGGGGCGGTCCCCAGAGCCCCGGGAGCCACCACAGAACTGAGCAGGAGAGTGAGTCAGGGACAAAAGGGGCACCTTAATTTGAGCCAGGGTGCCTAGGAACGCTTGCTCCAAAAATGAAGAAAACAGACATATGAGACATGGAATTGGAGCAGAATACAATGGCAGTTTAATGAGACGATGCAACTTCAAAGAAACCGCAGAATAGAGACCTAAAGTACAAAATACAGAATCCAGATAATCATACAGCTGTCATGATATTCTCTGTATCTCAATTAATGGACTGACAGAGAGAGAGAGAAAACACATCTATAAATGCATCATGAGAAACAAGTTACACCAAGGAAAATGTTACCTAGGGACACTCACATTTACTCTTAGAGCAAGCATTACTGCAATTACAATACAACATCTTTTAAATGCAAAAGTAAAGAGAACAATGGTTAAACATAACATGACATTTCATATAGGTAAAATAGAATAAGATACTTCAAGCAAAGCCGAGCAAGACATTTTAAGCAAAGGAAGACAAGAGCTCCCAGTTCTTGGGGAAAACCTGCACAGCCTGTTAACCTACATACAGACGGCGAGGTTGTCCGTCGATATCTGTGGGTGCTCCCTTTTTATATCATTTTGTGGGCTCCTTTGCACGCTACATCTACCTACGTATGCTACCCAAAAGCTTCGTCTGCAGATTTTACCAGACATTTCGTCATTTACCCACTTAATGCTGACAATGGACTGGGTGAAAAGGTCAGTCTCTCAGGCCAATCGCTTATCGTAAGTTCCATAGAGCAAGCAGAAAATAATGGGTATTGTACGGGAATTCAATATATTCATGTATAAAATCTCCTCAGTTCTCCTAACTTGACGCTCTGCGGTTGCCACTTCCTTAAAAGCGGGAAACCTGCCCAGAAAGCAAGTACCAGTCCAGGATGCAGCCTACTGTATGTCGACAGCTTCAGGGGGATGTTGAACTTTGATACCGAGCACGGAGCACTCGGGTAGGGTGGGGGCTACTAGTTTGGAGCAGAAGGCCTCGCAGACCTGCCTTCAGACTGCTATACACTAAAATTGCAGAGCTATGGTCAATTTAACAAAGAGGCCTACATATTGAACAGAAGGGCCTACACAGGGGTTTTATGCTGGCTGAGTGGTAAGGATGTCTCAGGATAATTATATAGCAACACAGGACCCGCTGGTCAATTTAATACGGCCTACAAATGCGGCTGGCAGGGCAAGGACAAGGGTCTCATACTTCAGGTGTGGACAGAACGGGCCAGGGGCCCCCTGTGATACAAAATCTACCCTCCTTCAAGGCTGTGGCAATGTAATAGACCATTGTGGGCAGAAGGAAGAGGCAATGGTAGTACAACCATACATGCCAACAGACCCGATTCAGCCAGGAAACGTCCAATGTTTTTAAGCTCAAATGGGCTTTATTTGATCTGTCTCCTGTCTTCAATATCCTCTTTTTCAATGTAACTCAAAGGGGAAAATCAATACCCCAGTTTTTTTTCAAAATCTCCCTCTTACCAAGTTCAAAATGTTCGCAAGTATGGTACATTGGATCATGGAAGGAAATGGGATAGGGACATGGACTTGGATAACAGAGGACAGGAGAGACATGGAGAGGTGCACCAAACTGACCCTGCAGGGCAGGCATCAGGGTTTGCAGCAGCACAATACACCACACAGGGCATGCAGGACGGGAGTGCAGCACAACAATCCATAGAAAGCAAGAGGGAGGGGACAGGACCATGCACATGGACAACAGAGAACAGAGGGGCAAGAGGCAATGGTAGCTAGCTGACCATAATGGACAGACAGGAGAGAAGGCTGCAGCATAACAGACCATAAAGGGCAGGAGGGACGGATCAGGGGCATTACAATGGAACAGACAAGCCAGGAGGGAGGGAGTAGGGGTCTGCACATGTAAACAGAGGGCTGGGGGCAAGGGGGCAGGGCAGGAGCAGCAAGATGGCCATGGAGGTCAGGCAGGATGGGCACTAGAAGCAAGACACAACATGAAGAGCAACAGTGAGACTGTGATGGCATACACACAGACCATGGAGGGAAGGTGGGAGGGGGTCAGGGGCAGCTAACTGACCACACAGGGAAGGTGGGAGGGGCCATGGCAGCACAGAAGACCATGCATGGCAAGTGGGAGGGTTAGTGGCAGCACAATGGCTATGATGGGCAAGAAGGAGGGTGCAGGGGCATGCACAAAGGACGATGGAGGATAGAAGGGAGGGTCAGGACCTGTGCACAGACAAGAAAGTTCAGGGGAAGGGGCCTCACAACAGACCACACGGGGCAGGCAGGAGGAGCAGTTGCAGCACAACAGACCAGGGAGGGCAGAAGGGTGTGGCAGTACAATGGACCACGTAGGACAGGAGGAAGAGGATAGAGGCATGGCATGTGGACAGGCAGGGTGGAGGTGGCAGGGACAGGTTACAGTCATCTGACAATGCTAGGCAGGTGGGAGGGGAGTGGCAGCTCAACAGAACACTTAGAGTAGATAGGAGTGGCAGGTCCATGGGACATGGTGGGCAAAAAGGATGGAGCAGGGGCATGCACAAAGACATCGGAGGGCAGGGGGAAGGAGAATAGGGGCAGCAAGCTAAGCACAGAGTTTAAGCAGGAGGTCAATGATGGGGCATAGAATTGGGCAATGGAGGGCAGGAGGAGTGGACTGGTACATCATACTAAATTGAGGGCAGTGGCAGCACATCAGACCATGCATGGCAGGAGGGAGGAGGCTAGTCCATGGATTCACACAACAGAGGATAGGGAGGAGGGGGATGGGGCAGCAAGCTAACTGTTCAGAGAAGGCGCGTATTAGAAACTTTATTGTTTTTAAAACATTTTGTCTGTGCAAACTACTTAAAATATGAACAAGTATGCAGCATAATCTCACTTTTATTCAGGAAGAAGAAGACGTTAGTGACTGTGACTCCGGGCTCACTTGGCAAAAACACCCCCTGACCCTCCACCCCCTATCGCAAAATGTAATGCCCGTGAAAAGGTTAGGTGAACACAGTGTTATATAGAACATAGTCCTGAGAGCACGATTGAAAATGAAAACTAGATATAGTGTATGGTATAAACTATGCACCAAAAAGTGTGATATAAGATGAACCAGGCGTGAAATATAATATGCAATACATTGTGCGCAATGACAGATTCATTGGAGAGCGCGAGATAGCACAGGCACTAGCGTGTGCTATGCGATATGCGCCTTGGAGTGTAATATGCACAGGGCAGTGTTGTGTAACCTAACTAGTCTCTAAAGTTGTAATATAAAATATGTGCTGGGGAGTGTAACGTTGCATATGCACTGTGACAAAGATATGGATCCCAAATTGTAATATGTATGGCATAGCACTGTGCGTTATAACATAGGCATCGAGGAAGGCACGTTAGATGGGGCAATATAACCCGTGCGAAGACAAGTGTGGCATGACATTTTCACGGGGTGGTGTTACAGTGCACATGGGCTAGAGAGTGTCATAGCATATGCACTAGCTAGTGGAATACAATACAGAGGTGTGTGGCACTCGGCAGGCAATGGTGGGTGTAACACAGCATTGGGCTCTGTCAGGAGCGCGCTGTGACTCGCAAGTGATGTTCGTCCCCTTTCCAGAGAGTAAAATAAAAAGTATTACACATCCGGCAGTGGATGTGTGTTTTATTAACTGTGAGGGGGGTTTCTTGCATAGTTTTGGTCGAATTTTTGTCGAATCCCCTTTGAATGGCTTGGTGTGCATGTGTATTAAATGTGCCCGTCAATAGCTACCCATGTTTGTATAAATAAACGACAAGGGTGTCTACCGGGATTAGGCACGGTAGAGCATCAGACATGTCAGAGCTTCACTAGTGGTGTAAATACATTCCACGTGGATTAATTGCATGCATAGTCGCCTTTTAATGAATATCACGCAAATCGTCATGGTGATAGGTACGTACGGTTTGTCCAGCATGTCCTAGGTGTGTCTATAAATATATATTTTTTAAAAATAATAAAAAACAGTGGCCGGCCCTGGGGATTGGGGTCAAAAAAATATAATTAGGAGACAGGCCCTGGGGGATGGGGTCATCAGGGCCAATAAATTAGAATAAGAAGGGGAACCACACAGCCCCCCTTATTAAAAAAATAAAATAAATAAAAGACTGGCATCGTGCCGGAGGCCATGCCCCCTCCATGCAGCACTCTGCAAACGCGCCCCCAACAGGCATCTCCAGTATGCGCCAGGGAGCTGCGCTGCAGACATGTGTTCTGAGGCCAAGCCCCTTTTTACACCTCTCTGCAACGCAGCTCTGTGGCGCTTACTGGAGGTACCTAGTGGTCTAGTGTGACCCTAGGGACCCTTAGGATTCAAGGGGACTTAATCTCTCAACTTAGAACAGCCACAGGGCGCGTTTACACAGTGGTGAAGGGAGGGGACGGGGCCTGAGGTGACGTGTGCAAACACGCACCATGGCACGTTTTAAATTGGGGATATAATTTCCCTTCAATACTGAGGGCCCCTGGGGGCTAACTAGCCCACCAAGTGCTTCCAGTAAGCGCCACTGAGCTGCATTGCAGAGAGGTGGTCCAGGCCGTGCCACTTTTTACACCTCTCTGCAACGCAGCTCTGTGGCACTTACTGGAGGTACCTAGTGGGCTAGTTGGACCCTAGGGACCCTCAGGACTCAAATGAACTTAATCTCCCAACTAAAAACGGACACAGGGCGTGTTTACACAATGGTGAAAGGAGGGGACGGGGCCTGAGTTAACGTGTGCAAAAACGCCCTGTGGCCTGTTTTAAGAGGTAGTTTTAATCCCCATGCCCTATTATATACTAGGGGCTTATAGAGGAGGTAAGGCTAATCACAGGGGGACCCCAACGCATAATGTTCCCTAGTGTATGTAGGTGTTTTCACTGTATTCTAAGTGTCTTTTAACATAGCACTGGCTCTAGGACTGGTTAGTCAGACTCAGTTACCACCAGTATCCGTCTGAAAAAGTTGAGGGTACAGGATGATTTTGCAACAAAGCTTCTTTCTGCTCTTCTTTTTGTTCTTTCGGCACGTTATCCTTCTTCCTGCACTTATCTTCGTATTTGAGGACTTCTGTTGCTTCTTTCTGCACTTCTTTTGTTTCTTTCTGTGCATTTTTTCTTCTTTCTTCACATGTCCTATCTCTGTAGGCATAGTTAGAAATTAGCATTTAAAAAACCTTTGAAATTAACAGAAAAAACCATAGGTTTCAGGCACGTTATAGTTAGGAATTAGCATTTAAAAAACCTCAGAAATTCACTGAAAAAACCATAGGTTTCAGGGGTGTTATAGTTAGCTGGACTTTTCACTTGTACAAAACCATTGAAATTCCCCCGTTATAGTTAGTTCAGCTAACTATAACTCGCGCGCCCGCAATGCACTGCTGATGACGTCACATATTACATCACTCATGACATGGTCAGTGACATCACTCATGACATCACTGATGACATCTCAAATGACATCACTGATGACATCACTGATGACATCATCCTTGTGATAGAGTGGCAGACCTCCTCTCACCCTAATATAACCTTTGATACACACATTCAAAAATAGAGACTAAAATTTTCAAAACAATGGACATACCAATACCAGTTACAACAACCTCTTCAGTAATTCTAAGATCCACATACACATCCACTCATTCACCAACAGTCCAATACAGTCACTCATACATGTACTCACTCATCATATGTACTCATACACCTATACATCCTGTTACACAATGCCACTCATCCATAGTTACTCACACACATAGTCACTCATGCTAATAAAGAATCAAACATACATTTACTTGCATATACAGTTATACACACACCACCACACTTACTTCTACGGAAACTTACACATACTTAGTCTTTTAAACAATCACTTATAGAAACACATACTTATTCATACAGGAACTCTTTCAATCTCTCACTCTCACATATACTCACATATATACACCAATAGTCACATATACTAGTTTAAAACATATGTAGTTACTCATAAAGACACTATTGAGACAGTCATTCACTCACTAACACACCCATACACACACTCATCCACCCATACAGTCCTGCACACATACTGTGTTCAACACATACAAACAGTGAGTCACTCATTCATGCACCTATGCACTACGTAATACCCCCACCGAACCATGCAGACACTCAGACTGATACTCAAAAAACCAACTAATAACCTATATAGACACCCATGTAGCTACTCACCAACCCATGCAGCCACTTATACACAAAGTGAGAGACTGATACAGATATTTACATATTTAAACATTACTCACTAAGCCATGTATTCACTATGATACACTTAATCAGTCAGTTACACAATCAATTTTTCAAAAACAAATCATCCATTTAGACACTTATATACCCATTTATTCTTCCATCGACCTTGAGATATACAAATATAAAACATATTTAATTTTCAGAATAACACACATTCACTGGATGATGTCATCAGTGATGTCATCAGTGATGTCATTTGAGATGTCATCAGTGATGTCATGAGTGATGTCACTGACCATGTCATGAGTGATGTAATATGTGACGTCATCAGCAGTGCATTGCGGGCGCGCGAGTTATAGTTAGCTGAACTAACTATAACGGGGGAATTTCAATGGTTTTGTACAAGTGAAAAGTCCAGCTAACTATAACACCCCTGAAACCTATGGTTTTTTCAGTGAATATATATATATATATATATATATATATATATATATATATATATATATATATATATATATATCCAACTCTCTTCAACAAGAGAAAATAGGGTCGCACTCCGCAAAATGTAAGTTCTGCTCTTTATTTCAGCCCATGTAGAATTTGCAACAAATCCAAAACAAAGCGACGCGTTTCGGTCTTGCCTCAAGACCTTGCTCACGATACTGTGGCTTAGTTTGCATACGCATTTCATAACTGTTTTTTGAAAAAACAAGGGCATTTCCTGTCATGTGACTTTAAGTGCATTATGGGAATTGTAGTTCCCAACATCAAATTAACATCAGCTTTTAACATTATCAGCATGTTTAAATCATTAACAATGTTAAAGGAAAACCCCATTCAATATAGTGTGTGTAAAGCAATATTCTGCAAACCATTTGTGCCACAGTAAATGTTTTTCAATTAACAAAAGTACGTAATTAATGTGATGCCGAATAGATTTTTTTGAAAAATGAAGGTGGGATTTGTTTCCCGATTTTGTTCAGTTTTGTATCTCTTTTATACCCCTCCAGTGGGGTGTGACATTCAAGTATTTCAATCATACTTATGTCAAATCCCACCTTCATTTTTCAAAAAAATCTATTCGGCATCACATTAATTACGTACTTTTGTTAATTGAAAAACATTTACTGTGGCACAAATGGTTTGCAGAATATTGCTTTACACACACTATATTGAATGGGGTTTTCCTTTAACATTGTTAATGATTTAAACATGCTGATAATGTTAAAAGCTGATGTTAATTTGATGTTGGGAACTACAATTCCCATAATGCACTTAAAGTCACATGACAGGAAATGCCCTTGTTTTTTCAAAAAACAGTTATGAAATGCGTATGCAAACTAAGCCACAGTATCGTGAGCAAGGTCTTGAGGCAAGACCGAAACGCGTCGCTTTGTTTTGGATTTGTTGCAAATTCTACATGGGCTGAAATAAAGAGCAGAACTTACATTTTGCGGAGTGCAACCCTATTTTCTCTTGTTGAAGAGAGTTGGATATATTTTAACGGTCTGGGCTCGACCGTAGGATACCGCACTGGGGAGAGCGCCATTCTTTCCGACGAGGCGAGCCATCAACGTGGGATATATATATATATATAGTCACTGAAAAAACCATAGGTTTCACACATGTTATAGTTAGCGGAAATTTTACTGATAAAAAACCAGTGAAATTCCCCCGTTATAGTTAGTGCAGGCAACTATAACTCACGCGACCGCAATCTTCTGCTGATGACATATGTGTCTTTATGAAAAAAAAATATTTGTTATATATGTATAGCTAAAAATGTATGGAAGAAGACATGGGCAAATAAGTGTCTAAATACAGTATTAGCATCAGCAGAAGATTGCGGTCGCGTGAGTTATAGTTGCCTGCACTAACTATAACGGGGGAATTTCACTGGTTTTTTATCAGTAAAATTTCCGCTAACTATAACATGTGTGAAACCTATGGTTTTTTCAGTGACTTATATATATATATATATATATATATATATATATATATATATATATATATATCCAACAAAGAGATGCTCTTATCATTGACCTTTGAAGGCTGAAAATCTGAGTCAACCCTGCTGGGCTTTGAACAAATGGAATGCATGTTTCTAATCACCATCTAAAGCTGGAGTTTAACCCACTGACCTCTTTCTATAGCTTTTCATACAAATGTAATAGCCTCTCGACCCATTGAGGTTGCCTGGTGCCTCTACATGGTCACACGATTCTTGAATGTCTTTTAATATCCTGATTACATCCAGCAGAGGGTGATTTATCACATATACAAACACATTCATCACCACTGAATCCCTTACAATGGGGATGTGGAATGTTAGTCAATGTCCGAATTTCAGGTTAACTGATACACATGTAAAATATTTTTTTATAGCGACATCTAGGGACTTTTGTCACACTCACATAGTTACCAAATCTGGCATGGATCCGCCCTCCCGGAGCTACTTTTGACCCCCCTGTTCTATGGGACTACATTTGAGGCTCTCAGCACAGGCCTGGTGGCTGCCGCCAAGTCTTATTTCTGCAGTGACCCTTACTTGAGGATAGAATCGGGAAGTGGGTGTCTGTTACTGAGATATTAAATAGCGTGTTTTATAAGTAGATTCCAGGCACAATATTATTAGGAATGTTTGGATTTTTTTCTAAAGTATTTTTTATATTTCACATTCTTTGCTCAGTTGGAAACTCTTTAGGCAGATCCAGGCCCTTCTTTGGAAAGCATCAACCAGACCATGCTAAACTGCACTGATGTGGCCTCTTCATTCAACTATACAGACGTGTGACCAGCAGCATACTACATCACTGTGTTCTGTGAAACAGATTGCACTAATGTGAGTTGTGCTTCACAAAGGCAGAAAGCCTATCTTATTTGTTGTGACAAACATTTTTCAAACAGTACAAAACAGAGTATACAGTTCCTGACTGGAAATACAGGTTATGTGTAGGAGTGAAGTATGAAAAGAGGAGGGAATTCCTTTTGTCGGAATTAGGACCCTCACACACCCAGCCAGCTAGGTGTCATGCTTCATCATATAGGTCTGCTCCTCGTCGGGTCGGCGGTGCAGTACCCGACGGGCACCCATAAAGGGGCTCTTTGGCGGAGATCTTTCATTCCCGCCGTATGGTGCAGTGCGTGTGAGCGGCCTAGTGAGTGTAGATGTAAGTGAAATCTAAAATAGGAGGTAGGGGTCCTTTTTTTTTCAAAGCCAGTAGGCCTTTAACAATGGGCTGTTACTCCTTGTGTTTACATGCTTTAGACAGGTATTTTGTTGCATATAATTTCACAGAATACCGTAGTAGGCAAGGAGTTTGGTGTTGCCATTCACGCTGACAAATCCTGGGGTTTTCACTATTATGAATCTTGTTAAGTCCCGTTTAGAAGAGTTATATATTGTTTTTCAAGCTTTAATTTTGTTTATATTTATAATTATATAAATGTATGCATGATGGTTACCAGTTAATGCACACCTCAGTAGGCTTGGTTGATTATAACGTCAAGCCAGTGGTAAAGGTTATGAGCCTTACCGCTTTACTGGGAAGAGTCATCTCCTATTCCTTAGGTGTGATTTATTTATAATGAAAAGTTGACAAAGCAAGTGGGCCTGACATCCTTATTGTGACAATATCCTTATAAGGAAGGATTGTTATTACGCTGTACTAAAGCCCATAGGCAGGTATTTTACTACTCTGAATCTCACAGATTACCATAGTAGGCAATGGGTTTTGGTAACCCACTTGAACAAACCTAGTGACAGAATAATTGTACTATGGTATACCTTAATATACTCTGTTGTGAGAAGTTGGCCTGGCATATGCGGTCTCCTAGTTATAGGGGACACCTTGCACCAGTCCAATTCGACTCTTATTGATGATAGCACAGCCTTTAAAGAAAGCTATCCTAGTGGTAGCTGTGGAGAGCAGCCTTCAGGCTAAGTCTTGAAGGAGTGTTAAGCTTATTGTTTTACCATAGATAACCTCTTGAATGACCAAATGAAAGAGTAGTCCACACAGGTATATATATAAAATATATGTATTTATTCTAAACAGAATCCCACAAGTCTCTTTATGAGGCTGAGGCAAAGTTACAATTCAAACAAGCATTGATAGATACAATAAAATAGCACTGGAATCATAGGGCCCCGGGGGGACCAAACCATATATTAAAAAAGTGGTATAAGAACCACAACAATTCTACAGACAATGCCTAGGGCATTTAGGATCGCTGGCCCCTTAAGAATCCACCCCAGGTTATGAGGAAGGGGACCCACGGGAGACGCGTGCAGTGGAAATAGCTGCTATCGGGATCTCTATTAAAGCCTATGGAGAATGTCGCGGTTTGATTTAAACAGATTAAAGTCACTTCTAGCAGGAGTACAAAGTTAAAACTTTAGAGTTAAGCTTTTGAAGAGCCCACTACCACGAGAGTACCAAGGTACCACTGTTACCTGCCCCAGGGAAGCCGGGTGCATAGGTCGTTTTCGATGTCGGGTCGCGGGCTGATTTTCAATGGAGAAATGTTCAAAAGTGCTGCTAGCCAAAAGCGTCGATGATGCCGTGAAGATTGAAGTTGTAGAACTTGTAGAGAAGAACCTGAAAGCAGAGGGCACAGAGTCTGGGTCACGGCACAGTGACCAGGGAGCTCAAAGCAAAGAGCCCTTCAATGTCGGGTGCTTCAAGTGGAAAGAGGTGTAGCTTGGATCTGCAGCCACGGGCTCCGGGAGGCTTCAAGGAAGGCCAGCTTTGGGGGGGCAACTGTCCCACATCGGATGAAGGTCGCTGTAGTGTTAGTGTCCGGATTGGATCCACAAAGCCTTGGTAACCGCAACCCATGCAAGATAAACAAATCAGCTACTGGTGCAGACCCATGAGGTCTGTGAGAGGTCTCCTTTGAAGAGACTGTAGAGCAGGCCTGGAGCAACTAGGGGAACTCTTAGTTGTCGAGATTGTCCTCCGCTCGGGCCCACAAGTCGAGAGACAAGGGACCGCGGAAGGCAGCAAAATGGAGTGCGTAAAAGGGAGCCCACGGGCCACCGGAGGGGGCTAGGCCGCTGATCTTTGGCACGGATGCTGCTTGGTGGTTGGCTCAATAATGGGCCAAAGCACAACTTCCCCACTGGTCAGGGTCGTGTGCTACGCAAGAGGTAGCTGGTGTCCTGGGGTATTGGAAATCTCGGCACCCACGCAGTCCACGGTACACAGGTTTGCTGTGCACACTCACTGGCCTCTGGGATGCTTAGGAAACCCACCTCAAGGGTGCTGGAAGTCGACGAAGTTCGTGAGAGCAGCGAAGTTCCAACCGGGTCACTTGCAGTGTTTCAGGTGCCTGCCAAGCAGGGGGATAACTCCTTTATCCCAAGGGAGATTTCTTCAGTCAGCTGGGCAGCAGCTCGTCGAAGGTCAAGTCTGTAAAGTCCAAGATTAATCTGAGGCTCTGGGGCCATGTTATTCACCTTTATCCCCAAGATTAGGGGAGTGTCCAGAGTAGTGTCCACCAATGAGTGGTGAGGCGGGAAAGGGTGGCTACACCCTCTCCCCTTTGTGTGTTTCCCGCCTGGGCGAGGGGCAGGATGCCCCTGAACCGGTTCCAAGCGGTGTATGCAGAATGAAGGCACTACAGCTGCCTACGTGCAACTCTGAAAGGACATTTGGTGCACCCACCCTGTTCCAATCCACATATCCTGTCTGGGGAGATGCTGGCACCTCCCTGCCACAGGAGCCCTATTGTCCAGCTGGCGAGGCCGGGGTTTTGTGCACTTTTAAATTGGTGTCCGAATTCTGCCGCTTTTCCCATATCGCCCCTCTAGCAGGGGGGAATCGTGCCCTCATGCCCATGGCTGGACTGGGGGTAGGATTCCTACATGTTTGACACCAAACACGATATGGTTCTGTGTAGCCATTCCCAAGTTATCACGCTATCGCGATAGACTTATAATGCGGTTAAGAGTATATGGTATGGCTACACTACAAACAACCCAGCAATGATTTTACGAGGGTTGCAGAGAGGCCCTACTCAGGTAGGGGTCCCCCCTCACACATCTCAGCACCCTGCGCTGTAGGATTAGCAAGGCCTGCTATAGGGGTGACCTATGAGAGTACATGTGTTGTAATGGGGTGGGATATAGGGTACCTATATCCCTGTAAGGGGTGCTAGCACCACCTTACCCAGACTACAGTAGTGGTCTGGTGGTGTCAGTTTGTATGGCTGTCCCAGGGTGGCACAATAAGTGCTGCAGCCCTGGTAGGCCTACTGAGGGACCCATGCCCTGGGTACCTAGGGTACCATCTACAAGGGACTGTCAGGGCACCCTCAGCATCCAATTGGTTTGTACCTAGGGTACTCACATCGTTTAACAGAGGAAGCAGATAGGCTGGTGTCCTGGATAGCAGTGCCACAGCCTGGCTAAAGTCATAAAAACAGTCAAAAGATCAGCAAAAAGTTGGGGGCAACTATGCAGTCGATGCCACTCTCCTACATCTGTTATGAGAGATTTTTTTTATTGTTTTGACAACAATAGTTGTGTACGTATTTGTAATGTTTCATGGTATACCTGATAGTTGACTTGTGGGTAAACTGTTACCCAGCACAGTAGGTGTGATTTGGTTATTGTGACATGCTAATGATAAATGTTATAGACCTGGCTGTTATTTATGTAAAGTTGTGATAAAGGCAGTAGGCCTGTCATATTGATTGTGAAAACCACACATTAAAGGGATTAGGCATTTAAAGGTGGATTCTTGTTACTCTGTATTAAGACCTAAAGATAGGTACTTTGTTACATGGAAGATCACAGATTATTGCAGAAGGTAATGGTTTTGATGTTAGTTTCCCCCTCTGACAAACCTTGGGTAGAGAAGATTTACATAGTGAGAATCCTTGTTAGAACCTCTTAGGAGAGATAGTATTTTTCTTTGCCACTGAATTTATTTTTACCTTTGTAGTGTTATAACTGAATGCCTGCAGGAAAGCTTAAACTCTATGTAGTAGGCCGAGACAGTTATGGTGGCAAACCTATGATAACAACTATAGTCCTGATTGGTTCACTAGGAAAAAGCATTTCAGATGCCATAGATATGACGTTTATTATTAAAAGGTTACAACAAAAGCAGTAGCCTGATTTATTTACTATGCAACACATATGTTAAAGACAATAGGCCTTTCAGGGTGGTCTGCTTTTGCACCATGTTAAAGTTTGCAGTAAGGTCCTTTGTTACTTGAAATATCAAATTACATTTGTAGGGAGGGATTTTGGTGTTGGACCCCTTTGACAAATCCTTAGGGTAGACGATTTGTACTGCAATAATTTTAGTTTAAATCTCTTCAGAAAGTCTAATAGGATTAGCTGTGTATCCCATATTGTAATAAATGATTACATAATACATACATCTATATAAATAAATATTCATATAGATAGGTAGAGGGACTTCTGGTCAACCCTCTTCTTTCATTGGTCTGTCTGAGCGCCACTTACACTCTGCTTCCATCCATGATAGCGATGGAGTAATGGTTCAATCCGCATCAGTCTTTGGCTCACTTGCCCTGTGAATAATGGTTCTCTGATCATGTGTACATCCACTTGAAAGGAGTGTGCTTCATTGTCAGGGCTGGTTGTTAGGTCCTTTGGTTTTCACTTTTCTCCTTTTCATGTCATTTATTTGCTTCTCTTCTTTTTATTTTAATTTATCTTAAGAGGATACTGTAGCTCTCCAGGCACAGTTAATGGGCCACTTGCTTGCCGTTCATTTCATCTGCACTGTGCCGTGTGTCACATGGTTGCTTCCTCTAAACCAGGAAACCATTATGGAATGCTATTGTCCATAGTGTATAACTGTTTTGCCATTCAGAGGTTACCAACATATCTGTTTGGAACTGGATGACCATGCTGTAACTTTGTAACAATAGACTATGTACAGGATTTTATAAATAGTATTTTGTTGTACTTTTATGATTTTATTACAGAATCGAATTGATTGAATTGACTATGTATAGTACCACTGCAAAACAGCCACCCACTGCTATGTTTAGTTTAATTAGTCTAAGCATGTGTCCACCTGTTTAGAAATAAGCATGCTTTCTTTTATCTACCTAAGTCCATTAATTTATCTTGCATATGTTGTTGAGTTTCTGTGTAATGTATTATGGGTGTATCAGAGGCTGAATGCTAAATGGGTCAGTGGGTGTATAAATGGATGCATGAGTGCAAAGATGAGGGACCAAGTGCATATATGATGACTTATTGAGTGCTAAATCTTTCAATTACGCAAAAGGCACTTTCATAAGCCAGACCTATTAGCAGTGCTTAATTTGAGCCGGGGCTTTCCGGTGCTAAACACCGGCCCTTAATTGGTTTCCGGAGCTCGGCACCGGCACCTAATTGTCAACACCATATTTAGAATAGTTAAACCAGATTGGTCGCACACTGCTACACCTACCAGGCGTGTTCCCCCAATGAAAATGGTCCCTGAAGGTCAGCGTCGGCGGATACACCTATGCTCGAGTGTGAATGCAAGTATGCGTGGCGTGTGCCATCCCTGGACACGTGTTTCGAGGTAGTTGCCTCTCGTCAGCAGGGAGTAGAAAAATGTGTGGGGTTGCTGTGTAAGCTGCTAAAATCGTTATCAGGTCTAGTACCTCTCGTAGCGCGCAGGTGCGTAACCATGAGTCCGTCGACTCCACCGGCTCAAGGGAGCCTGAATATAAAGTTAAACCAGATTGGTCGCACACTGCTACACCTACCAGGCGTGTTCCCCCAATGAAAATGGTCCCTGAAGGTCAGCGTCGGCGGATACACCTATGCTCGAGTGTGAATGCAAGTATGCGTGGCGTGTGCCATCCCTGGACACGTGTTTCGAGGTAGTTGCCTCTGGTCAGCAGGGAGTAGGAAAATGTGTGGGGTTGCTGTGTAAGCTGCTAAAATCGTTATCAGGTCTAGTACCTCTCGTAGCGCACAGGTGCGTAACCATGAGTCCGTCGACTCCACCGGCTCAAGGGAGCCTGAATATAAAGTTAAACCAGATTGGTCGCACACGCATACTTGCACGCACTCTTGAGCATAGGTGTATCCGCCGACGCTGACCTTCAGGGACCATTTTCATTGGGGGAACACGACTGGTAGGTGTAGCAGTGTGCGACCAATCTGATGTAACTTTATATTCAGGCTCCCTTGAGCCGGTGGAGTCGACGGACTCATGGTTACGCACCTGCGCGCTAAGAGAGGTACTAGACCTGATTATGTTTTTAGCAGCTTACACAGCAACCCCACTCTCATTTTCCTACTCCCTGCTGACGAGAGGCAACTACCTCGAAACACGTGTCCAGGGATGGCACACGCCACGCATACTTGCACGCACTCTTGAGCATAGGTGTATCCGCCGACGCTGACCTTCAGGGACCATTTTCATTGGGGGAACACGACTGGTAGGTGTAGCAGTGTGCGACCAATCTGATGTAACTTTATATTCAGGCTCCCTTGAGCCGGTGGAGTCGACGGACTCATGGTTACGCACCTGCGCGCTAAGAGAGGTACTAGACCTGATTATGTTTTTAGCAGCTTACACAGCAACCCCACTCTCATTTTCCTACTCCCTGCTGACGAGAGGCAACTACCTCGAAACACGTGTCCAGGGATGGCACACGCCACGCATACTTGCACGCACTCTTGAGCATAGGTGTATCCGCCGACGCTGACCTTCAGGGACCATTTTCATTGGGGGAACACGACTGGTAGGTGTAGCAGTGTGCGACCAATCTGATGTAACTTTATATTCAGGCTCCCTTGAGCCGGTGGAGTCGACGGACTCATGGTTACGCACCTGCGCGCTAAGAGAGGTACTAGACCTGATTATGTTTTTAGCAGCTTACACAGCAACCCCACTCTCATTTTCCTACTCCCTGCTGACGAGAGGCAACTACCTCGAAACACGTGTCCAGGGATGGCACACGCCACGCATACTTGCACGCACTCTTGAGCATAGGTGTATCCGCCGACGCTGACCTTCAGGGACCATTTTCATTGGGGGAACACGACTGGTAGGTGTAGCAGTGTGCGACCAATCTGATGTAACTTTATATTCAGGCTCCCTTGAGCCGGTGGAGTCGACGGACTCATGGTTACGCACCTGCGCGCTAAGAGAGGTACTAGACCTGATTATGTTTTTAGCAGCTTACACAGCAACCCCACTCTCATTTTCCTACTCCCTGCTGACGAGAGGCAACTACCTCGAAACACGTGTCCAGGGATGGCACACGCCACGCATACTTGCACGCACTCTTGAGCATAGGTGTATCCGCCGACGCTGACCTTCAGGGACCATTTTCATTGGGGGAACACGACTGGTAGGTGTAGCAGTGTGCGACCAATCTGATGTAACTTTATATTCAGGCTCCCTTGAGCCGGTGGAGTCGACGGACTCATGGTTACGCACCTGCGCGCTAAGAGAGGTACTAGACCTGATTATGTTTTTAGCAGCTTACACAGCAACCCCACTCTCATTTTCCTACTCCCTGCTGACGAGAGGCAACTACCTCGAAACACGTGTCCAGGGATGGCACACGCCACGCATACTTGCACGCACTCTTGAGCATAGGTGTATCCGCCGACGCTGACCTTCAGGGACCATTTTCATTGGGGGAACACGACTGGTAGGTGTAGCAGTGTGCGACCAATCTGATGTAACTTTATATTCAGGCTCCCTTGAGCCGGTGGAGTCGACGGACTCATGGTTACGCACCTGCGCGCTAAGAGAGGTACTAGACCTGATTATGTTTTTAGCAGCTTACACAGCAACCCCACTCTCATTTTCCTACTCCCTGCTGACGAGAGGCAACTACCTCGAAACACGTGTCCAGGGATGGCACACGCCACGCATACTTGCACGCACTCTTGAGCATAGGTGTATCCGCCGACGCTGACCTTCAGGGACCATTTTCATTGGGGGAACACGACTGGTAGGTGTAGCAGTGTGCGACCAATCTGATGTAACTTTATATTCAGGCTCCCCTGAGCCGGTGGAGTCGACGGACTCATGGTTACGCACCTGCGCGCTAAGAGAGGTACTAGACCTGATTATGTTTTTAGCAGCTTACACAGCAACCCCACTCTCATTTTCCTACTCCCTGCTGACGAGAGGCAACTACCTCGAAACACGTGTCCAGGGATGGCACACGCCACGCATACTTGCACGCACTCTTGAGCATAGGTGTATCCGCCGACGCTGACCTTCAGGGACCATTTTCATTGGGGGAACACGACTGGTAGGTGTAGCAGTGTGCGACCAATCTGATGTAACTTTATATTCAGGCTCCCTTGAGCCGGTGGAGTCGACGGACTCATGGTTACGCACCTGCGCGCTAAGAGAGGTACTAGACCTGATTATGTTTTTAGCAGCTTACACAGCAACCCCACTCTCATTTTCCTACTCCCTGCTGACGAGAGGCAACTACCTCGAAACACGTGTCCAGGGATGGCACACGCCACGCATACTTGCACGCACTCTTGAGCATAGGTGTATCCGCCGACGCTGACCTTCAGGGACCATTTTCATTGGGGGAACACGACTGGTAGGTGTAGCAGTGTGCGACCAATCTGATGTAACTTTATATTCAGGCTCCCTTGAGCCGGTGGAGTCGACGGACTCATGGTTACGCACCTGCGCGCTAAGAGAGGTACTAGACCTGATTATGTTTTTAGCAGCTTACACAGCAACCCCACTCTCATTTTCCTACTCCCTGCTGACGAGAGGCAACTACCTCGAAACACGTGTCCAGGGATGGCACACGCCACGCATACTTGCACGCACTCTTGAGCATAGGTGTATCCGCCGACGCTGACCTTCAGGGACCATTTTCATTGGGGGAACACGACTGGTAGGTGTAGCAGTGTGCGACCAATCTGATGTAACTTTATATTCAGGCTCCCTTGAGCCGGTGGAGTCGACGGACTCATGGTTACGCACCTGCGCGCTAAGAGAGGTACTAGACCTGATTATGTTTTTAGCAGCTTACACAGCAACCCCACTCTCATTTTCCTACTCCCTGCTGACGAGAGGCAACTACCTCGAAACACGTGTCCAGGGATGGCACACGCCACGCATACTTGCACGCACTCTTGAGCATAGGTGTATCCGCCGACGCTGACCTTCAGGGACCATTTTCATTGGGGGAACACGACTGGTAGGTGTAGCAGTGTGCGACCAATCTGATGTAACTTTATATTCAGGCTCCCTTGAGCCGGTGGAGTCGACGGACTCATGGTTACGCACCTGCGCGCTAAGAGAGGTACTAGACCTGATTATGTTTTTAGCAGCTTACACAGCAACCCCACTCTCATTTTCCTACTCCCTGCTGACGAGAGGCAACTACCTCGAAACACGTGTCCAGGGATGGCACACGCCACGCATACTTGCACGCACTCTTGAGCATAGGTGTATCCGCCGACGCTGACCTTCAGGGACCATTTTCATTGGGGGAACACGACTGGTAGGTGTAGCAGTGTGCGACCAATCTGATGTAACTTTATATTCAGGCTCCCTTGAGCCGGTGGAGTCGATGGACTCATGGTTACGCACCTGCGCGCTAAGAGAGGTACTAGACCTGATTATGTTTTTAGCAGCTTACACAGCAACCCCACTCTCATTTTCCTACTCCCTGCTGACGAGAGGCAACTACCTCGAAACACGTGTCCAGGGATGGCACACGCCACGCATACTTGCACGCACTCTTGAGCATAGGTGTATCCGCCGCCGCTGACCTTCAGGGACCATTTTCATTGGGGGAACACGACTGGTAGGTGTAGCAGTGTGCGACCAATCTGATGTAACTTTATATTCAGGCTCCCTTGAGCCGGTGGAGTCGACGGACTCATGGTTACGCACCTGCGCGCTAAGAGAGGTACTAGACCTGATTATGTTTTTAGCAGCTTACACAGCAACCCCACTCTCATTTTCCTACTCCCTGCTGACGAGAGGCAACTACCTCGAAACACGTGTCCAGGGATGGCACACGCCACGCATACTTGCACGCACTCTTGAGCATAGGTGTATCCGCCGACGCTGACCTTCAGGGACCATTTTCATTGGGGGAACACGACTGATAGGTGTAGCAGTGTGCGACCAATCTGATGTAACTTTATATTCAGGCTCCCTTGAGCCGGTGGAGTCGACGGACTCATGGTTACGCACCTGCGCGCTAAGAGAGGTACTAGACCTGATTATGTTTTTAGCAGCTTACACAGCAACCCCACTCTCATTTTCCTACTCCCTGCTGACGAGAGGCAACTACCTCGAAACACATGTCCAGGGATGGCACACGCCACGCATACTTGCACGCACTCTTGAGCATAGGTGTATCCGCCGACGCTGACCTTCAGGGACCATTTTCATTGGGGGAACACGACTGGTAGGTGTAGCAGTGTGCGACCAATCTGATGTAACTTTATATTCAGGCTCCCTTGAGCCGGTGGAGTCGACGGACTCATGGTTACGCACCTGCGCGCTAAGAGAGGTACTAGACCTGATTATGTTTTTAGCAGCTTACACAGCAACCCCACTCTCATTTTCCTACTCCCTGCTGACGAGAGGCAACTACCTCGAAACACGTGTCCAGGGATGGCACACGCCACGCATACTTGCACGCACTCTTGAGCATAGGTGTATCCGCCGACGCTGACCTTCAGGGACCATTTTCATTGGGGGAACACGACTGGTAGGTGTAGCAGTGTGCGACCAATCTGATGTAACTTTATATTCAGGCTCCCTTGAGCCGGTGGAGTCGACGGACTCATGGTTACGCACCTGCGCGCTAAGAGAGGTACTAGACCTGATTATGTTTTTAGCAGCTTACACAGCAACCCCACTCTCATTTTCCTACTCCCTGCTGACGAGAGGCAACTACCTCGAAACACGTGTCCAGGGATGGCACACGCCACGCATACTTGCACGCACTCTTGAGCATAGGTGTATCCGCCGACGCTGACCTTCAGGGACCATTTTCATTGGGGGAACACGACTGGTAGGTGTAGCAGTGTGCGACCAATCTGATGTAACTTTATATTCAGGCTCCCTTGAGCCGGTGGAGTCGACGGACTCATGGTTACGCACCTGCGCGCTAAGAGAGGTACTAGACCTGATTATGTTTTTAGCAGCTTACACAGCAACCCCACTCTCATTTTCCTACTCCCTGCTGACGAGAGGCAACTACCTCGAAACACGTGTCCAGGGATGGCACACGCCACGCATACTTGCACGCACTCTTGAGCATAGGTGTATCCGCCGACGCTGACCTTCAGGGACCATTTTCATTGGGGGAACACGACTGGTAGGTGTAGCAGTGTGCGACCAATCTGATGTAACTTTATATTCAGGCTCCCTTGAGCCGGTGGAGTCGACGGACTCATGGTTACGCACCTGCGCGCTAAGAGAGGTACTAGACCTGATTATGTTTTTAGCAGCTTACACAGCAACCCCACTCTCATTTTCCTACTCCCTGCTGACGAGAGGCAACTACCTCGAAACACGTGTCCAGGGATGGCACACGCCACGCATACTTGCACGCACTCTTGAGCATAGGTGTATCCGCCGACGCTGACCTTCAGGGACCATTTTCATTGGGGGAACACGACTGGTAGGTGTAGCAGTGTGCGACCAATCTGATGTAACTTTATATTCAGGCTCCCTTGAGCCGGTGGAGTCGACGGACTCATGGTTACGCACCTGCGCGCTAAGAGAGGTACTAGACCTGATTATGTTTTTAGCAGCTTACACAGCAACCCCACTCTCATTTTCCTACTCCCTGCTGACGAGAGGCAACTACCTCGAAACACGTGTCCAGGGATGGCACACGCCACGCATACTTGCACGCACTCTTGAGCATAGGTGTATCCGCCGACGCTGACCTTCAGGGACCATTTTCATTGGGGGAACACGACTGGTAGGTGTAGCAGTGTGCGACCAATCTGATGTAACTTTATATTCAGGCTCCCTTGAGCCGGTGGAGTCGACGGACTCATGGTTACGCACCTGCGCGCTAAGAGAGGTACTAGACCTGATTATGTTTTTAGCAGCTTACACAGCAACCCCACTCTCATTTTCCTACTCCCTGCTGACGAGAGGCAACTACCTCGAAACACGTGTCCAGGGATGGCACACGCCACGCATACTTGCACGCACTCTTGAGCATAGGTGTATCCGCCGACGCTGACCTTCAGGGACCATTTTCATTGGGGGAACACGACTGGTAGGTGTAGCAGTGTGCGACCAATCTGATGTAACTTTATATTCAGGCTCCCCTGAGCCGGTGGAGTCGACGGACTCATGGTTACGCACCTGCGCGCTAAGAGAGGTACTAGACCTGATTATGTTTTTAGCAGCTTACACAGCAACCCCACTCTCATTTTCCTACTCCCTGCTGACGAGAGGCAACTACCTCGAAACACGTGTCCAGGGATGGCACACGCCACGCATACTTGCACGCACTCTTGAGCATAGGTGTATCCGCCGACGCTGACCTTCAGGGACCATTTTCATTGGGGGAACACGACTGGTAGGTGTAGCAGTGTGCGACCAATCTGATGTAACTTTATATTCAGGCTCCCTTGAGCCGGTGGAGTCGACGGACTCATGGTTACGCACCTGCGCGCTAAGAGAGGTACTAGACCTGATTATGTTTTTAGCAGCTTACACAGCAACCCCACTCTCATTTTCCTACTCCCTGCTGACGAGAGGCAACTACCTCGAAACACGTGTCCAGGGATGGCACACGCCACGCATACTTGCACGCACTCTTGAGCATAGGTGTATCCGCCGACGCTGACCTTCAGGGACCATTTTCATTGGGGGAACACGACTGGTAGGTGTAGCAGTGTGCGACCAATCTGATGTAACTTTATATTCAGGCTCCCTTGAGCCGGTGGAGTCGACGGACTCATGGTTACGCACCTGCGCGCTAAGAGAGGTACTAGACCTGATTATGTTTTTAGCAGCTTACACAGCAACCCCACTCTCATTTTCCTACTCCCTGCTGACGAGAGGCAACTACCTCGAAACACGTGTCCAGGGATGGCACACGCCACGCATACTTGCACGCACTCTTGAGCATAGGTGTATCCGCCGACGCTGACCTTCAGGGACCATTTTCATTGGGGGAACACGACTGGTAGGTGTAGCAGTGTGCGACCAATCTGATGTAACTTTATATTCAGGCTCCCTTGAGCCGGTGGAGTCGACGGACTCATGGTTACGCACCTGCGCGCTAAGAGAGGTACTAGACCTGATTATGTTTTTAGCAGCTTACACAGCAACCCCACTCTCATTTTCCTACTCCCTGCTGACGAGAGGCAACTACCTCGAAACACGTGTCCAGGGATGGCACACGCCACGCATACTTGCACGCACTCTTGAGCATAGGTGTATCCGCCGACGCTGACCTTCAGGGACCATTTTCATTGGGGGAACACGACTGGTAGGTGTAGCAGTGTGCGACCAATCTGATGTAACTTTATATTCAGGCTCCCTTGAGCCGGTGGAGTCGACGGACTCATGGTTACGCACCTGCGCGCTAAGAGAGGTACTAGACCTGATTATGTTTTTAGCAGCTTACACAGCAACCCCACTCTCATTTTCCTACTCCCTGCTGACGAGAGGCAACTACCTCGAAACACGTGTCCAGGGATGGCACACGCCACGCATACTTGCACGCACTCTTGAGCATAGGTGTATCCGCCGACGCTGACCTTCAGGGACCATTTTCATTGGGGGAACACGACTGGTAGGTGTAGCAGTGTGCGACCAATCTGATGTAACTTTATATTCAGGCTCCCTTGAGCCGGTGGAGTCGATGGACTCATGGTTACGCACCTGCGCGCTAAGAGAGGTACTAGACCTGATTATGTTTTTAGCAGCTTACACAGCAACCCCACTCTCATTTTCCTACTCCCTGCTGACGAGAGGCAACTACCTCGAAACACGTGTCCAGGGATGGCACACGCCACGCATACTTGCACGCACTCTTGAGCATAGGTGTATCCGCCGCCGCTGACCTTCAGGGACCATTTTCATTGGGGGAACACGACTGGTAGGTGTAGCAGTGTGCGACCAATCTGATGTAACTTTATATTCAGGCTCCCTTGAGCCGGTGGAGTCGACGGACTCATGGTTACGCACCTGCGCGCTAAGAGAGGTACTAGACCTGATTATGTTTTTAGCAGCTTACACAGCAACCCCACTCTCATTTTCCTACTCCCTGCTGACGAGAGGCAACTACCTCGAAACACGTGTCCAGGGATGGCACACGCCACGCATACTTGCACGCACTCTTGAGCATAGGTGTATCCGCCGACGCTGACCTTCAGGGACCATTTTCATTGGGGGAACACGACTGATAGGTGTAGCAGTGTGCGACCAATCTGATGTAACTTTATATTCAGGCTCCCTTGAGCCGGTGGAGTCGACGGACTCATGGTTACGCACCTGCGCGCTAAGAGAGGTACTAGACCTGATTATGTTTTTAGCAGCTTACACAGCAACCCCACTCTCATTTTCCTACTCCCTGCTGACGAGAGGCAACTACCTCGAAACACATGTCCAGGGATGGCACACGCCACGCATACTTGCACGCACTCTTGAGCATAGGTGTATCCGCCGACGCTGACCTTCAGGGACCATTTTCATTGGGGGAACACGACTGGTAGGTGTAGCAGTGTGCGACCAATCTGATGTAACTTTATATTCAGGCTCCCTTGAGCCGGTGGAGTCGACGGACTCATGGTTACGCACCTGCGCGCTAACAGAGGTACTAGACCTGATTATGTTTTTAGCAGCTTACACAGCAACCCCACTCTCATTTTCCTACTCCCTGCTGACGAGAGGCAACTACCTCGAAACACGTGTCCAGGGATGGCACACGCCACGCATACTTGCACGCACTCTTGAGCATAGGTGTATCCGCCGACGCTGACCTTCAGGGACCATTTTCATTGGGGGAACACGACTGGTAGGTGTAGCAGTGTGCGACCAATCTGATGTAACTTTATATTCAGGCTCCCTTGAGCCGGTGGAGTCGACGGACTCATGGTTACGCACCTGCGCGCTAAGAGAGGTACTAGACCTGATTATGTTTTTAGCAGCTTACACAGCAACCCCACTCTCATTTTCCTACTCCCTGCTGACGAGAGGCAACTACCTCGAAACACGTGTCCAGGGATGGCACACGCCACGCATACTTGCACGCACTCTTGAGCATAGGTGTATCCGCCGACGCTGACCTTCAGGGACCATTTTCATTGGGGGAACACGACTGGTAGGTGTAGCAGTGTGCGACCAATCTGATGTAACTTTATATTCAGGCTCCCTTGAGCCGGTGGAGTCGACGGACTCATGGTTACGCACCTGCGCGCTAAGAGAGGTACTAGACCTGATTATGTTTTTAGCAGCTTACACAGCAACCCCACTCTCATTTTCCTACTCCCTGCTGACGAGAGGCAACTACCTCGAAACACGTGTCCAGGGATGGCACACGCCACGCATACTTGCACGCACTCTTGAGCATAGGTGTATCCGCCGACGCTGACCTTCAGGGACCATTTTCATTGGGGGAACACGACTGGTAGGTGTAGCAGTGTGCGACCAATCTGATGTAACTTTATATTCAGGCTCCCTTGAGCCGGTGGAGTCGACGGACTCATGGTTACGCACCTGCGCGCTAAGAGAGGTACTAGACCTGATTATGTTTTTAGCAGCTTACACAGCAACCCCACTCTCATTTTCCTACTCCCTGCTGACGAGAGGCAACTACCTCGAAACACGTGTCCAGGGATGGCACACGCCACGCATACTTGCACGCACTCTTGAGCATAGGTGTATCCGCCGACGCTGACCTTCAGGGACCATTTTCATTGGGGGAACACGACTGGTAGGTGTAGCAGTGTGCGACCAATCTGATGTAACCATATTTAGAATAGTCCATCACATGGTGGCCCTGCTCATTTTATTTAGAGACGAGCAGAACAACGGTAGTTTAGGAATACAATGTACATTAAAATTGATAATACCTGCCTCCCCAGCGATTCCTTTAGCTTTGGGGACCTGGAATAATCTGAACTGTCTCATTTACATGTAAGAGAGATGGTTAGTAGTTGTTTTGGCAGCAATGACAAAGGTGATAGGTGGTGCAAGCTGCAGTGGCCTCCTGGTCAGAGCCCTGGCACTTCATATTTTACAAATCAAGCACTGCCTATTAGCATTGCCAATGCTTATTTCTGTTTTCTAGTCTTGCCATCATCTGCACCCTCCTTTATCCTTTCTCGTTCTCCTCTTCATGCTTTTCCTTTTCCCTATTAATTCCGTTTTTATGCCCATGCCTTCATCTCACCCCCTTTCCTATCCTTCCTGTCATCTAATTTCTCCTCCTTTCTCTTCTCTGCCCTGATGTACTCCCTCCCTCCTCTCACTTGAAGTCGCTATTAATTCTCCTTACGTCCCCTCGTGCTCCTTTCTCCTCCCTCGTTACACACCCCCGTCTCAACACTTTTCTGATTTCCCTCTTTCTTCCACCTGTGTAGCTTCCTTCCCTCCCTTCCTCCTCCTCAGTTAATTTGGGCCCATTTCGGCCGCTCTGTTAGCGGTCATTTAAACAAAGCGAATCAGTGCCCCATAGTCCTAGTAATGTCCTCCATAATGTGATCATGTAGTTAGGGATAATGAAGCGATTATTGCTGAACAGTTTGAGACAGGCTGACATCAGGGGAATATGGAAGGCCTCGACTCTGTCTCCAGTGCTCAGGCAATGACAGCATCCTGAATCACTGGCTCCGACTGCCTATCACGTTGATGCTTGAAACGGTCCTGGCCAAGGTGTCCATGGCTAAGGATGGAGTTGAGAGTAAAGCAGGCCACATAATTGCATAACAGCATCTTATGAAAAAAGAGACCTGCTTTCAATAGTGAATTGTTTCTGAATAGCCTGCATCATTGATGAAATCCTAAATTGGAGATAATCTTAAAATAGATTAGTAGGGCCAAAGTGCCTTTTGTAATTTGGTTCAAGAGCTGTCAGTTGTTTATAAAAAGAGCTCAAATTACATATAGTTAGATAATTTGACTGACCTCCTCGGAAGTTAATCTGTACTTGTGGCATGCCAGGGACCCATGCTCGCTGCACCACTGGATTTGAGTTAGCCTGGCTGATGAGGGGTGATGCCCCCAAATTGGTCCCAAGATGCTTGTTTCTGGTCCAGGGAAGACATGGCTTGGCAGTTCGGGCTGGATTGTTCCCATGAGGAACAGGGTCAAGACTGATTTGCATATGGCTGGGTCCAAACAGAGGTGGTGTGGTGAGCAAAAGAACAGTGGATTAAACCCAGATCTTTGTGACTGAGGGTGAATGTTTGCATTGTTCAGCATTCTGTCCATCACTTGTTCTTTTTGCTTAAGATCAATAGCATCTGTTTGGATTATTTTCGCAGAATTAGCCACCAACATTTCGGAGGTAGAAAACATGCGGTTTGCATACCCTTCCTATGGAATGGGCCCCAATTTCTATGTAGTATATTGGAAACAACTTAACATTTTGTAAGACTCTGAAAACTCTTCTGTTCCAGAGAGTTCTGGGAAGGCTACTGAGAAACCAGACCTTGAATTAGATGAATGATGGGTGAAGATGAGCGTCTTAGACGATTATGACCAACACAGAAATCCTGGGTTGGAGGCTCAAGTTCTTCAGTGCTGTATCTCTTATTTAATAAAACCCAGTTTGTGTCACTCCATTTGTTTTTCTCCACGGAATTGAAGGTTCCTTTTGAAATCCCCAAGGGCTCGTCACTGTCTCCCATGTATTTGTATCTCTATATTCAGCCGTTAGGGAGGTTTATTAGGGCCTTTGACTTGAACACATTGTTTTAGGCTAACAACTCAATTACTGTTCATAGTCTCCCTCCAATCTGCTGTTTCATTCGGCAGCTAAAAGTTAGTTTACTGGGTATCCAGACCGGGATCTCTGCCAACTTCTTAAAACTAAATGGGGAGACGATGGAGATCCTGTTACTCGGTGATGACACTTCATGTTCTTCTGTTGACTTTGGGTGGCACCAGCTTAGCGCTCTCCTGGCTCCGGCAGCCAGTAGTTTCATTTCGACTGAAGTTTGGGATGTCAGTTCTCATTTCGAGTGAAGTCTGGGATGTCAGTTCTCATTTCGGGTGAAGTTTGGGATGTCAACAGGTCTCATTCCGATGGAAGTTTGGCTGTTATTCATGTATCAGCCGTTGTTTTAGTAGTTGGACAAGGCTAAGACGGCACCTTGCACGTGAGGTGAAATCCTGGGCTACTATTCTCAACTTAGGGTGTGTGAATATTTTTTTTTCTGCCAGCCACGTTTTATGATGATCTGAAAATTCGTCTTTCATGAAGGTTGCAGAGTTTCATGGTTTATATTTGCCTTTTTGTTGCCCAATAATTAGATAAATGTCACTCTAATCAAACCCTGCAAAGATGTAGAATGTATGGGAAAGTATTTCTCTGTATTATAAGTTTTGAAAAGCTTCTCAATGCACAAAGGCAGCTATTTGGAGACCTTATCCTTTGCAAGCTTAACTTTTGCACACTTTTTCTAAACAATTGACTTTGTGCAAGAAAAGAACATTGGTTTCTGGGAAGTATGTCTTAAAAAGAACATGTTTAATCATTATCCTCGAATACGTGCGTGCATCACAGTCACAAAAGTCAAGGTTTTCATTCAAAAGTATCAGAGTGGAAAGAAGCCCAACCTTTATGACGCTTTACATTTACCAAAGGAAATGATGGACGGAGTGTTGAACATTGCAAGCACTCGCCCCCAGTCAACTGATCTGGGTTTAATCCATCACCGTTCTTTAGCCCACTCTGCCACCCCAGTTCAGACATGGCCATATGCAAATCAGTCTGACCCTGTGCCTCATGGGAATAGTCCAGCCCGAACTGCCAAGCCATGTCTTCCCTGGACCGGAAACAAGCTTCCTAGGTGGGCTAAAGAACGGTGATGGATTAAACCCAGATCAGTTGACTGGGGGTGAGTGCTTGCAATGTTCAACACTCCGTCCATCATTTCCTTTGGTTTTTGCTTTGTTTGCCATAAGTTGGCAGGGTATGCTCAGACATGAGTCCCTTGCTCACTTTGCCACTGGATTCAAGCAAGCCTGGCTGAAGACTGCTGAAATGCCAGAAACCGGTCCTAGGAAGCTTGTTTCCGGTCCAGGGAAGACATGGCTTGGCAGTTCGGGCTGGACTGTTCACATGAGGCACAGGGTCAGACTGATTTGCATATGGCCATGTCTGAACTGGGGTGGCAGAGTGGGCTAAAGAACGGTGATGGATTAAACCCAGATCAGTTGACTGGGGGTGAGTGCTTGCAATGTTCAACACTCCGTCCATCATTTCCTTTGGTTTTTGCTTTGTTCGCCATAAGTTGGCAGGGTATGCTCAGACATGAGTCCCTTGCTCACTTTGCCACTGGATTCAAGCAAGCCTGGCTGAAGACGGCTGAAATGCCAGAAACCGGTCCTAGGAAGCTTGTTTCCGGTCCAGGGAAGACATGGCTTGGCAGTTCGGGCTGGACTGTTCCCATGAGGCACAGGGTCAGACTGATTTCCATATGGCCATGTCTGAACTGGGGTGGCAGAGTGGGCTAAAGAACGGTGATGGATTAAACCCAGATCAGTTGACTGGGGGTGAGTGCTTGCAATGTTCAACACTCCGTCCATCATTTCTTTTGGTTTTTGCTTTACATTTACCGACGCAATGCCTCCAAAGAACGTTTGTAACTTTTCACTCCCGTGCGCACAACATCGTGGGTCTGGCTTTTTACCGGCGGAGGCAAGCGCTGTTAAAGTGGACAAAGATCAGGTAACCTAAAATGCTTATTTCAAAGCAAGAATCTATGTGGGGAAGCAGAGGTCTGAATCAGTGTCTCTTTCTGGTCTTCCTGTCGATATGCTTTTAATATATGCGTATGTTTTTGCGAGGAGGGATATTTCCTTTCTCTTAACCCTGCAGTCTCAGATAGCGCGTTTGCCCTCCCAGGGAACAGGGAGTGCTCCAAAGAGCTCTAAGCGGGGCTGAGAGCGCGGGCTTTGGTCTAGGCCTGGCTCCCGAAGTGACTGTTACACCGGCCTTGGCTGCAGGCCGATGCCAGGACCTGTCGCGCTTTGATCATCTTGAAGTATTTCCACTGGGCTCGGTTCAATGTTGCTCCACAGGTGATGGCCGTGGCGCGCTCTGGAGCACGCGCGGCCGCCCGCGCCTCCAGAGCACGCGCGGCCGCCGGCGCGCTCCAGAGCACGTGCGGCCGCCCGCGCCACCAGAGCACGCGCGGCCGTCCGCGCGCTCCATTCACGGTTCCATGCAGCTGGCCGCCTCTGGCCGACTCAGCCGCTGTCTTCATTCTCTGTAAACAGTCTGCTCCGGGATATTAATTTGTCAAAAGAATTTGAACTACGCTTTATACGAGAGTGGAGAATTTCCCGTGTTAAAAACGTGCAGTCCGGCTGTGGCGGACGTTTTTTATTACACCACAGCGTTCTTTATTAAACCACCTCCAAAGAGTTCTCGTTTTACATTTGTTTTCCTCCACTGCTGTGCGGCTGTCCCTAGCCAGGCGGTTCTTGCATCGCAGTGTTGTTACTCTGAGCCAACAGCAGTTAACTCTACCACCAAAAGAGCTAGGTTCGCCAGTTCATTGTATATTGTTGAGGCTCAGGTCATAAAACAGTTCAATGGGCAGGTGAGGCGAGGATTGTACCGCACAGGATGCCCTTGTACCCCACAGGATACCCTTGTACCCCACAGGAGGCCCTTACTCACAAACATGATGGTACATGGCAAAGACCCTGGAATACATCAACTCACCCTGTCAAGAACAATAAATAGGCAACTTATTTATTCATTTTATGCACCACCAACCGTTAAATACGATGCATATTCTCATATGTGAACCATATGCTGGGATCTAAGAGGCTTATGGTCATGTTTTGTTTTTATTGGTGCCCTGAGAGGCCTCCTGACTGTTTAAAGACCATAAAAAGCAAACTGGATATTATCCTAAATTGAAATCTGAAAAGAACATTTAAGTTAGTTCACTAATGTAATCCACATGCATATTTTCCACGTATTGTGGAGTGAACCTTATGAAAAATTACATTTTAGGGCAAAGCGGTGCACCTGTTTGGTGCACTTAAAAAGGGCAGGTTAAAGTAGATGAGTAATGTTTGGGTACTAAGGGCACGAGAGATGGCTTTGAATTGCAGGATTAGATTTTCCTTAAACCCACTTTCCTTTAAAAATACTGATCGGCAGGGCTTTAAGTGGGATGAAAGAAGTGGGGAGGGGTCTCCTAAAGGGGTGTGGGTCTTTCCTGGTCTCTGACCCGGCAGTTGTTAAAAACAGACCTTAAAACGCGCCCCTATAGTCTTGTCCCTCACTTTACAGGAAAAACACTGATTGATTGCTGAACAATAACTGTAAAAACGGTTAAGGTAATCTATGTCGAGTATGTGGTTCCTCTTTTCATTTAGCATGTTTTACTTAATCTCGCATTCCTTAAGAGTGTTGCTTTTTCCAGCATGTTTTTGCATGCAGCACTTTGCTCTTGAATAATGCATACTGTGAACGGAGTCGCTTGTAGTTGACTCCGAGTTCAGGTTGTGTATGGGTGTTTATAAAGGTTCACGACGGAGCACTCTGGAGTTGAGGTTGAAGTCAGTGCAAGTTTCTCACAGTTGCTGTCAGTGGGTCATAAAGGTGTTCAGAAGACATGCTCATCCAATCCTTGGCTTCTCTGCAGAGTGCACAGCCCAACGGCCAGGTGTGTCAGATGTCATTCTATGCAAACGTGTGTGACTGCGGTAGACAGCTGTTGAGATATAGACAGGGTGAAAGTAAAGCATGATGTTTACAACTGAGTGGGTGTGGGGGGAGATAGAGAAGTGAAGGAGATGCAATGAAGTACATGCAGGAAAGAGTGAAAAGAGTGTGCTGAAGAGGAAAGAGATGATGTGTGAGGTATGCAGATGAGGATTTCAGAAAGATGTGGGGGGGAAAGGTTGTATTTAACTCATTATGAGACTGCAGAGGAAAGTGGTGCGAAGATAAGAATGGGAGCGACTGAGACGCTCCAAAGACCACTACACCTTCCACAGACTGTAGTAATGTTTAATTCACTGTCTCATATTTTTAGGATTTAAACTTTTTCTACTCTACCTATTCACAACAAAATCACTGCTTTAGGAGGTTGTCTGTTATTGTTTGTTGTGTCTGGATGTGAACATGAGTCAGTATGTCTGGTGTCAGTTTACTCTTGGCTTGGAAATTGCTGTACACTCTGTGTGTCCTGTTGAGCTTCTTCTGAGCTTTGTAGTAGTGATTGCAGTAAATCTTCAATGTTTTTCTCTTTTTTGGGGTCTGTTATTGACTCTGGGATTCCCCTAATCCATTTGTTGTTTCGGCTGGATCTATTTTCTCCATCATTGATCATGTCTAACAATATCTGGAACCTTTTCTTAAGTTCTTCCACCCTAATCTCGAGTTCAACTCTTTCATGGACTCCTTCAGCTGTGGCCACTTCCAGCTTTTCCACTGCGCTCTAGTCTTTCTGGACAGAATGGTGTCGGTCTTATAGAGACTTGGCTAAGTCCTGTCTCAGGGAGCATATTTTTTGTCTGAACTCTTCATTTACCAAGTGACTGTCTCCTATAGTAGCTAGGGCTTCCATATGTCCTTTCAACACCTGTTCCGGTCTGGTTTCCTTTGCTGCTATTTCTTGGGCAATATTTGTCTTCATTCAGTGTTTATAGGCGTTGATCATTTTTTGATGTTAAGTGCTTTCTGAGCATTAGTTGTTGCTGATGACCTTGCAGCAGATTGGCCAGGTTCGGTTTGCTTGTTGGAGCTAAAAGGAGGACATTTTATTTATCTGACATACATTAACTCCTCTCAATTTATCCACTCAAGGCATACGAATATATCCAATCATTGAGTATTTGTTCTTTTAGAAGAGTATGCTTTGCCACAAATCTGTGTTTGATTTGTTGTGTAGAATCCTTTGTGGTTGTAATTCTAGTATATACGCACTTTCTGCTTCTTGTGGCTTTTCAGGGTGACTTGTTTATAATATCGGTTGCTAAAAAATATTTTAAATTGACTGACACTACACAAGGAGAGGGCACTGTAACCTCAAAGGGTCTCAAATCCATGTCTAAACACCACTGATCCTGCCATATAACAAAAGGATCTAAGGCACAAGGAGAAAAAAGTGATTTTTCCCAAGATCATGCAATTTGTCCGAGGGAGAATATGGAACTAAATCTTGTTTATCTTGAATCTACAGCTTGCTTCTTAGCCATTAGATCTAATCCTCAATCCTACCACAGTCAGTGGTTTTCTGCAAGTGAATTAAATGTAATTCTATCAAGTGAATTATGTCCCAGGTACACATTCTGTATAGTTCGCTAAAAATTTACAGAGCACTGTGACGTTCTCCTGCGCACCACAAGAAGCAGCTGTTTCTCTGGGGCGTTGGAGCCTTTTCCAGGGTGGGACTTTTTTTTGACCGGGATTTATAGGGCTCCACAGCCACCAACCAGTCCTAGCATCGTTCTTTAACATGTCATTCACCCTGCTGCTAAGAATGGACTACTTTAAAATTGAACACCAGTTTAATTAATCTATTTCATTTATTATATATAAATAGTGCCCTAGCAAAACTCCACATTCCTTCAGGGCTACTGCGTTCCTCATCAAAACCACCGATTAGAACCAAAAGACACTTATGTTCCATTTGTTTGTATATTTCCTTTTCCAATGAAGGTAGCTCAGACATGCATCCGTATCTCTCTCAAGCCGTACCTAAAAGGTTTTACTGAACATTCAGGTTTGCGGCTATTGGCCAGGAGGAAAGACTGTGATTTCAGATAATCCCATAGAAATGTAATTCACAACCTGGGACCCTGTACCACAAGTACTGTAACTCGAAGTGTGTCTCCGTTCTTTTATTTTAGCCCTACGTAGTCCACAATTTTTGTTTACTGCTTATACACTGTTTATAGTAGCTTCATGTAGTTTGAATGTACCTCTTCCCTGCCTTCAAACCTGCTGGTCACAGTTGACCTACTTTCTATTTTAATCTTCAATTCTGTCACAGTTGTTAACATGTTCTTACCAGCGTACTACATAAGGACCTGTGACGTAATGAAACCTGGAGGAGCCCACACATATAAAATCAATGGTGAAAAACGTGTTTTTTGAAGGATAATTTATAATTCATCTTTTCTCTTCGATGTAACATTTGCCCTAAATTTTAAGACAAAAGTGTAAATGTTTTGAGGCACACTTGTATACACAGCTTTTAGCGTAAAAGGCAGTCTCAATAAAGATGGCACGTATCTCATTAAATTTTTTAGCAAAGAGATTGCTCGCAATTTGGAGGTCATACTTACAACGATTCAATGAAACTTCAAATCCCACAATGCATAGAGGTTCTGTCTAAATTGCCAGGATTTACTCAGTCACATATAACGTGGCAACTTGGCAGCACCGTCTCGTGTTTTTCATTTTTGACAAGTTCAAACAAATGATAAATTGTTGCTTTACTTTTTGCTAGTTGATCAAGGCCTTTGGCTTACTATCCGCAGTCACACTAAAATAAGTCCAGCCTTAGACTGTCTGACATTACATTACATTGCTGCCATAAGCTCCACTGGGTGGATTCAAGCAGACATCCTGCCCGGGACAGAATGGCAGATGTGGATTCTGTGTCCAAGTCAGTCTGCTGCCAGTCATGACACTGAGAGGCCTGCTCACTGCAACTTCCAAGTTGTGTTTTAGGGCAAGCCTGGGAAGTGTATGCGCTGCTCTCCTGCATGCTGTATTGGAGTATGCACTTGAAGCCCCGCCCACTCCTCGCCCATATTTGTCATTGACTTGTGTCTTTGCTCTTCGTAAATGCTGGCTTCTGATTTGTACATAGGCTTGTTAGTCCCTCCTTAGTACCGCCTTGTATTCATTTGTAACCTCCCATGAGGACTAGTCCTTTTGCTTCCGTTGTTACAAGGTCTGCTCTATAAGTTGGTGAGCACTATTTTCTGTAATGCTCTTCCCCTATTCCACCCACGACATCGCAGTACCCGCCCGCTTTTCTTTTAATAGTAATGTATTTATTATTTAAATTACAGCGCAGTCCACTTTATAGCGGCCACGCTTATTTAATTATTTAATATACGGCACGGTCTGCTTTCACTTTCTCAGCTGTGCCTATTTAATTACCAGTGCGGGCTGCTTTCACTTTAGCGGCCACGCTACAGAACTTTTTGAAATGACTTTTTTTTTGTTTTCACTTTGGGTGAAAGCGCCATACGCTCTTTCACTTTAATGGTGGCTGCGCCCCTTTGTTTAGACACTGCTCACCGTAACCTGGATATGCGAGCAGCATCTAAAAAAGGGGCACAGCTAACATTAAAGTGGTCTCGCATTTGCGAGAGTTTGAGCTCTTGGCATTAAAAATAACTGCTTTTTAAAATATGTGTTTTAAAAACACGTAAATAAAAGGCATTGCCATTTACAATGCCAATAGCTTAAACGCTCGCAAATGCGATACTTATTGCATTGAAAATGCTTGTTTTATTTTATTGTTTTGCAATCGACCATTAGGGTCTGTGCTTCCTTCCCACCCCTGAAATGTCATGTGTTGCCCCGATCCCGCGCTGCAGGGCCTTCGGTTACACCCCTGCTAAGGACGTCTTCAGAAGCAAATCAAATAAGTCTTAATGTGTACACTCTTCATTGCAGATCTGGAATGCTTATTTTACCAGGCAGACTGGCCGATAGACATGGAGACCAGGTGACAAAATAATTATGTTTCTGTACATTGTTTCACAAGCTAAGGGATTATGGGAATTGTAGTTTTGTTTCAATATATTGGAACCAATTTGAATAAATGCAATACTACAATTATTTCTAAAAGGAAAATCCTGAGTTGAAACATGGTGCGCGTGGTGACAGCCATCTTGCCTATAGGAAAATTGCGAGGTTGGACAAGAGTCAGTCGTATAGCAGGATATGAAAGGCCAGTGGTGCTTGCGTTCATTCTGGACTAAGTGCCAACTTGTAGTGACCCATGGCGCCGAGGCTCCAGCAATATTTCATATTCACGTTCTTGTTTGCACACACTGACCTTTCATTTTGGGAATCTTGAAATTATCTCTGTGGCCTTTTACTAGTTTAGAGTTAAGCATCTCTGCTCCAAGCACCGGCTGTAGGGACAATGTTGTCTATCTTCCACACATGATTCATACAACAAATTAGGTAAGTAATTTATCAGATGTTCTTTCGAAAATTCCACTACTGGTAATAATGATAGGTTCTTTATTAATCAAACTGTGATCTGTGGAGGGTGCCAGAGAAAACAAGTTATAGATGGGTGACAACATTATCAAGACAGCAAGCAATTTGATTATTTGAACAAGTCATAAACCTTAGCCATATGCCTCAAAGCCAAGATCTTAAAATGTAATATATAATATTTTCTCCTAAACTAAACACAGACGAAGTTAAAAAAAAAAACAAATTTGAGGTGACTGTTTGCTGCTGAAATGTGTTACAAAAGAGCGAACCCAGAGGACAGTAGCAAGAGCTATGAGAAATGCTAGGTATTATAACTATGGAGAATTATGTCGGGAAATATTATTAATCTGTCATTGTGGAGTTATAGTATGTTTTTACAGAGCTTGAATGACAATAGGGAAGCGTGCCATTTACTGATGAAAATACTAGAGCCAGCCAATGTGGGTTTACAAAAAGTTCAGATTGATTTTCGAAATCTGTAGGCGAGAATTTGTGATTCAATGGTTGAAAGACTTGGCCCAATAACTAAATTACAGAATCCAAACCTAAAAAAACAGGATTACAATGTAAGCTGCTTTCCTTGTTTAAAATGTGTGTATTTGGGCAATCACTGTATGTACTTATACCTTCGCTCACTTTCAAGTCTAAGCTTTGCAAGAAAATGCATTTATTTATATCAAGACAAAACAAAGATCCTATCTCAATCTGACTAACCCTGAGTGAGTCTGTCTCACTTACAATAATCCATTCACCCTAAAATCTACAAACTGACTCTTCCATTAAAAGTGCCCTGGAATAGAGTGGAATAAATATTCATTGAGGGCTAGACACACACCTGAATTCAACTCCTGTGGCTCAGTCTCTTACTGGCATATCCTCATAAACCTGCTAACGGTGCTCTGCTTTGGCAACTAACAGCTGTAGGTTTAGAGAAGCAGACCCCCCCCCCCTCCCCCCTCCCTCCTAGTACATCAGACTAGAAAAAATCTGTTCTGCGAATGGAGGGGAGAGACAGGTGGAGACTAAAAAGAAGAGGGAGAGAAAGGTAGTGGGAGAGAATGGAATGGAATGTTAGAGTAAAATATCCCAGCAAGAAAGGAGCATGGTAATGTTATTGAATGAGGCAGGAGAGGAAGGGGCAAGAGAGAAAGGGTCATGAGAGAGGGAGAGAAGGACAGTGTTAGGTGAAGTGGGGAGGAAGAGAAATAGAGGCAAGAGGACTACGGGTAAAGCCTTAAGCATGAAGAGTGAAAGAAGTGGAAACACTAGGAACAGAAAGAGAAAACTAGGGATGGGCCAGTGGTAATTGGGAATGTAGATGGAGCGGAAAGAAGAATACACTAGAAGAGAGATCGCAAGGTAAAGAATTAGAAGAAAGAACGTGCAGCGAAAGGGTGAAGAGTTTGCTGTGAGAGAGAAAATTTTAGTCATCTGCAAGAGCATAAAAGCACTGGTTTGTTGGCGCTATATTCAGCGTTGCAGGCTCATCCCTTGTGGCATGGGGTGCATGGACTACGATCTCCCAGAGGAGAGTGCACCTCGTCGGCCTTCTATGGAGTTAACCAATGATATCTTGGAGAACATTGCTCCAATGGCTGGCACGTTTCCAACACTGTCATCAGGTTGCGTAATTGTCAGACAGATTAGCTCGCCTCCGATTGGCTCCAGCGCCTAGCAGGGTCGCCTGGAGATATAGACTCAGACACCGAGCACCGCTTCCGAGATAAAAGAGACCCTGCAGTAATTGTGTCTCGCCTGGGCTGGTTCAACTGGTTTCAAGATGTTAAAAAACTGCAGCCACCTGCGCCCTCTGTCAGTCTGAAGCATTTAAAAGCTTCCTGCAGTCAAGGTTAGAGGGCAAAAGGTCTTTATCTTTCGTAGGACTGGCCCTCGAACCCTAACATTTGACCTCTGGGGTGTGAGCTCTGCTGAGCCCAGCTGTGGGAACCGCATCCTTAGTCTGGCTGCTAATGTGGAAGTGAGTAAACACGACTTTAGTGCTGAAATGCCATATAACTGCATGCACAAAACGTCTTCAGACAACATCACATATTCCCTTTATTATGCATTTACGAGCTCAATTAGGCTTACTTGGAGTCAGCTGCGTTGAAGCTATAAGGTTTCCTATTCTACCCCTTGGCTTTAAATTCCAGTCTTGCTTTCTTGCCCCCATTGACCCGTCTCCATCTTCTCGGTAGTTCTGAGTCATTCCGCTCTGTCTGCACCTCTTGAAGTGCCAAGGCCCACAGGTGTGCGGTTTGAAAGCTTTGGCTGAATGTTGTTCTTTTACACATGTGTTGTAATTCCTAGGTATGGGGCCTGTTGCTTGTATTAGGGCAAACGAGGATGGCCAGTACTGAGACTGTACTTCAAGGTGCGATCCTCACACCCAAAGAGCAGCCATGATTCATGGCAGTGCTGCTCTCAAACTTCATCCAAAAAAAGCTCTTCGGATTCCACAAAAGTGACGCAGAAGCCTGCGGCCATTTTAGAGTGATGTATGCGTCTTTAGCTCTGGTCCCTTTTTCAGGCAAGTCTGTATCCCCCTAGATACCTTCCCCTTCACTGTACAAACGTCATTTCTACAGTATCCCCATGAACTCATTTGTGGTAGCTAGGGGGAGTAGTTGCCACCTCTTATGTTGCTACGTGCAGCGTTTATCATCTACAAGCCGTTTCTGTGGTTAAAGCAACATGGCCACTGATCCTCGTGTGTGTGTTTTTTAAAAGATGCTGATAACTGGTTTTAGAGACAGTTAAATGACATCCTGCAGACACAAGTTTAAAGCAAGGATTGGCAGAGCCAATAGGTGTTGCATGTCAGACCTAATTGCCTTGCCAGTAGTCTTTAGCCATGCTGTACAGCATCCTGATTTACCTGGCTGGATCAAGAAATAGAAAAATAAGTAGCGCAAATGTATTTATTTTTTAAGCGCAGATGGTGGTAACAATGTGGAGGCACAGATGGGGGAAGTAACACAGAAGTAGGGGAAACAGAAGCAATACGGATGGTGGGGGTGGTAGGGGAGAAGCCACGGCCGGACAGGGAACAGCAACCAGCCCTGGCAGATTGCTGCTCGACCAGCTCCGGGAGAAGCACTGCTCCCGCTTTTGTAACAGGGGGCCGATATTGCAGCACTGATGCAAAACCCCAGTAACAAAACCGGCCCCCACCCCTCCGGCCCACTAGGGAAATGCCCGGTGCCCACTACAGCCAGTCCGGCCCTGGGAGGAGCAACAAGCGAAAGAACGCAACATAGATTGGGTGGGGGAGAAGTACATGAGGGATGGCTGGGTAAACTTGTAGCGGGTGGGAGAGAAGCACATGGGCAACAAAGAGCAACACAGAGTGCAGCTGTGGGAGAGAAGACATATGGGAGTCAGCTGGAAAACAAAGGCACTCTCCTGGATTCCTTAACCCAAAAGAAAAAAGTAATGTTTTAAAAGAAAGCAGTGAACGCATAAAAGCCAGCCAATCAAAAGAGATGGCAAAGAGGCTTTGCTCCATGTGAGGGACAAACGCAAGATTGACATGCTGGGACATGAATAAGAAGCAGGCAAACGAGTGACAGGAAAGTCAGCCAATGGTAAGCAATGGGTGGGGCCCAAGCCCCTGTATGTTATGTCTCAGCATACATTGTGTGTGCTACCTAGTAGGCGAGACCTAAATTGGTGACATTTGTCTTACTAGTTAACTTTCTCCCTGCCTACAAACATGTCAGTGTAATGGAAATTACTCTCTAAATACAATCCTCCCACTTTCTGTCCCAAAATCTTTCTCCATGGCATTGCAAGTATTGGCGTGGTCGGTGAAATATTGTGCCTTCTTAAGAGTCTTCATCTGGAAGCTAAATGTTTCAAGAATTGGTAGTTTGAGACTCTAGAGAGAGGGAGGTACTTACTGATGAAGCTCACCTAGTTTCTGGCTTGGGGAGATGGTGTAGACAGTGACTTGTGTGGGGCTGACAGCAATTGGGACTGACTTTTGCTTATTTTCCCTAGGAGTTTTACCCTCGCACCCGTTCAATTTCAAGAAACATTCCCCCATGATAGTCTGCAGTTTCTGAAGGCACTCATCTGAGAGTTAACATTTTACCCCATATGCCACTCTGAAGAGCAATTGGGTGTCATATTTAATGAAATGCCTCATGTCTGCCTATAAATACCAATAAATGGGACACTGTGCCAACTGTCGCGTGATGGAGTTTTTTTCTCAAGCGTGGCTCGCCAACTGTAAATTAGCGAGTGTGAGAAATAAAATCAACCGCTTTACCGCCTCCCAGCGAGATTTCTATAATCGTGACAAGTCCGCCCCCCCCCCTTGTTGAGAAAGCTGCCGCTCGCAGTGAGAAAGCTACCACTTAACTAGAAAATCTGGTCAAGCTGCAGTAAAAAGCAGCGCCCACTGGCGCACTGCGTGGTGCCATTCGTTCTGATTTTACAGCATAGGACAAAGCTCCTGGCCCCCAAAAATTGGGTGAGCACTGCGACGTATCACAACTCGTGGAACTCCGCAGAATCTCGCAGATTTTTTGGGTAACTCAGCGAGTTCCACCCACCCTTAGTAATGGCATCTTTTACAGTACTTTGAAATGGTAAAACTGAAAACAAGTTATTGTTCCTATAATTATTATTTGGAGGGGTGGTGAAGGCAATTCTTATAAGCTCACGTTATCAAATACTCAGGTAGTGCACCACTTTCCTGTTCCTAGGCAGGCCTGCGACTGGTGTCACATTAAGGTATCATTACCGAGGCATTTCCATGTTATTTCTTGCTTCGTATTCTTCAGCAGTTTGGTGTGGCCGCCCTGCCTAAGGTGTTCAGCATTTGTTATTTGAAGGGTTATTAGTGCTTCCAAACACCTGTGAATTGGTTTTAAATGTCCCTCCTAGGAAGCAGGGCAGTCACGTTTTGACACCGGATACTTCGAAGACAAGATCTCTCAGCATAGCTTGGGTCACATTTCAAGCAGAACGTTTTGTTGCTGCTGAAATCATCACATTCTCTGGCAAGCGGCGCACTCTGGGTCAGGTGTGCGCCTTAAACCGCCGAGGAGCAAAGCTCTCCCTGACCAAGCGAGACCTGCATCGCCAGCAGCCATTCATGGCACTCATTCACCGAGTGTGTAAAGTAGTGCTCCTGTAGACTCCAAAAATGGCAATGCAATGGGAGCATCCATACAATTAGTACAAGTGGGAACGACTGTGCCCTATTTCCACGTTTACGAATAGTGAGTTTGATGGTTCAGGGCCAATTCATATGTACCAGTAAAGAAAAGGGTACTCTTGTCCTATTACTTCCTCTACTCGTAAACGCTATATTGAATCTGTCCCATATTCTCTGTGTCAAATAGTGAGTTATGACCATGCGTGCGGGGGGCTAATTCTTCCAACAATAGGCAGAATGGAGCTGCAGGGGCTCTAAGAAGGGGTGAAATAACAACAAGGCCTCATTAACAAGCAAATGGTCTTTTAAAGACCTGTGAAGTACTCGGGTGCGGCTGTGTGTATGCCTGGGAAGCTGTCTCAGCCCAGGCTGCCACACGGGGGGGGGGGGGGGCGCGGGCTGAAGCCCTTTGAGCCCAATGGGCCTTGCGCACCTGTGTGAGGCAGTACCACAAATGTTACAAATGGCTTGTTTATAGAAGAAAATATAATTTTTTTGGTAGTGGGAGACCATGGACCTTCTCACGAGGTAAACAGATCAATGGATGGAGTTATATAGATTTTAGCTCATTATAACATATTTACAGTGGCTTAAAATGTTAACAAGAGTCTGCAGGCACAGTGCTATTAGCCTGAAGGGCATTGCTGCAGGCATTTTCTCAGGGTCCTCTGGATCGCGAGGGACTTACATGCATGGGAACTGGGTACACAATCCTCTTAATTTGTAAAAAATAATAATACGTGCCAGGGCCTCGTCACGACTCCGGAGATCACTGCAGCCTGCACCAAACATTCCCCCTGCCAGCTCTGCCAAAATTAGCACCAACACAACTACTTACCAGCACACTCCTATAAGTGTGAGGATTCAGACCTTTCTAGTTGCCCATAGTTATAAGAATAGCTTAGGCGGCAGGTAACAGTCATGCACAATCTATATGGGATTAATAAACAACTGTTGTTGTGTTCATCACTAAATTGTGCAGACAGCGCCACCAGGTGGCAGACTTTCACAAGCGATAGTATTGACAATGAAGTGCCGGTGCCGAGCATCGGAAACCACCGGCTCAAATTAAAAACTGTCCGTCCACGACATAGCCATGGACCATGTCCTGAGCCCAGAGTTTACAAGCCAATATCCCATTGTTTTTACGGCGTGGACACAGTCCGTGTCCTGTGGCTACTCCCAAAGACCATGCCCTGCACCCAGTTCCTAAAGAGCGTGACCATAGAATCGGGACCTAGGTACTAAAGGCATTAGTAATGGCCTCCGAGTCTGTGGATATTATAGGCATGAGTACTGCTTGAAGGACATCCTGGAAGCGGAGATCATACCACACATAGAGTACCTATGCACTGTGGTAGTTAGACTTATGGACAGGCCATTAGGCACGATTCAAGGCCAAACCTTGTGGGTGATATGAGCATGGGTATTGGCCAAACGGCATGTAAAATATAGTGCCATAAGAGTACAACAGACATTGGTATACAATTATAAAAGTCAAATTCGCTCAGAAACATTGATGAAGAGACACAATGATTATCTACTAAGATCCTATACTGCACATCGTGTATTGGTATATTTTGATCTTTTATATATCGCAAACCTAACTGGATAGAAATGGAGTGATGTCCATCAGTTGGGGATTTGCACTTATGGATTTTCTAATTGCTTTATATATTTACAATTGCATTACATTTCACACATACTTACAACTCTAGGAACAGGAATATTAACTGATTTGTCTAGAATCGCACAGTTTACAGTCCACTGCCAGAGCCAGGATTTGAACTCCGTTCCACCCGTGCCAAAGTCAGAAGCTTAGCCACAAGACCAAATCTCCTTTCTTTTACACAGCAACAATGATTGAAATTCCCATACTATGCTTATATGTTTAGAATGGGATGATACTTGTAAGCCTGCAATATTATTTTTTTAAAACTGCTTTTATTGGTTTTCTGCCTTTACAACACCACCAACAAATAACCCACCACTGTATCATGTACAATTTACATACAGGTCACACAATTACAGAGATCTTTCCCGGTGAGGTATTACGGAGCTCCAGGTGACAATGTTGGCGAGAAGGGACCCGGTCAATGACACAGCCACCTGATTAGTTTTAATGATGAGTTTTTAGGACTATGTATGTGATTATGATTAATGTTTGTACTTTTATGGATAATGCATATCCGAATAAAGATAATAATGAATAATAATGAATGAATGACACAGCCACCTCTATCTCCCTACACATCTACAATAGCATTTTTTGAGCAGCACTTATTGGACATATAATTGTCTTTTGTAACCATGATATGTGGAAATTTAGCTTGCGAACTGAACATTATCTGCGCCATCTTGTCTCTCCCCAGCGCGACACACAGGAAAGCGCACGGCAGCCATTTTTAGGCACCCTGGTCTCTCCCTGCTCATTGCCGATCGCCAGCGCGTCCCCCTGGCGCTGCGAGCATTCCTCCGCGTGCCGGCCACCCCCGCTCTCTCATACACAGGCCATAAAACCTCTCCTTCTGCGCGACCCTGCCATGGAACCACATCCCACGCCTGACCGACATCCCATACATGGTCATGCATCTCTTTGATAACCCCCTTCCTCTGCGCTCAATTGTCCGAACCGATCCCAGGCCATCACCTAGCCCTGCGGATGCAGTTTATTGCCCCTACTGTAAGGGAAACACCCCACATCAAAGGGATTACAGTAGATCAAGGCCCCCCACCCCCTGAGACCCGACCGGTCACACACACCCCCGGGAATTGGCGGAATGTCCAGCTGTGTGATAGCCATCTCCTACTGTGGGTGGGGTGGGGACTTCCACTGTAGATATGTGTGGGAACGAGCTTGAAGTGGGGATTCTGAGGATGTTCTTTCATGTATCAAAGCGATCTCAAGAATGTGCCATGTATGATAAACCTGCAATAAAGTCATAAACCTGTGTATAAGAGGCCAGGCCTCAGAGATGCAGTTAGAGCACCTCGTGACGATACCTCGTTGTCTGATCTGATGTGTTCCACTCCGACGGAATAAAACTTTGTTTCCTGCCTTCCAGTCTCCGGCGCCTGCCTCTTTGTTGGTTTAGCATCGAATGGTATAAGAGGCGATTACCGCCGGGCAATACTTGAAAGGTTATCGACTACGACTGCCGCTACCATTTAACAATTGGCGTCCCAAGCGTGGGGCCCATCAGCGACACGTGGATCCAGTGGGAGAGGTCCCAACGACAGAGTGAACGACTGCAACGATCGGGAGAGCTCCTGCCCGATAGACCCTCGTCTGGCAGCCGATCATCCGAACTTCACTGGTTCCGAGCAGACCTCTCTCGAGTGATCTACGGTCCTGACTGGGAACCATTAGGAGTGCCGCGGCAATAACGGAGAGTAGAGGACGATCGGGCGCTGGAGGCGGAAGACGAGAAACTGTCCACGCGGTCCGGGTAAGGTCGTGAAACACGACAAATTGCGAAACGATTGATTGATTGATTGAAATACTAGTATTTGCTTATTGATTGTTCTCTTTGAGATATTCGCTGTCTACAAACGGGGAGGAGTAGAAATACTCTCTCTTCCTTTGCAGATAGTGAAGGGTAGGTAACGCAGACTTTTGTCCCCATTGTAACCCGTCGTGCCTATTTTTATCTCCCCACTGATTGATTGTCCGAATATTGATTGTTTTGAAGGATAGTGCTCTTTGAGATATTCTCTGTTTGCAAATAACGTAGAATTGAAATATTCTGTCTAGTCTTTGCAAATAGTGAAGGATAGGTAACGCAGACTTTTGTCCCCATTGTAACCCGTCGTGCCTATCTCTTTCTCACCATTGATTGATTGATTGTCCGAACACTAGTTGTTCGATATTGGTTCTTTGGAGGTATTCTCTGCTTACAAATAACGAGGAATAGAGATATTCTGTCTAGTCTTTGCAAGCAGTGAAAAGATAGGTAGTGCTGAATTTTGTCCCCGTTGTAACCCGTCATGCCTATCTTCTCCCCACTGATTGGTAGTTGGTTCTGCCCGGACCGCTTATTAGAGGTGGACCACCCGGCTCCACTGGAGGGCACCCCTAATAAGGACATGTTCACTAAATATGGACTAGTCGCCGTAGCTTATAGCAAGCTATGGCATAAATATACAAAGAAGGACCCCGAGAGTCAGTGGCCACTGATGGGATCCTTCGACGACCATAAAATAGAAATGCTAGAAATAGCTCTGCGTAATAATAAAACGACGCCTACTATGCTTGACAGTATCGGCATGTGGCGCAAAGAAGCAACACAACGGAAAAAGAGGGAAGAAGTAAAAGCAGAAAAGGAATTACGAAAGGCAGCTCACCTTGCCGCTAGAAAGTTAGAGGAAGAAATAAAGGAGAGAAGGGAAGCTAAACTAAGACAAGAGCATGAAACATCAGGCCAGTACCCTGTTAGGACTCCCTCTATGCTCTACCCTGAGTTGTCTTCTAAGCAACGAACGAATGACGAATTGCTATTAGGTCCCCCGATCATTTACATGCCCCCTCCATACGCACCCTCCCAACCGGTAGTGCAACACCCACAACCCCCAAACACAAGCGAAAGCAGTACCGGGGCCTCGGTCCTCACGGCCTCCGCGCCGGCCGAGCCTCTTGTAGTGAACACAACGTTGGTGATAACGTTGGATGACCCTGAGATGAGAAAGAAAGATTCCACCAGAATGAATCGACTAACAAAGGATGAACGAGCAGGAATCGACAAGATAGTAAGGACACTGGTGGAGCGAAAGGAAAGTGAGGAGTATATAACAGACGTGTATAACTCGTATGCCGACAACCGCAGACGACACTTTGTCGTACGACTTTGTTATCACGCCCTGAATACATATGAGGATAGGTACCACGATAAAGGTCCCGAAGGCATAGCGGCCCTATATAGGAAGGTAGACATTGGGGAAGAAGGAGAGGGCGATGTGACGGACCTCTTCACTCGTACGCTCGAGGTCTACCGGCACCTTAAAGAGCACAGACAGACAACCAAAGCAGAAACCCCCATAGCGACTAAGCCCCAGGCAGGAAGGGCTGATACCATGATGCCCATCAAAGAGGCCGCCCCCTACTGGGTCCCCCCACGAGGTCAGGGAACACATGACTACATCAACCACCAAGATGCGAAGGGAAGGGTTGTATATAATTGGGTCTACCAGCCATGGGACCGACAAGACATTTTGACCTTTAGAAAAACCCTACCCGACTTAAGAAAGAACCCGACTGCCTTCTACACCGAACTAGGTACAGCCTTAGGTTCAACAATAATGACCTTAGCAGATATCGACTTGTTCTTCGGGTTATGTCTGCCGGCTGATGTGTGGAAGCAAATCCGGAAAGTTGACCACGCTGAGCCGTTCGGATATACTTGGGTACAACTTGATACCATAGACAAACAGCGAGAACCGGGACAGAAACCCCCGAAAGCCATATTGGAGCTCCCAGACAAGATTTTACAGAAGTTGAAGACTCTAATCCCAGAAAGAAAGGTAGACTGGTCGATAGTGATGGCTTGTCGCCAGAAACCCCTGGAGGATGTGTCTGAATACTTCTCTCGATTCGAGACCGTGTTTTCCGATTATAGTGGCCAGGACATGACCACTGCAACCGGACATCACCTCTTTGTCCAGAATTATGTGAAGGGTCTGTCACAAGAAGTCTCCCAGAAGCTACAGACCAGCGAGAGTAGTTGGGCAGCCTCCAAACCCGCAGCAACCCTCCAGATGGCCCAATACTACGAAAACCAAAAGAATGAGAACGATAGGGCGTCCGAGAGGAAGAAAAAGGAACTGAAGGAGAGGGTAATGATAGCACAGTTGCAAGGGGTGACCATAGGAAGGGAGCCCCCAAAAGGGAATTACCAACCAACCGCCTCTAGAAAGCTACCCCCTAGAGACCATACACCTGCACCCTACAACGGACGGAGAGATTTATATGGGAACCAATGTGCGTTCTGTAGAGGGTTCGGACACTGGAAATCCCAGTGCCCGGTCCTTCTGGAAATGAACAAAAATAGGGACCCCAGAGACATAGCATATGACCCCAGAAATAGAGGACAGGGACGAGGGTACACGAACGACGCCATCAACGACAGGCCAGGCAGACCAAACACCTTTGATCGCCCCTGACAAAACCAGTGTCAGCAGTCCGACTACGAAAGCACCCATGACTTCGCATAGGACCGCCAGGGGCAAGGGAGGGATCCAGTCGAACTCCGTGTTGACCAACAAGGTCCTTACGTCACTGCTAAGGTCTTGGGCACAAAGTCTCCATTCCTGGTAGATACTGGGGCGACACGTAGTGCGTTATCTAAACGACTGATTCCTAGGGCACCCTTGTCTGGCTCACACGTAACCTCAATAGGCTTCGATGGAACGCCCTCCACTAACCCCTTATCAGCACCAATCTCCTTTGACTTAGAAGATAACGCCACTGACACGACCTTTCTGCTCTCCTCCAACACCCCCGATGCTATTATGGGACTCGATTTGCTAAAACATTTCCGAGCTACCATCAGATGTTCCCCAGACGGAGTTCGAGTCATCCTGCACGATAACCCAGATCTGTTCAGACCTTGTCACACACGACGTATGCTCTCTATAACTGATGCTGACCTGTCCCTACTCGACACGTTACCCTCACATCTATGGGCTAAAACCGACTCAGATGTAGGGCGCATGGTGATCGACCCAGTACACATAACCGTCCGACCGGACGCAGTGCTGCCAAAGCTTCCACAGTATCGAATATCGCCCGAAGGTGAGAAGACATTGGTGGAAATCAACCAGTCCCTAGTCAATGCAGGAGTAGTAGAAGAAGTAGTCAGTAATGTTTGCAACAGCCCTATCCTACCCATTGTAAAGAAGCAAGGCGAGGGAAATGAGAAAGCATACCGCTTCATTGTTGACTTACGATAAGTTAACAAAGTAGTCATACCTCAGTACCCCGTGGTCTCAGACATCACCACCATCCTCACCCTGATTCCGTCCACTGCCACCACCTTTACTGTTATTGATCTCAAGAACGCATTCTTCTCCATCCCCATCCACCCAGACAGCCGCTACCTGTTCGGCTTCACTTTAAAAGCCCGGTCGTACAGATTCTGTAGGGTACCCCAAGGCTACACTGAGAGTCCCAGCATTTATAGCCAAGCCCTCAAGAGACAACTAGATGCAGTCCAATTACCCGATGGAGTGGTGTTAATACAGTACGTCGACGACATCCTTTTGGCGGCCGACACCACCCCACTTGCTGTCACAGCCACCATTCACCTCCTCCACTTCCTCGCGGAGAACGGTCACAAGGTCTCCAGGAAGAAGTTACAGTTCTGCCAACCCCAAGTGACATACCTAGGCCACCTCCTATCCAAGGACGGGAGGAAACTTACCCCTGACCGAATTCAGACCATCCTAGAAACCCCTGTTCCCAAAACTCAGAAGCAAGTGCGGTCTCTAGTAGGCCTCACCTCCTTTTGTCGACAGTGGTTGCCAAACTTCAGTCTTATTGTAAAACCTCTGCTTTCCCTGTTGGCTAAAGATGTCCCCTTCCCCCTCCCCTGGACACCCGAATGCCAATCCTCCTTCAAAGAATTACAAGACGCCCTCTGCTCGGCCCCAGTCCTAGGAACCCCAGACTACACTAAACCTTTCTCCCTCTACACCCACGAAAGGGAGGGATGCGCGTTGTCTGTCCTAACCCAGTCCATAGGTCCTAAACAACGCCCTTGTGCCTACTTCTCTGCCACTCTTGACCCTGTAGCCAGAGCTTTGCCCACCTGCCTTCGAGCAGTAGCCGCCGCTGCCGTCTCTATCCGGCAAAGTGAGGGGATCGTGCTCTCGAACCCCCTCACTGTATTGGTACCCCATGCGGTTGACACCCTCCTGAACCAGACCAAGACTCAACACCAGACTAGCGCACGACTGACTGGCTATGAACTGACCCTGCTTGCACCCCACATCACATTGAAACGATGCACCACTCTGAATCCAGCCACTCTACTACCTCTCCCTGACACTGACCCCAATGCGCCCCCTATACATGACTGCGTGACTCTCACCGACGAACAGACCAAGAGTAGGGTTGACCTTCGAGATACTGCCTTCCCGGACCCTGACGGAGAACTATGGGTGGATGGCTCATGCATCAAGCTCCCCGATGGCACCACATCAGCTGCCTATGCAGTCACCACAGCCCGAACAGTTGTTGAGACAGCCCGCATCACACAGCGATCCGCACAGGCGGCTGAACTGATTGCTCTCACACGAGCATGCATCCTGGCAGCAGGGACAACCGCAAACATTTACACAGACAGCCAATACGCCTTCGGGGTAGTTCACCACTTTGGGCTCCTTTGGAAGGAGAGGGGATTCTTGACTTCCCATGGCACACCCATCCTGCATGGAGATCTAGTCTCTGCCCTGACCGAAGCAGTCCTCCTCCCCACCCGGCTGGCTGTGATCAAATGCCAGGCACACAAGAAAGTGACAAACATTATAGGACAGGGAAATGCACTAGCTGACATTACTGCCCAAACCACAGCCGAGAATAGGTCCACGACCCGTATGTACGTAACCAGGTCACAAACTGAGAAATGGAAGGATGCTAGGGAAACGATTAGGGACATCCAATTAGCCAGCTCACCACACAAATTAACTGAATGGGCACGGGTGGGATTGAAGGACGATGACGGTTGCTGGCGAACTAAAGACTCGAACAAATGGTTGCTACCAGACTCATACTTGATCCCCATGCTGACCATGGCACACTCCCCCGCACACATAGGGTCTGCTCCCATGATCGAACTCATCTCCAAAGTCTGGCACAATGACAAAATCTCAGACTCAGCCAAACGTCTGGTCCAGCAATGCCTGGTCTGCCTCCAACACACCCTGGGAAAGGAACTGCTGTACCCCGGGGAGGGTTTGGGGTTCCCAATCATCCCTTTGAAGTCCTACAAATGGACTACGTCCAGTTAGAAAGGTGCCAAGGTTTGAAGTACGTACTTGTCGTTGTGTGCGCCTTCAGCAAGTGGGTGGAAGCCTACCCAACCCGCGACAACACCGCTATGACTACCGCAAAAGTACTACTGAAAGAATTCTTCCCCCGGTACGGCCTTTGTCGAATTTTGTGGAGCGACAACGGCCCCCATTTTGTAGCCGAGGTTATCCAACTCATCTTAAAGGGGCTGGGTGTAAAACAGAAGTTCCATGCGGTCTTCCATCCCCAATCTGCAGGCTTGGTTGAGCGACATAATGCCACATTGAAGCTTAAGATAGCAAAAATAGTTGCCACCACAGGACTGAAATGGCCAGACGCTCTCCCGCTAGCATTGCTATCAATGCGTTCCACCCCCACCAAACACCACTTAACCCCCTACGAGGTCGTCTTCGGGCGGCCCATGAACCTTTGGACTGCACCGAAACCAACATCACTGGACTTGTGTGCCTCGAAGGCCTGGGGGCGCAGCTGGTGGGCCACAGCTCCTGCCTCATCACCCGAACATTGGACTCAGTTGATCCACCCTCCTTTGTTGCCTCCCCAAATATGTACTTCGTCTGTGGTACTAAGGCCTACACCTGGCTTCCGAGAGGTTGGGGAGGCACCTGCTACATCGCTTTAGTCCTTCCTCCGACATATGTGGCCCCAGCAAACCATCACCGACAGAAACGTGCCAAAGACATTGTGCAAGCCGACTCCACCGGAGCACAGTTCATGGACGCAGTAAAAGGACTTGTTCCACTCTGGGGTCCAATGGCAAACAGCCGTGCCATCCGCCACTTAACTCAGGCAGTCGAAACGGCGATGAACATTACGGCTGGCATCCTCGCCAACAATACCGCCGAGCTTCAGGCCGTCCGCCTGGTGGCTCTTCAGAACCGCCTCGTTCTAGATGTGGTTCTGGCTGATCGTGGAGGAGCATGCCGCATCATTGGGTCCAGCTGTTGTACCTACGTACCGGATAACTCACCCTCAGTCTACAAAGCAATTGAACACCTCCACAGACTTTCCGCAGAGGTTCATCAGGAGCAAGAAGAATGGTCACTGGGAAGTTGGGTTTGGGACACTATTAGAAGTTGGGGATGGAAGCTGTTTTCATTTATCCTAATACCAATTGTGATACTATGTGGATGCTGCTTGGGAATTCAGTGTCTGCCACCTTTATGTTCGCTTTTTATGAACTGCATCTGCCCTAAGACTCTGAACTTTGAAGCGGAGCGAATGAAAGCTTTGTATGAGGTGGAAGTTCGTAGTATCATGGGGATAGATCCGAACTAAAACAAGCTGGCGAGATATGTCGTGCGTACTTTCCATACTTGGTCAGTACGATATACGATCCGGCTTATACATTTCCAGGAGTAAGGACATCACCCGCCTTAAAAGATTCCTATATGGTGTCCGAGCTCATGGCTATGGGAGTTTTTCGCAGCCCCCTATTTTCCTCAGTGCGAATGGCCACGCTTTTTGCTGGTCCCCCTTTAACCACTTCGTCCCTCCAAGTTAGGAAAGTGGGGGCTATTGGAGATTTCCACCTACTAGTTATGCCCCGTTTGGCCAAAAGGAGGGCCAAATCCATAAATTTAGCATGAACTTCACTACCCTCCCGTCGTTTATACAATCCTAGGATATAAAATTCTAGTGCTTGGAGCCCCATGTCGCCCAATATCTCTGTCAGTGTTTGCGCTATCTCCTCCCAGTACCACCGAAGTTTGTTACAGGTCCACAAAATGTGTAACAAGTCAGAGTGTTGGTCGGAGCATCTAGGACATAGGGCATTAGTGTCAGGATATATGGTGAAGACGTAGCTTCCTAATCAGTTTATCAACTTCCTTCCCCTTTCTCAGATTATAGATCTTGTTTCACGACATAGCCCTAAACTTGAGAGGGCATCAAATCAGAGTAGCTGCACCCCATTTCATTAGTTAGTCCTACTGTCAATCCTCCATTATTTTACAGTTGTCCGAGCATACTAAGAAGGCAAATCCAAGGACCTTATGAGACTTGGCTTTCAAAGCTAGCAATCAAATGTCCTCCTTCAAAGGAGTATGTATATGAATTCACTAAGATCCCTTGTGACTTCTTGCAGTTAGGATTTAGTGTAAACTTGAAATTGCTACTAAACAGATTTCTAGGTTGCAAGTTGACTCATGTATGCCTACCTTGGACTAAATAGCTCTTGCTTGTTGAAGAGGACATGGTACAGCCAACTATATACAATACATGTAAAACATATTTTTTTTAACTGTATTTCATTTTGTAGGGGTATAGTTGTGACATCACAAGTCAAGATGGCATAGCTACTCAATGGTGCTGACCCGACTGATATGAACAACTTTCGGCCAGTCTCAAGCATCCCGTATCTATCAAAGCTGTTGGAGAAATGTGTACATAACCAACTATGCCAGCACTTGATTAACTTCAACTTGCTAGACAAGTTCCAATCAGGTTTTAAAACAGGACCCAGCACAGAGACCGCCATCACACGTATCATGGATGACGCACTCAAAATACGAGACCAAAGCAGTTCATGCCTGCTCATCCTTCTCGATCTTTCCTCTGCGTTCAACATTGTCAACCACAGCAGTCTCCTAGATTTGCTTGAATGAAGAATGGGAAGTGCTCTAAAATGGTTCACCTCCTATGTACAAAACCGATCACAACATATCAGTTTGGGTAGCTTGCTCTCTAACCCATCTCTGGTCCTACTGGGAGACTTCCAATATTCCACAATCTCCCCAATGCTTTTCAACCTTAACATGGAACTGCTGACAGATGTCCCGAATCAAGCTAACCTTGCCTACCACATGTATGCAGACAATACTCTCATTTACCCAAAAATAACCTCACGAGAAGACATTATCTGCCTCAATGACGCAGCCGATATCCCAAACCTGGCTACCGTAAAATCTCCATAAACTTAATTCTCTCAATATGAAATTCCTGCTCATCTCTCCCCTCCTCTACAAGAATGGCTCAATCACTTGGAGGCTCCTGACTACAAACCCACAGTAATGGAATCTACAAAATCCCTTGTCAGAATACTCAACAGAAATCTCAACATGCAAGCCCACATTAGGGCAGCCACACGTGGTGCACTCTTTCATTTCTGACTCCTAAAGAAGGTGAAACCATTCATCCCTGCAACCGACCTCATAATAGCAGTACATTCCTTAGTCATGTCCAGGTTTGACTATAGAAATGCGACTTTAACAAAACAACCCAAAACACAACTGGCACCAATAAAGGCAACCATCGATGCTGCAGCAAGATTGATAACAGGATCAAGGCATTTTGATCTCATCAGATCTTCACTTGAGTCCCTACAATGGCTCACAGTTAAAGCAAGGATTATCCCTAAGATAGCAAGCTTGATGCACAAAGCCCTGTATGGTACACCTGAGTACTCAGGTGATGGACGCCATATTGGAAATACGAGCTCTCTCCTACTAAAACCAGCGAGATTCAGGAAATCACTGACCTAGGCCCGCACTTTCTCTGGCTCGGCCCCAAAAGATTAAACTCTCTCCCACAGTAGACTCTGCTGAACCCATCAGCCACTGTTTTTAAAAGGGAGGTCAACAGGATTCTATGTAACAGATTCCTCCCTGTCTGACTAGACAATGGTTTATCACTGTATCCATTACATGGTACTCACTCCCGACACCACAACCAGCAGTGACATTGCAGACGACCCATGATCAGAGTATGAGGGCAAAGAGTTGATAAAAGTTAATACAATGTATGTCTTATACTGTGTGGTTGCACAAAGTTATCTTTATTTATCCATAATGCATTGGAATTAAGGGGAACAGCATTTTAGCACTACTCTCCAACAAAGTTATTTTCCATTTGTTTATTTTATGGTAATGTATGTAACTGCAATGGCCTTTGGGTGATGTTGGCACATTAAAAAACTTGCTAAGAAAAACTCTATTGTAGTAACTGATTAGTTTTGTTATGAAATCTCAATGCATGCTGCCAGACACAGAGGACAGTGTGACAGGTCATGAAACAGAATTACAGCTGTATGTATGCATGTATATATGTAATCATATTTCTTCAGGTTCTGAATGAGACATGCTGTGGTGTGTAGGATACCCCTATTGGGTAGGTGGGGGGCAGCATGTAGTTTGGGAGGCCATGGTGCAGGGTGCTGCCAGGATACAGATGCAATGAACAAGTGCTTGAACAACAGCTATGGAGTCACTTTTCAAGAGGAACAGTTTTAGTTTCTTAAGTAGAAAGAGCTGGTACCAGTCTGTCTTTGTTTTCTTGGTGACATATTCCTTACGGTCTGAGGCTAGTGTCATCGGTGAATCTAAGTTGCTTGGCATTGGGTGAAAGTTGGTGTTTTATTGAACAAGGTTTGGACTAGTCATTGCTCGTTATTCATTGTAAATAATGGATGACTTGCAATATCTTTTTTACATACAGTAGGGTTTTCTTTATTTTTTGTAACACATATTCCCCCACACCACCGCCCTCCTAGTAATCCCCATTCAAATTATTTGTTTCCTGTTCTTTCTTGTGAAAGTCGTCCTCCTGCTACAGGTAAACATAAAATGTCAAGAGGATGTCCTAAAATAATCTGAATTTCAATTCTAAAATAGAAATGTTGTACATGGATAGTAACCCCAATATCTGGACACCATTTTGGTAGTCATTTGATCTTGGACAATATCATCAACATTATTTACAAGTTATGCAATCTTGGGTATTCAGCAAGATCACCCCAACACTGCTCCAATTTAGCAAAGTGTTGAAATTGCTTAATTTTCTGACTAGTTCTCAGCACAGCCAGGACACCATCAGACTGCAGACCTAAGACATGTAAAAAAGAAAAAACACAACGCAGCATGCCTTTTCCATGTATGTACCCAGTATCTTGAACAAGGTCTCTGCATTCATCAGGACCACCCCAAAGCTGCTCCATTTTAGGAAAGTGTTGAAGACGCACCTTACAAAGAACACTGTATCATCATTAACTGTTCACAAATCGGGTACCTCTCCTGTCACTCATTGACTTTATGCTTGTCTTTTACCCTGTATAGCGCTCTTGTTCCCCACATACAGCCAAATCCACCTCCTTTTGTTTTTTACATCTTAAAGTACCCCGGAAAATTATCTCATGCGTACCTTTTGATCAAAGATTTCCAGTTATTCCCATGGATATTGGTGCCAGAATGGACTGCACCTGTGCCATCTATATGGGTCTTCCTAAATATCAACCACGGGGGCTGCAGCTCATTCAGAATACCGCTGCTCGTCTTTTGCTTGGACTTCCTACACTGTCATCTGCCGCTAATCAACGGACCCAGGTACATTGGCTCTCCATAGCTAAGCAACGCATGCTCAGAGGCCTATGGATCTGCGCCAGAGCCTTTTATGGCAACAGCTGTTTGTTCATATCAACCATTCAGCACTTTTAGATCTTCCAATGCCTTTCTACTATTCACTTCATTCATAAAATTTGACATAGTGGCAGATCCTTTGCCTCTAAACTTTATCTGTCCTTTAGAAGCACTGCTAATCACATAAAGGTTTAAAAACTACTGAAAACCTGGATTTTCACTCTCTACCTGAATAGGTATCTGTGCTTCTGACTTAGCTCTTTACATCAGCGCCTCGTGAACGTGAACAGCATTTGCAAACTCTACAAACACCATCAATACATGAAATTAAAAAATCCTTATAAAATACAATAGGAGTTACTTTACTTAACATTTAGAGTCTTAGAGGGTTGAGCATTCCTCCACAAGAGAAGACATCTGTTAAAATAAAAAGAAGTGCTAGAGAGCACGAGGAACAGTGTCTGTGGATGGGCATCCCTCGCCTGCCGACTGCACACCCCTGGTAGTTATAAGGTTTATTGTGCTAAGAGAGAGTTTCGAGCAGATTGTTTAGGTTGGGAAATATAATTTTATCTAAACAAAGCTTCCGAGGCTCGCCCACAGACCCAGGGACAATCAGATGCACTGTCAGGTGTTTGTTTTGTCTCCCTGGCCCTCGCTAATTAATTCGGTTCAATATGGCGGAGCTTTGCTGATTTTGAACACCGAGCGCCTCGATGCCTTGATGTGGTGGACGGGTCCAGGTGGCTTGAGTTTTGCTGGGGTGGAGCGCATTAACGTGGCACATTCGCAGGGCCATAATCAAATCTGTGCGAGCAGATGCGGGGAGCCGGGACCTGGCACGTGCGCTTGTGGCTCGGTAATTTAATTACACTGCTGAGGAGGGTCAGTGCAGAGGAGTTGAGGTGAGTTTTCATGAACTTGGGCTATTTGCTTTTTCAGTAAAGTGCGGGTATTAGCCCCAGTGGCCATCAACTGAAAGCGGTGCTTTAAACTGACATTCGGTAAACATGCGCACTGAGCAGCAGATGGGCGCAGCAGCTGACACGTCACGGGCCCGAGGGCGCAGAAGCCCCGACTCTAAACTCCTTGAACTGCGAGGTGCAGGTGAACAGGACCGGGGTCACGCGGACACTGAAACGCCACTGCCCATTGAAAGAGCGGGAACCATGAACACTCTCCTGCTAGACTGCAATGTCTCAGGGGATTGGCTCATGGATGGAGGTGCTGTCACTGTTGGGGCTGGACGGGTTTGGGGATAGAAAACATTACAGCTGCAGGGCTGAGATGGATACAGAGCCTCTAACCCATGACTTCTGGACACTAGAAAGGGACCCTTTCCGTAAAATCGGGATGGGTACAGAGCCGCCCACCTCAAGGACTGGACAGGCTCTGGGGAGAAGGAACTGAGGCAGGGAACACAGTATATTTCACTTGCTGAACTGGGGTGGATAAATAGCATCTCACCTCTAGTTCTGGAAGAACGCTAGGAATTGGAAAGAGATGCAGAAACTTGCATGTGTAGTGCTGGAATGGGCGAAAAAGAAATTCCCTTGACCCAACAATTCCAATGTCCATATACAGTAGTTAACAGTACAATAAAATATTGAATACTATATCCAATGCATGTATTACAAAAACATTTTATTGAAAGACGTTTTTTCCGTATTATTCCAGAAAGATTAAAACCGCATATAGCATCACAATAATACACAATAAAAAAGTATTTTAAAAAAATAAAAAAACATACAGTACATGTCAATCAGGGGGGAATTGATTAAAAACAATTCAGAATTATGACCAGCATAATGGAGACAAACACATATGTAAGACACAGCTTTTTGTCATTTACAGATGCACATCACATTGGAATCAAAAACACAGCTAGTAATACATTGATCCAATCAGTATTTAACCCGTCTATGTTAGTCCTTAGATTGTGTCTTCAACAGCATCGACGCGTTTTGATGGCTTCAAATTAATCGTATCATCTTTGTCAAGACACAATGATTCTGTCTCTCCTATGTCAATCCTATTTCCTCTCTCCTTAATTCGTGGGACTTTGTTCGTTTAAAAGTTTTTCACTCGCTCTTCTATTATGTTCAACCGTTCCTCAATTTATGATGAATTCGATGCGTGCTCGTGGCTCTAATTTTATACTTTAAAGAGAAGTCTCTCTAACAGTTTGTGGGTTTGACGTCCTTTTTATATATATATAAGATGCTCCGCCCCTCACGAATCTTAGTTACGTTTTTGATGATAACTCCCGTATTTGGTTTCTGGAAGTTGTTTATAAATATCGCAGCACCGCGAGGCTTATATTCCTCTTCTTTAGTGTGCAGCTATAGTTCAACGGTGTTTCCTCGAGAATACGAGTATCGGGTTCAATGTTGTGCACAACAGTACAAAGCCTCCAGTGTCTAGGGCTGGAAGTGCCCTGGGGTATGTAAGGAGGGTACACAACATGTCCCTTGCCAGGCTGGGATGGATACAGAGCCTCTGACCTCTAGGGCAGGGTAGGATCCAGGCACTGGAAGGGATGCAGAACATTTACGTGCTGACCTACGGTGAATACAGAATTGTAGAAGATGTAACTTCTAGGAGCTGGATAGGCTTAGTGGGACAGGCCTAAGAAGATACATGAAATTCCACATCAAGATCTGCTCAGGATCTTGGCATATGGATTAAAGGCGTTCAGTTCGAGGCAGGATGGATTGCTCTGGGGATTGGTGCACAAATACACCCGAATATGTACCGACTGCAGTCATGCTCAGGTCTGACTTTAACACTGGTGGCGCCCTGTGCAGCAATGTTTGTTGGTGCCCCCCCAATGACCACCTCTGCCGCGGATTCCCTTACTATCACCCTTTAACAGTGCCCTTCAAGTCTCCATAATCTCTATCCCTCAGATTCATTCAGTTTTATGGCACCACTCATACCAGTGTAAGGTGTTAGTGTTAGAGCACTTTACATCACACACACATTGCACAGAGACAATCATATGTGTGTAAATCAGTGTATAGGAAATGTTACATCAGGCAGGACTACAAGGTGTAGTGTAGGAGTGACGTGTCATCTATACTGGTAGGCAATATAGTTAAAGAGTCAATATTCTGGAAAAGCACAAATTCAGAATTTAAAACGTAAAACCATTGTTAGGGGTTCTCTTTAATAATAAGAATTGTTTTGTACTCAAATGAACCCTTTTGGGAAGATTAGGATAATGAAAGACTGTGCAAAATAACATATAACTCTAACATATTCCTTGCAGTTTGCATGCAGCTCCTTGATGACAGTTACTAGCTCAATGTTATATTAGGATTTTTTTTTATAAACGACAAGTAACAAAAAGAGCTCTTTTACAGAAGCAGTAACCCACTGACCTATTAACATTATATGAACTTTGTGAACTGCATGGTACACGTTCTTAGCGGCAGGCATTTTAACCCTCTGCACTGTCTTTCCATGAGTCAAAACTTCCACAAGACAAACCTCTGGTCTCTTTTCAGGAAGATGATTAATCACCGGAGTTATCTTGACATTTTAATTGATGCCTGAAAATTGCTGGAGGCAAAGAACACAGCAGCAGGTGCTTTTAAAATGTTAATATCCTTGCAAAAATGACGCCTCCACCCCAAGTCAGCACCCGGTGCAGTGGCACCGATCGCACCGCCCTAGAGCCGGCCCTGGTCATGCTCAATATGTAGACCAATAAAGGTTGGTATTAATAGTCCAGGATTTCTGAGCAAAACAGTAGCTGTGTCATTTTCCATCAAAATGGTTTAACGATAGGTAGATTTAGTAAATTCACGGATTGGGGAGCTTAATACATACTTAACAGTGTCAGACATCTTGGTGGAAGGCAAAGAAAATACAATTTCTTAGTCTTGTCCCAGCCTGTCTCGACTCTTCCTTAGATGGAAAGTTGTGCTTCAAAGCCTCCTTGGCTCTCCTGGATTCCTTGGTTTAGCTGTGAGGTCCTAGTTCGTGGGGGTGGTGTAAAGGTTGGATACAATTTAACGCAAATATTAAATATAATATTGTCATATTATTATAATATTACAAACTCAAATGACCAGTCAAGGTTAATACTTGACCAGGGAGGGTGCTTATGAGCCTGGCCACAAGATGGCCGCCTTCGAAAGGGGCTATCTGACCTATATATGGCCACCCTAATCGGGGATGTAAATCGTAGAGGAAATGCCTGTGCCCTCCAGACTGGAGCTGCTCCCGCGCGCGACACAGAGCGGGTCGGGTGAGTACAACTTCAACCCACACGGCTCCCAGTCCAACGGCCCTTCGATGTTGCCACGCCGCTGCAAACATGATGAGATGACTGCACACAGAGCATCCTGCACAGCTCCCCACCGACGCGACCTGGACAAACAAAGAGAGAAAAAAACAAAAGTTTGATGGTCTGGCCCCTGGTGGGGGGACCACCATTGTCCGGTTGCTGGAGTAGCAAAGAGACCATTCCCCGCTCTGATTCCCCTTTTTAAGGGCGGGATCCTGTGTAAGCCGGTTCCGCCGTGACCAGGAAGTGCTAGATCACTTCTGACCATGGCTCTGCCCAGGAGCACACCAGGCTGGACCGGCGAAGCCGCCATAGGCGCGGCGTCCCCTATTTGGGTGCGCCTTGGCACCCGTGCATTGAGGCAGCATCGGGGCGAGGTCTGTGATTACTAGCACTCCTGATGCGCTACTGCACAGGAGGCTATTCCCTCTTGTTTGCAAATGCAGTGGGGCCCAATAATTGCATCATGGTGTGGCGCGGCACGGCCCGGCCCGGCGCCCTGCTAGCGACTGGAGATTCTGGTGGTGGCTGGTGCCACAGGATTGCCGACGGGATCTGCGCCTAAGTGGGAGACCGGTGCACAAAAAGGATTGCTGTACAATTTTGGGGGGACCAAGGGCAATCCTAAAGGTGAGTGTGGCATGGGGCCTAACCCCAAAAAACCGCCAGACATGTGGTGGTGTGTGGCTTCCTTCGAGGTGCCTGAGATTACATAATTCACACCGTGGCCTGGCGTACTACCCTCGGTAGCTTTTGAGCTCCATGTATGTGGATGACATTGCCCTGTATGTCCATGACCCAGTTGAAAACTTAGATCTGCTGCTCCACGAATTCATCTGCTTAGGCGGCATTGCAGGGACTACTATTACCGGGTGAACTCCATCGTATTTCCACTCACAGAGATGACCCAGACCTTCCCCTGCAACTTCCCGTTGATATTGGCCAGAGACCCGGTCCGTAATGTGGCGTCTGGCGTAGCCAGGATAGAAATGAACTATGGAGGGAGAACTATGACAGGTTGATGACTTGGCTTGAGGACCGAGTCGTGGCCTGGGCGAAGTTACTGTTGGTCCTTACCAGGAGGTTGGCTATTGCGAAAATGGGAATACTATCCAAAATGTTATACTGGTTCGTCAACCTGCCTTTTTCCGCAAGAAACTCAGTTCTCATCTTATATCATTGGCATGGGTTGGCAAACAGCCACGAGTGGCCTGGTAGGTACTGATGCTCCCTTTTGAGCAGGGAGGGCTAGGGGCACCTGATATGGACATATACTTTTTCAGCGCACAGGCACATTTTGCCCACTACTGGCTACACCCCATCCAACATCAACTCCACAGAGCACCGGACAGTGACCATGCTTTTCCATGCCCATTGCAGATGGCTCCCTATGGAACCATCAGGCAAATGCAGAATCAGGTGGACACAGTGACTTGCACGGTGTGGGTTTGTAACAAGTTGCAAAAAAGGGCACGCCTTGACTACCTGTTTGGCCCATCAGTTCCGATTCCAGGACACCCACTGCTGCTACTTGCAAATGAGAAGGGGACCTGGGCGCGACTCCGCTGGCTGCTGCTGACTTCCTTTGGCGCGGCATACCCAGAGGACAGCTTTGTTACCCCGAAGAGGGAATTTCTTGAGTCTCCTGCATTGCTTCTAGATACCATGGCCTATTAGCTCCACACTTCCCTGCGAGGTGCTGGAGGAAATGTTTACTAACCCTTACCCCGCAAGATTATCACACGGATTTATGCTGGTATGAAGGTGACTGCCCCGATCTGTCAGCCACATCTGGTCAAATGCCCTCAATGTGGTGATTAACGAGGAACAGTGGACATTTTGATGTGGTCAAATGCCCTCAATGTGGTGATTAACAAGGAACAGTGGACATTTTGCTGCTGCCAGTCCAAGGTCTTATCCCCAAACTACAGGCTGTGCCTGATACACTTTAAATACTCACACAGAATCTACCACACACCACAGCAGCTGCTGCGGATGGGGCTTGTGGCGGATGTGCGTTGCGCATACTACGCCGCAGACTGACTTTCTGCACCTTGTGTGGGAATGTCCCGAGGTGCAGGACTTTTGGAGGGCAGTGCTCAATGATATAGCGACCCTCACTGACCACCTCCCTGAACACTTTCCACATGTCGCCCTATTGGGTTATGTTAAAGAGGTTCCTGCAGAGGTCGAACAGCTGACGGTGATGCCCTTGCTGCTGGACAAGAGCAGCATGGGCGATGCACTCGGGCAGGCGGCCGACACCCAGCAGGGATGAGTGGCTTGGAGATGCTGCTTCCTGCATTGAGCTGCTGGACGCATATCGGGAGCTGAAGCTGATACCCCCTCACGCCCGAAAGACATATCGGCCCCTTTGGTGACTTAGCTCAACTCCACGACACTGGGCCTGAAGATGTGGCGGCTCACCAACATTCCCAGCCACCTGAGAGCACGTCTACACATCCCTCCCCGCACAATGACCTGTCGAGCAGCCCTGTCAAAGAGAGGTGCAGTCCCTGCCCCCTTCAAGCGATGTGTGAAGATTCGGCGTTCTAAAGATTGGGTAGGATATTGACTTGGCTGAGTGGCGAGTTTTTCCCTTTCCCAGGATTCTTTCTCTCATTCTGGCCTTTCCCTTCCTCTCGCCAGCCCCCCACTTTCTTTCTTCTCTCCTGCCCCCTATCCCTTCCTTGTGCGTTCTGGAGATGTGAGTGTCTCAAGTTGAACAGATCTTTTATGACACGATTTCCGAATGTATATTGTCTTGTTACTATGTTGTAACTGATTCCTGGAAACATGAAAAAAAGGTTATTACTTGCCACGGAATGCCTTTTTTGTAAACAATACAACACTGTCGAGCAGGCTGTTCCCAAGAGCACCGGTAGCCTTAAGTTCGTTCCAGAAACCGTCCAAAAATAATATGGCCAGGTATTGCCGAGTCCCCTCCCATTAGTGGATTTGTTGACCCCAAACTCCCCTCTCAAAAGGGATCCCGGGATGGTTGCTTCCAAAACCCCTCTTTCCCCTGAGGCATTGATAATAAAATCATCCAACACAGAACTTGGATTAGGGGTCAGATAAGCCCGGCCGTATTTTTTTTAAATGAATAAATCATAATTAAAAATTCATAACACAATTTTAATACGCAGAAAACCCAAAACATATTCAATAATATTTCAAATACACTTTACACATCTTTGATGGCTAACCTTAGCATGATTCTAATACATAGCCATACCTAACCTAAAACTGGAATATGTACACTTTGTTTTCTGCATATCCTGGACGAGCCTACGTGCAAGGTCATGACAGTTCCCCATTAATTGCCAGGTCCCCGTTTACCGGAGTGACCTTGCGCAGGAGGCTTGTTAGCCCATCAGATTTCTTTCCGGGAGCACCCCCTCCGCCCTCCAATACTACCTCCCAGGGACTGATGTTATTCCACCTTGGAGCCCATGAGCCTTACCGGCCGTAAGCCCCCCCATGGAGTGTGATGAGGGACCACTGTCCCCCCTAGGTGTCCCCATTAAACAATGGGATGCCCACTAAGAGGTGTAAAATTGACCTGGCAATCATGACCTTACCGCAGACCAAGGATACTCAGACAAAAATACGACAAGCATAAATGGCATCACCCTGTAAGATAAACATACTGATATGACATTATTCGGAATACGCTTTAGTAACTGCAAAAGAAGAGTACAAAATTCAACCTGAAAAGCAACCATTAAACCAAAAACGCCTGAACATAAATACTTCTTAAACCTTGTTGCCTCAAAGGATGTTTGGTGGGGAAAAGGAAACTGAGGCTTCCCACAGCCTCCGGTGCATGGGGGGGTGAACAGCTGATCGATGAAGCAGAGCGGCGAGGAAAAGACCGTGCCGCCCCTCTGCGCTCCTTTTAAAGGAGCCATGGCCCCAGAACAGGAAAGAACGGGTCCCGGCTAGATACGGGAACCGTTTTGCGTACGTTGGCCCTAGAAGTGCTTGCTTTCACTTCCAGGGCATGCCTGGAGACCAATCACTGTCCGCAGGGGGCGGGTGCCGGCCGCGTCATCGTAGTGCTGGCCCCGCAAGAGATGCGTCTCGGGGACCGGCACACACCGCCATATTGGTGGTGCCTTGGAAATGTCAATATTATGTCTTAGAAGGGTCTCTATTTTATGGTTTGTGAAATAGCTGGGGCTATAGTCTGAGATTCGGATGCTGACATGTTTCATGGTCAGGTTCAAAACCCTTCTAATAGGAACCAATAGGCCGGTGTTGTCCTATAGTGTTTCATCATTATGTAGAACTTTTGATATTTATAGAACACTGACACATTTTTGCATTTTCTCTCACCAAGATTTTCTTTTTACAAAACTTGGTTCGAATTGTGCAATTTACACCACAATTTTCACATATGTTTTCTAATAATTCATGGGCTGTAAAAGGCTGCTCTTGAAGTATTCCAGTAAGGTATGGTGTGCTAAAAAGCTTGTCCCTTCCCTGGAGTTTTACATGTTTCACCCACTAAAGTAGTATTTAGGAAACATGGCAACATTGTTCTATGTAAAAGGCCATGGGTGCTACAGCGAGATCATAAAGTGTAATTTCACATGTACTATCATTTACTATGATATGTACCTACACTGCTATAGTTCAATTCCTTTTTTTTCTCCGTGCTAACCCTACTAAGTATGTTCTCACTACTTGGTAGGGGTCGTCATGCAGTGCCAATGGAAGGTGCAAGGCAGAAAAAGTAAAGAAATTACACACATCTTGCAATCACAGCCTCTAATTTTACAGATTAGGGTTTCAGTGTGGACTACTGATTAACATTCAAATATAACCCCCAAATATAAAATATAAAACAAAAATCTATAAGGGACAACCCTTCTGTGTTCCGGTACTCATATGAATTCAGCATCAGTAAAATGAGCAGGAGAAAACTGAAAAAGCTTTGGGGAGAAATAAAAATTACTGATTGACTTCAAGCCATTGAAGAACAAAAGAAAAATCATAATGCTTTAATTCTCACTACTAAAAAAAATTGCTTTAAAAACAAGATCAAGTTGTCACTAACCGGCATAGAATCCTTCAGACTTTAAAGCCTGTACCATCCATCCCATACTCCCCAAAAGAAATTCCCAGCTCCCAAAACATTTTAAATAAGACAGCTAATTGTGTGTCACTGAAGATGGTGTTTATACACCAAGAACTCTGAAAACTTTAAGTGTTCCAATCTGCAATATACCTATGAGAGACAGGACCAAATAGCCATCCTTCAAAAATCTTGATCTAGATGAATTAACCCATTATTGTTACACCTACAATCCTTTCGTCTTACTTAAAAGACTATCCATTCTTTCTACTGAGACATTGCAGGTATGACATTGCCCTTCACCTCTCCAAAACGTATAATAACTTGGTCGAAGAACACCTCTTCCCGTCATTTTGAAAAAGGGTTGATGACCCTTTTATCAAGAAGCTGAACTGAGATCCCTACACCCTTTGGAATATCAGACAGTATAAAACTTCTGTTCCTAGGCAAATTTATACAGAAAGCATCTCCATCACAGACCATGCCCCACTTCTCCAACAATAGCCTGCTAAATGTCTTTCAATATAGCACAGAGACCACCACAATTCAGGAACGAGACAGTGGTCGGATAATCTGAGATGAAGGAGAAGCATGCTTGTTGGGCCTCCTGGACCATTCCCCTGAATTTCACAACCTAGACCGGAAATCACTTCTTCACATCCTTTCGCTAAGAATAGGTATAGGTGGATCAGGTTTCAACTGGCTTCAATCACCTTTCTTCGGGATCTCGGTTTGTGAAATTGGACTCTGTCGCATTATCTATGCTCCCAGTTAACAAATGCATCCCACAAGGATCTGTCCTCTCACAATAACTTTTCAACATATTTATGAAATATCTAACCACAACACTTAAACACGGAAATATTTTTATGCATGAATATGCTGAAGATACTCATCTGTATTTAAGGGTCACAAATCCAGCATGCATAGTTAATCTAAAATCATTTTGCCAAAAACTAACCAAATGGATGTCCTCCATCTTTCTGAAAATGAACCCTATCAACACAGAGTTCGTACGCCTCTTCACTAGTGACTCACCTCCCCAGTCCAAAAATGTCTCAGCATGCTACACTCTCCAGGTTTCTTTCCATGTCTACCCCCTTAGGTCAAGTACATTTGCTATATCAATCATTAACTTAACGTTCTTGACCTCAACACACACAGCAATTATATGTATATGCCGAGGGCCTTCTGTGACACAGTATGTGGCCCAGAGCTGTAGTCTGCATTCTGGACTGGCACACAAAGTGCACACTCTTTACTGAGTATTAAACGGCGGATGACTAACAATGTTGTCAGCAATAGATTATAGTGCCAGGGCATACTTTTTCACCTGTCGTCTGTCAGGGACAGTGGCCTCTTGGTCTCTCCTGTTTTAATTTTGCCTGCTAGTTCCTTTCAGCCATGTCCTTTGCTCCAGCCATGTGGGTCATGGATGGCGCGTGTATGATTACCATCTGTATGTGCAGGAGAAAGTTGGTGGAGTGTGTGCAAGCCAGGAATACATTTTGATTTGTGTGGTAGGCCAGGAATCAGTGTTGATTTCCTGCGCATCTGTGGTACCTAAGATGGGAATTGGAGAGAGATGTTAACTAATAATGTGATTTACATTGCTTCTTCAGAACATCCCTGGGGTCCTTTGAAGTGGACTAGATTTTAGGATGTGGAGGACAGGAGACAGAGGGTCTCTTTGAGGTAGAGATAGGTTCCTTCTCCCCCTTCCTGATCCATTCTTCCCAAGGGATGTTACTCTCAACAGGTTGTTGGGCAGCAGGCTGGGGAAGCCTCTCTGTCATGTGGGCTTTTGTTATGGCTCTTCTATGGCAAGGAGCTCCCAGCACCATCCCACCATCCTGCTGATACTAGAGCATAAAGATTGTGGTTTGTCAAATCTTACAGGAATATTGAAAAGTCAGTAACTGTCTGAAACTGGTCCCAGAGATGTGGATTACACAAGCTCTGCTGAAACCTGCTACAAATGTTGCTGAGACTAGCTATTAGTCTGCCAAAATCTCTCAGCAACCAGTATCCAGGGTCCAACATCATTCGAGACTGGAGAAAACGTTTCTGTACTCCAGGGTTGGGGTCACTGTCTGTCAACTCCACTTTTCCATGTTTGGGATCAAGAATCTGGAAATGTTGCAACTTTCTAAACAGATTGCCTTAGACTACTTTGAGGGACGAAGCTGACTGGCTGCCGAGGAGGCGTGCTGGACGTTCCCTTGCATGACGAAGAAGCTGCCTAGGCAGGGAAAAAGAAGACTGCGAAGAGCTGGGATAGGAAGAACTGGAGCAGCCACTGCTGCCGAGACCAGGTTCTGCACCGCCAGGCCTTCAGGCGTGAACACTGATTCAGCCAGCAGTGTGCCCCAGAGTGAGATTTCATGCTTCCCAGGCTCTGCTGTAGGTGGAGAGTTTGTTGACCCCCGATATGCACGCATGCCAGTCAGAGGCTCTAAAAACGTGGTGCTATGGCAAGATCACAGCAGCATTCAGTGGTTATCCTTGCCTCCATCTAGATCACTGCTACAAATTATGGGGGAAGTTGGTCTCTTCACTTTGGGCGGTTGGCTTTTGTTTTAGCGCCCGAGGAATATCCTGAGAGAGATTCACTTAATCAGAGTGAGTGGAGCATGGCCTCACTCTGTCTACATTTGCTGCATCTACATCTACCAGTAGAAAAATCCTGCACACAGATATAGAGGTTGGAGGCAGCAACAGCCCTAGTGGGCCATGTAGGACCACACACCACCGGGAGCAATGCATCCCCACCCCAGATGGCAAAGCATGCCCCGCTTGCAAAGACTATTAGAGATTCCATGCCAGTATACAACATTGTGACAGCACTAGTTAAAGTTGGACAATTCACATTCTACAAATAGTCTAGCCACGCTGCAATTCAGAAATAGACATTGAACCCAGAGGGGTGTTGTGTGAACCCTGCCCACCATTTTCCAGAGGGACTATTTTCCCTGTTGTGCAACGACTGTTTCTATGATGCCTCAGCTACAGGATAAACCTAAAGTAATATCAGCTGCTTACTCTTTACAAAGATTATTCTCTTGGTTTCTGTGTAAACTATTGTTGCCCTCTGACGTTAAGTACAGTATGGTTGTATTTATTTAAAGTACAGTTTATTTTAAGCAGAAGCACCGGTGGGACCCCATTCATTTACTGATTTTGTGTGTAATTGAGTGCTGAGTTTCTGCCCCCAACCACCTCCTTGAGTAAGCCTCGACTGCTCAATTTTGCTACCTTTACAGTCTTGTGGTAGAATGCTGTACGTGGTACTCAGTTTTGGGCTCAGCAGTTAGATCGGGGTGAGTACATCAGTGGCTTGATGCTATCTTTATACGAGTCGGAGGCAGTAACCAGCGATTCCTCTGGGACTCCTGAAAAAAGTTCTGATGAGGTCTGTACGGCTGCTCGTTGTCTTGGGTTTGTGAAGGTGATTTCGTGTTAACGATTAAAATGTATATTGCTCATGTTGAAGTCATTGGTGAGAGGGAATTCAGAGACTTGTATGGACTTCGGGTGCCTACATCACATCTAGGAGAAAGACATTTCACGCGGAGTGGTCTAAAGTCCGCCTCAGAGGTCCTATGACTAGAAGGGGTGATGCAAAGGCTGCGGAATGTATCGGTCATGGCCAGGTCTGGCAGGAGGAAGTGACTTCTACAGTCAGATGCTACGACGCCACTCTTAAAACTCAGAGTAATGGCCATGGTAGAGAAAGTGAAACATATTTTGTTTCAGGTGGAACTCAAAATCTAGGACGCAGGAGAGTTGGTGTTTGAGTGGTGAGGAGGCTCAAGAAAGCATCAATACATTTTTTCAGGAACAAGGAAGTGTTGAGTAAATATCTGCCCCTAGGGGTCCTACTTTCTGGGACCGCCACAGTCCTGTGTTGATTCAGTGCTACGATTGGTTGCCTAACCACAGACTATCGAAACAATCTAATTCGAAGGAGGCAGACGAAAAACAACTCGTTTTCAATTTAGATTGTGTGTGTCCGAGCCGAGACTCATCATCTTCCAACAGGTTTAGTACACCCCGGGTAGAGCCGATTTTGCCACACTGAACATGCCTGTGTGGTCTGACTGATCAGAACGGCCCACGTTCAATACTCACAACTGCACACATTGTGTCACGCCCATTCAATGCGTGGCCCCTCTGCTGCGTCTTAACAGGGTTTTCACCAGAAAGGTATGCGGTCGGGGCTGTGGGCATTTGCCAGCTGAATGTTGACCACCAACTTTTTTCCCACGCACCACACCGGAAGGGAATGAGCGTCGATCACTGACAATCGAGGGTCAGTTTTAAGCGGCTGTCTGCGTGCTGAACCCATCAGTTCCTTCTACCAGGTTAAAAAGACAACAGGTGGACTCGGTGGAGCCGTCAGTCACTCTGGACATCAAGGCAGCTAGCTCACCCTTCCCTTCTCTCCAGACAGTGTTTCATCTTTCCCCCCTGGGCCCAATACACTCCGGTCGGATGCTTTGATAGCGCTTGCCCGGGTGCCAGTGGTTAAATGCTGACATGTGGAGGGCTCTCCGCCCCCGCCCCTACCAGAACGATCAGATAACCTTTCGTCACATTAGCACTTAGTTAAACCACCGTGGGGCAGGGCTGCAGCTGCAGGCCGGGGCCTCGTTTGGCCTTGTTTTTGCTCAACGAAGGAGTCCTGAACAATTCCCCCTCTGTGCACTTCCTCCCTGCATCTGACCTTCTCTGCAGGCCCACCATGTCACCAGCTGCATGTGAACATGGGCCCTGTGAAGGGGGCAGCCTGCCCTGCCCGGGGGACCGAGCCGGGCTCAGATTCCTGCAGGTGCAATGGCTTCCAGCGAATGTGTGCCAGAGGTGTGCCTTTGTTCTGTATTTGTGACAGTTTTGTTTATCTGAACTTGTCTTTTGGTATCCGCTGTGTGTGTGGTGGAAGTCAAATATTTTCTGTATAGGCTGAGTTTATATCTGTTCTCTCAGTTCTAAGTATAATGGTGTTATAAACGTAATAGCGATGTGTGATGCATACATAAAGGGTAAGAAGCGCTATATAAATGCATTTTTTCCCCTCCGCTATCCTTTTGAATACAAATAACTGACTAACCTATCCACCACTCAAATTACTTTCATATTTCACTATACTAATCCTATATGGGTTCCAGAGTAGCGTGCTATTCGCCGAAAAAGCACTTTGACGCCTCATCAGGGGTAGTAAGCGTTATATAAATGCAATTACAATACAATACATGCGCTCTGTGTGTATCTGCACTGTGTGAATACTTTTAGAGTGTGTGACGTTAGGAATTTCTGTCCTGTTTATCAATGCCGTGTGGATGTCTCTATTGTATGCTACTTTGCTATGAATGTGATGTGTCTGGTTTTCCCCTGCGTTCAGCATGTATCTATGATGTGTATACTTGTATTGTGCACCCTTGTTGTGTGCTTGTTTCTCTGACATGTGTTGTACATGCTTTCTATGAATCTGTGTCTGTGATGTGCACACAAAACGTGCTGTGTGTGTGTACCTGTTTTGCATGTCTATCTGTGCTGTCATTTACAATTGCCAATAGCTTAAACTCTTGCAAATGCAAGACCTATTGCATTCCAAATGCTTGAAGGCCTCCTGTCTCCTTTGACTCCTAAAGAGCTCCCCGTTTAATAAACAAGCTGGTGGTCACAACTGCGCACGAGAGACCCTCCTGCAGTAAGAGAAACTCATTAATGAAAATAGTGCTTATAGACTAAAGAAGGTGTGCCGTGCAACAACTGAAGTAAAAGGGCCAGTCCTCATGGGAGGTTACAAATGAATACAAGGCAGTACTAAGGAGGGACTAACAAACCTAATAACGAATCAGAAGCCAGCATTTATGAAGGACAATGACACAAGCGAATGACAATTATGGGCGGAGAGTGGGCGTGGCTTCAAGTACATACTCCAATACAGCATGGCTAGCAGAGCAGTGCTTGCGCTGCCTAGGCTCGACCTAAAAAGGTTAAATAATGAAGCAATGCTATTACAAAATGTGTCTGATTATGCCGCATAATCTATCTTTTCATGGCGCACAATTTATTGTACCCTGCTGCAAAATTTGGCCCTCACCTGCCGCATAATTCCAGTGGCCCTGGCTATGAGTCCAGCAAGAATACTCTGTACTCCTGAAGTAATAGCTCAAGCAATCCCATGGCCCTGTTCCACCTACTGATATGGGTGGGCTCCCGCAGGGGTAAGGTGTGATCTCATCACAGGTTACCTAAATGCAGCCCTGGATACCCCCCTCACTTATTCTCTTGCTCACTTGTGGTTGCCCTTCCCCCCTCTCTGCTCCAGCTCCTCCTGTCTAGCTTCGGGCTCCAACATTCCAGAATATGCTAACATTCCTCAGTGGGCTATGCAAATTTTCCTAGTACTGTACCTGCTAAGCACTCAACTGCCTACGGAAACGTTTCTGCAGTAAGTATGCAAGTTTGGGTGGCCATCAGTTTGCTCACTATCTAGTTCTGGTTCTCTCCTTCACCAATTACCTCTATTCCCTCGATCCTATGAAAGAGCCCCATATACCTCAGACATCCATCAGAATCGAAGGCTGGACTCATCTCAACCTCTCTCACATTCCGGTGGTGAAGGACAAAACCTTTGCCTCTTCCTCAACAATGCATGTTCCAAAGCCACCTCCCTATACCCTAATATCCTGCAATATATGGAAAATGCATACAGCTAGTAGGCATTGCAAAATTGACTCCTTACGCCAGCACAGGGTGGCTCATTCCTGCAGGATGCACACATAGTACATTCGTAGTGTTCTCGTCTCCAAAATAGATGTAGAGGCAGATCTTTTCCACTAATTACCCTGCTTTGGCTCGGGACACGTTACTTTGGATCTGAGCAGGAGTCCCCTTCTCCATGACATCTTTGATCATAAACCCTGAGGGAAGAATTGATTTGGGGAAGGGCATGTTTTGCTAAGTTCCCCTTTGTGCTAGGTAGTATGGATGCTCCACACTTCTCCCGGCATTTGTACCATGACTCTTGGGCTTCCTTGCAGGTTTGACACATCTCCCTTGACTACTGGGTGGAGATTTCAATGCTGTACTTCACTAGATAGATCCCATCTCCCTCCAACAAGGACCAACAGCCAGTAATGCCAAATCGCCTACGACCTTGCTTCAACACGGATCTCTGGTGGAGGTGTTGTTGCAACACAATCCAGGACTCAGCCAGTATTTTTTCTACTCCCCTCCACATGAATTGTTTGTATCTACACCGCTTCTTATGATCGGTTCAACTTTACTCAAAATTCTGTTTCTCAGACTACCTTGCATGATCCATCTTGGAACATAGGGGATCATTAGGATGGCGGGCGGACTAAGTCCGCCCGCCATCGTAGCGGTGTTTGGGACCGCCCGCCAGACAGCGGTCTCACCACTGTGATTAGGATGCGCCCGCAATACTGGCGGGCGCATCCAGGGCTTTTAACATTGCGGGCGGTGCTGCTGGCTGCAGCACCGTACGCAATATCAAAAGTGCGTGCACTGCATTTCCCAGCACTACGTGGCAGGCACCACGCAGTGCCTGCCACTTGGTGCATGGAAATGCAGGGGGGTACCCCACAGTGCAGCGACACCCCCCCCCCCAAACAAGGCGGGCCCCCTAACCCAATCACTGCCAGCCTTTCCATGGCGGCATCGCCGCCATAGAAAGGCCTTCCCATAGCCACATCCTAATTTGGCAGATGGTGCCTGCTAGGCACCGCCACCATTTTAGTGTCCCTGCACCGTCCGCAAGGCAATCGGTGCGATTGCCTTTGACGGTGAAGCGGCGAACAGACTTTGCGTCCGCCACGGTACCCACCGCTATCCTAATTGGGCGGTGCGTAATATGCTTGGTAATGGCGGAAGGACCGCCACCGCCGGGCCGGCGGTGGCGGTCCTTCCGCCATCATAATGACCCCCATAGTCCTTTGTGCAATTGGGCAGTGCTCTTCCTCCCATCTCCCCCTGGTGCCTCCAGGAAGTGGCTCTTGAAGACCCTCTCTTTCAAGATTTCCTAGTGGCCTGCATCCAGGTTTACTTTGAGAACAATGAGGGCTCTACTTCCTTTCATTCCACTGAGCAGGACATCCTCAAGGTGGTGGTCTGTGGTCATTGTATTCATGAGCTCTCCCACATTTGATGGGGTACTTGAGAAAGATTTGCTCAAAGCCCAAGAGGCAACTATTCGCATAGAGCAGCACGTAGTCACAGACCCAAATGTGCAAATGGAACTACGTGCATCCCATGCCCATGAGGCCTTCCTGCTGGAGAGGCTGAAGTGCTTGGATTACAAACAATAAATCTCATGTATGCACATTGACGGGTACAAGGCAGGGCCTCTACTGCCTTGAAAGATATCCGCGATACCTCACAGTCCTGATAATGGTGCTAAGGAGTCTCCCAGATACCATAATATAAACACAAAAAGACATCCTCTTTGCTTTCTGAGATTATTACAGCTCTCTTTGTGGTGAGCAACCCGGTAATTCATCGCCCCAGATTGCGTTTTTTCTTTGCAACCTTCTCTTGCCAGGAAACACTCCCCAAGACAGTGAAGAGATTGATGCCCCGATCATACCACAAGCAGTTAAGTCTTCCATCTGTCACCTCACAATTGCTAAAATGGCCTCCCTTTGGATGTTTACCAAACATTCCCTGAAATCCTGGCCCCCTAGCAAGCAATACTCTATGAGATGGTGTTGGAGTAGTGTTTCCTCCCACAGTTCCTCAGGGAGGTCCTCCTAATTCCCCTTCTGTAAGCAGGGCGTCCCTCTGATGACCATTCTTCGTATAGGCGTATCACAATTTTTGATTTGGATTGTATCTTGGGAAAGACTTTGACCTCACTAATTTTGCCAATCCTCCCACAACTAATCCATCCAGATAAAAATGTGTTCATTCCCCATAGGAGTACCTCTCTAAACCTGCAGCGTCTCTATAGACTTCTGGAGGCTGCTCCAGCTGCCTGGCCTCAGGCAGCGGCTCTAAGCCTGGATCGTAGTAAGGCCTTCAACACCGTTCAGTGGGACTACGTTTTTGAAGTTGTGCGGCATTTCAGCCTTGGAACCCGTTCCATTCATCTGATCCGAGTCCTATATTCGAATCCCACCGCACGTGTCCTACTCGGCAAACTTATGTCTCCCTTTATTAGACCACGAGGGGAGAATACTAAGGGTGCCCACTATCCCCTTGCTTTTTGCCCTGACCATGGAGCCACTGGCAATACAGCTGAGAGCAGGGTGGAAGTGTGACCCAGGACATCCCTCTTCCAATGAGACCCACTCAGCAACCTTTACTGTAGTGAGAGATACTTTTGATCAGTGAAAATCATCATGAGCTACTGAAGGCCAAGAAACTCGTGCATTGTTACCATACGCCTTCATGCCCAGCTTCATTGACTTTAAGCCTAATGTCCACAGAACCAGACACTATTGTTTGAACAAATTACTTTGGCTATGGGCACTATTGCAGGACTGCCAGTGTGTCAGTGACATTGTGGTCTTTGGGGATGGATGAACAAGCTTGCGAATGAATGGGATAAATGTGTATGGGTGACTGGAATACCTTTCGCCGTATGTGGCACAGTTACATATATCAGACAAACATAGAACCATTTTTTTAAATAGGAGAGGTTGTGGCCTTATGGCTAGAGGTGCTGACTTTGGAGCTGGGGAACCAGGTTCAAGCCTCGGCTCAGCTTCCTGTGATTCTGGCAAATCACTTAATCTCCCCGAGCCTACCAGAAAATGAGTGTATCCTTGTGTAACACAACTAGTGCTCATGTAAAGCGCTCCAATACCTTCGGGTCAAGTTTGCGCTATATAAATCTGCAACAAAAAAAAGCCTAAAAAACGTTCTGCAAAAATGTTCATTATATGGAACATTTTTCAGATACTTTAAATTTCTCCCACTTAAAATAATGGTTTTACTTTTCAGTTCTAAATAAGGCACCGTGTCTATCAGCCACTGGGAGCAAGATGCCTACTGTGTGTAAAGGTGGCACTTTGAAATGGGAGAACATTAAACTGTAGAGTTAACTTTCTTTACATGGATTCCATAAAACTCATCCTTTAAATGTAATCCCATTTCTAAGTGTCACATTTACAAGCACCAGGCATCTTACTCCCAGTGGCCTGCAGACAAGGTGCCATATTTTAATAGAAATATATAGCCATTTGTTTAGATGGGAGGAATTTAAAGTGGAGAAACATGCTTCATACAACATTAAGACATAATTGGCTTAATTTTTAACTAATGGCAATCCTTCTCATCTCTTATCTCTCGTTTCACATTGATAGGCCCACACTGTCAGGCTATTTATCATCCTCCGAGGCCCTACCCATACAATGATCCCCGTCCCCTTACCTGTCTCCTCCCTCCTCTTCTCTAGTTTTAGGTTGAATATTGAGACTTGAAGCCCTTTAAGTGATATTATTCGTAGCTCCACTAGGGCTGTCTCCATACGCACCCTCTATGAAACTGCACTTCCAAACCTGTACTTCGGCAAGTATCACGTAAACGCAAGTGTTAGTAATTACCTTGTTATTATCTTTCCCACGTGATATGGAAACTAAATATGTGACAGAATTATGCTGGTAACAGGTCCTCTTAACACTGTTGAAAACAAAAATACCAATAAAGTTTGTTAAAAAAAAAAACGTCGCTTATAAATCCCTTTCTTAATTGCACTGTTAGGATGACTACATTGGTTTGTGAAATGTGTTATAATACCTTTGAATTATTTTGGTAGCGTTGTTGCTCTGGCTTCTGAAGTACACAATCCAGTACACAATCCTATTTGTTTTCTATTCACTACATTCAAACCATTAACTGATACATACCATCAATGTTCATGCGCAGTGGGATTTTTATGTCTAATGGAGTTTCATTACAGTCTCTCCTAGGTTTTTAAAAAATACACGAGTGATTAAAGTTAAAATCATGTTGGGGAAGTTTTCATGAAGTGTGCCTTCTCCAACTTAGTTTGCAAAATCTTAACTAATATGTGTTGTCCCCTTATTTCAGTAGCCTGCAGGTCATTCCCTTCACCATTGCTCAAACTGGTAAACATGTTTGCCGTGGAGTTGACAATGTTTTGTATTTTCCAGAGTCACCATGTAAAACCACTTTCTGTTGTATTCGTTAGAGTTCACACTGTAATATCCATTTCTATTGTATTTGTCAGAAAGATCACAATGCAAAGCACCTTCTTATGGTCTTTATCATAAAGTTTACATTTTAATACCTGTTTCTATTGTGTTTGTAAGGAATCTATGTCATCATCCCGAAGTCTTTTTCCCCGCAGGGAATCACAACGCGGTCGTTACAACGACCGCGTTGTGATTCCGCATACCATTACTCAACAAGTCGGAACAACGACTTGCGGAGGGGGGGCGCTGGAGGTTGGAATAGTGTAATTTACTATTCCAACTCCAGTCCGTGCGGACACTAGGGAAGGTGTTGGATTTTAAATCCAACAACTCCCCCCCCCCGCAAGTCGTTGTTCCGACTTGCGGAGTAATGGTATGCAGAATCACAACGTTGTGATTCCCTGTGGGGAAAAAGTTTCGCGGTAACGTTGTTTACCGTTTGTAAGAGAGTAAACAATGTAAAACCCCTTACTGTTGTATTTGGCAGAGAGGACACAATAACAAATCCCTTTATACTGAAGTTGTCAGACATTTCACATTGTAGAACTCATTCCTACTGCATTTCAGTGTTTACAACCACCTCTTATTGCATTTGTCAAAATAGCTGCAATGCAAACCTTTTCCTGTTGTATTTAGGGTCCCATGGCCTAATATGTTTTGGGCCCTGGGGCCTCAATTCTGTAAATGGAGGTCTTTCTCCTTTGCTGTCCTGGACTCTCTGTACCACAGCCCCTCAAACTGGGAATCAAACGCCACTTTCAGCACTTGTATCTCAGGGTAGTGCAGAAAAGCAGTTTAAGATCGACTCTAAGACATGAGTCAAAACTAATTAACGCACAAAAATAATAATAAATCAGTGTCTAGCAAATGCTTCTTTAATTGAACCCATAAGTACAGACTTTGCACAAACATAGATATATCATGTTTACAGTGTTTCAAGTGGACTTGCACAGTTAAACACCTCCTAAGAGAGCCTTATAAAATTACAGGGTGCAAATCATTTACCCCAAAGAAATATCACAGGGGAACCTAACATGGTACATCTAGTCTGTTCCTGTTGTGTATTTGAAACCAGGTGGCAATCTGCGCACCCACATTATCCAACCCCAAAACCCAGCACAGACCCTATATGGGCCTATTCCAACACATGGAGCTTTTCATGATCAGCATCGTTAGCCCTTCAGGCTTTGTCAAGTCATTCACAATGTAAATGAGATGCCTTTTGCCTTTGTTACCATATTTCAAAATCAATAAAGTAAGCCTATTAGATTTAACATGACATAAACATGAGCATGTGGTCCCTTCATAGAGAGACCCATTAAACAATTTCGGCAGATCCTAAGTATACAGGGACATGAACATTAACTGGCCTTCTTGAGACACAAGGCATTTACCGTGGCTGGATCTGAAAAGGGATATGTGTCCTAAACCCCTTTGTATTGCATTAGCCGGAGTTGACAATGTAAAACCCACTCCTATTGTGCTTGTCAAACACTTCAAAATGTCAAGCATCTTTCTCTGGTATAAATTATGGCATATATGGTATAAGTATATTTTATGGAGTTTACACCCTCCAATTGCATTTATCATAGACTTTACAATGTAAAACTGTTTCCTTACTCATTTGTCAGTGTTCACAATGTAAAACCCCTTCCTATTGCATTTCCGGTGTCTGAATCTAAAAAGGATATATATACTAAACTTTTCTATTGCATTTGTCAGAGAGTTGACAATGTAAAACCTACTCATGTTGTGTTGTCAAATAGTTCACAATGTAATACCCCTCCCTTTGGTGATTACCAATTAGATCACAATGTAAAACCCCTCCATGTTGTATTTGTTAGAAAGTTCACTATGTTAAGCCAGTTTATATGTTTTTTAACAAGCAGGTCAATATAAAACCTCTTCCTTTAGCAATTCATAGAATTCAGAATGTGAAACACCTTCGTACTGTATTGGTCATGATGTTTACAAACTTTTTTGAATCACGGTCCAAATTTTATAACGACAAACTTTCGAGAGCAAACTAGCGTTAATGGACATGAGGCAGGCGAGTTTTCAATGTAAATAAAGTGTGGTAGCGCACTGACGTTTACAGACAGCACATTTCCATTGAAATGGGCACTAAATTTGCACGGGTAATCAGTTTTACTGATAAAACTATGTCGCATAAAAAAGATAATGTCTGGAAATCGGGTTTCAGTGAATATTTATCATCAGTGCATTACCAAGTAAAGTGTCTTGATTTGTTTTAATCATATAAAAATCTTTGTTTCCATCACACTTCAGAATTACAAAACAAATTGTGCTTCTTTTTTGCTTTCCTAACTATTGAATGCACACAGTTCATTTACAGGTATTTACATTCTGTTGTGTGTTACAAAAAAGAAATACATCCTTCCTTTCATACTCCCTGAGCCCCAGCAAGATTTTCATATAATTCACTTTACTTTTCTTTCGCTGACTGCAAAGTGAGAGGAGTTTATAACCACCAATCCCAATGTTAAAAAAAAAATAAGCAGCATTTTGTCAGAATACATAGCTTTACATCTGACTAATGTCTTCGAAGTGCGGCAAATGTGCCAAGTTAAATACAGAATTTGCAGGCATTTTTATTTGTTTGGACTTTTGCGAACCGCCAAAAATCAACTCACGACCCACCAGTCCTAGTGTATTTGATGTGTGGAGTCCGTGTCACTTTCAGTAATGAGCAATTTAAGTACTTATTAGGCAGTCCAACACAACTAATTTTGAATCAGATGTTAGGAGAGACGATCAATATGTGGGTGGAGCCTGAGTCCATCACTTAGGGCTACTTCTTACAGCTCTTTTTCTGCTGATCACTTAAGCCCTCACAGAAAGCGGAATTGTCAAGTCTGAACAAAAAAATCAATGAAATTAGGGAAAATACAGGGTTTGTAACCAAAATTCTTATCTTCTATGATAAGCTGTGGGAATCCATGATATAAAATACCCATTTACAACCTTTAACATAGTGTACTAGCATCCACCCATATTGGCCTTTTAGATTTAACATATGCTTTTCACAATAAATATATCAGGCCTTCTGTCTTTGTCATAACTTTTCTTAATAAACAGATCAGACCAATGGCACCTGGCATACCTTTTCCCAAATGACCAGTAAGGCCTGCAGCCTTGATCACAAGCTTTCGCCATTACAATGCCGGACATACCATACTGAGTGTAAACTGTGTAATTCAAGCACTCTTTTTCAGTCCTCAACTTCTGCCCAATAAAATTCAGTAGTAAGATCAGCATGTGGTCGAAGTCAAAGGCCCTCTCTTCTCAAGTTCTTTTTCTGTTTATCACGCAAGGTCCACGTCACCTGCGCTATTATGACATACTTAAAAATGTAAGTAAGAGATCTGGGGCCAGATGTACTAACGTTAGGAATACTGATTTCCTAATTGCGATTATCTTTGAATCGCAAATAGGAAATCGGCATTCCTAATATATGAAACTCTTTAGAGTTTCATTAGTGAATCCTAGTGGGTCTCAAATCGACCTACCTCATGAATATTAATGAGGCAGGTCGCAAAGTGCAACTCTTTAAGAATAGCATCCTTCACAGGGATGGTGGCCTGCTGGGGTCAGCAGACCACCATGTCTGTGATCGCTTTTTAGTAAAGCATTTTTTTTTTTTTAATGCAGCCCGTTTTCCTTTAAGGGACCACTGCGTGCTCTTAAGAAATATTCTTTAACATTCTCACAGGCCAAGGGATCCCAAAAGGACCCCTTCCCATTTGCGAATGGGTTACCACCACTTTTTAAATGGTGGTAAAGTAATTACTGTTTTGCTACCTGAATTTGGTCACAAAAGAGTAATACATACCATACCAAATCGGTATTTGGAAGGGACGGGCAAAACACATCCAAATGCAAGTTGCAATTCGGTAACAAGTTACCGAATCGCATTTTCCACATCAGAAAAAACATTTTTCCGGTCACAAATCCGATTCTGGGAATTGGGACATTTGCGGCCGAAAAATGCTTTATACCTGTGGCTCCTGATCCGAAGTACAGTGTTATGTTCCTACTCTGGCAGAACTGTAATAACTGGCCCAGACTTCTCCAGGTAGAATACCAGGTTTTATGGACAAATGGAAGAGCATCACCAAAATGGACCTTTCCCCCTTCCAGGTCTCACTTAACTGCCAAACCGTCTTGCTAACATTCCTAGGGAACATTTCATCCTCAAGCACAGAACATAGCATGCAGCGCTGTATAAATGACACAACTACATAATGTGAGCTACCCCTTTCAGCTGTGTCTCCCATCTCCTTTTAGGAGCTGCACCCTGGAGCATCTCGCACCCAGCAGGCGCCCGGATCAACAGGCTCCGCAGGAAGCTCCAGAGGTAAGCATTTGAAATGTGCATTTCGTGGGGTTTTTGATTTCACAGCCTAATGTAGGGTGTGTTTTTCAGCTTTTTTTTTTTTTTTTTTTTAAACCGTTTATTGCAATCTCAAGTATATACAAGTATGGGCCTACAACCTTCCGGCCGGCCGCTAGAGTGACAGGAGCACCTGACAAACTTACAAAAGGGCACTTGGCGTTACAGAGAAGCAAATCAGGAGACATCAACGACGTGGGCCACATGACTCTGAGCCCACAATACGGTTTCATTTTATACACACGCAACAACATAGAAAAACACACCCGCAAGGCAACCCGCAATCGAAGGTAACCACACGTGCTCCTCGAATGAGGGACCCCGACCATCCACAGGAATCTGAAGAGGGGGAAGGGAAACAAGTCCAGGACTGGGGGAACTCTGTGCCCGGGGCTGGGGGAGGGGGTCAACTAGGGGGACGGAGCCGGTGAGGCAGCAGGCAGCAGTGGTGGCTCGCAAATACCCCCGCGGTAGGCGTTCCAGGGACCCCATATTTTCACCCACGCCCCAGGCTTGCCCCTCGCCACATACACCACCTTTTCTCGGAACATGCACCAATCCATATGTTCTTTCCAGGCCGACACCGCCGGGGGCCGCTGGGATCCCCACAGTTGAGCGATGTCACGCTTAGCTATCATATATCCCAGAGTCACCCATCGCGTCTGCGGAACCGAGTAATCAGTTGGTTCCCACACATTCAGCAAGCATCTCCTCGCTTCAGGCAACAGTGCGACATGCGTAACCAGACGCAGGACCTCATGCACACCACGCCAGAATCGCTCCACCTTCGGGCATTCCCACAAAATATGCAAAAAAGTCGCCAAAGCACCACACCCACGCTTACACAACCCATCCTCAGCATAACCCATACGCAGAAGCCTTGGCCCCGTCATGTAAACCCGGTGGAGTATCTTAAGCTGGACGAAGCGAAGGCGAGCCGGTATGGCCACCTCCTTCGGAGAGGCCACCGCGGAAATCCAGTCTTCGTCGTCCAACTCCAGCCCGTCGGCAATCCAAGCCTCATGGAGGCCGGTCAGCAGGCCCGAGCGGTCATTAATCAATTTTTTGTAAATGAGGGAGATCGTGCTATCCGGAACGTGGCCATCTAGCACTCTATCCTCCAGGGGGGAAGACTCCGGGATGGAGGCGGCGTCTGGGAAGACGGAGCCCAGCGCATGACGGACCTGCAAGTACCGAAAGTATTCACTGCCCTGCAGCTGAAACTCCGTCTGCAGCGTCTCGAATGTTTTAAATCCCCCTCTCGTCCAGAGGTCCCCCACTTTACTGATGCCAATCGTGTCCCACTTCTCGAAGCCCTTCGAGGTCCACAGGGAGCCCAACCGCTGAGGCGCATACAACGGCGACGCCCGGGTCAAACGGTCCTTCCACCCCATAGCTGCATTGGCCGCGTGCCACACCCGCACCATGACACGCGTGGGCCCCGTCAAGCGGGGATCCGGCGCGCCAGAGTAGAGTGCTCGATTGTAGTCGCCACCGGGCAGGAGCATCTTGTCCATTTCAAATGCCGGGTTCAAGGCGGGCCCATAGAGGCCGTGATTAATTGCAGCTAGCTGGGAGGCCCAGTAATACCGCTTAATGTCCGGGAGGGCAATCCCCCCGTCATACCACGGGAGCGTCAACTTCGCCAGGGCTATACGCGGCCTCCCGTCCCAGAACAGGCGGCGCTGTAGACTCTCCACCTCACGGAAGTAGCGCGCCGGGACTAGGTCCATAGTGTTCTGGAGAGCGTACAGGAAGCGCGGCAACGACATCATCTTAAACAATGCCGCCCGGCCGAGCGGCGAAAGCGGCAGGTGCCGCCAGCGCGCGACGTCCTCCTTCAAGCGCTGGAGGGGGGGAAGCAAGTTTCGCTCGTAGCGGGCCGCCGGGTCCAGCGTGATATAGACACCCAGGTACCGAAACCCCTGCGAGGCAATCTGGATCGGACATCCCCGCGGGAGGACGGGAGCCTCCCCGGAAAGCACATAGACACATGATTTAGCCCAGTTGATGACAAGGCCTGAGTTACGGCCAAAGGAGCGCAGGACATCAACCAGGACAATCAGTGATTTGCGCGGGGAGGCTAGGTACAAAAGGATATCGTCAGCGTAGAGGGACACGCGGTCCTCATACTCGGGGGTCCAACGGAGACCACGGATGGAAGGGTGCCACCGCAGCCACTCCGCCAGGGGTTCCAAGGCCAATGCAAACAGGAGCGGCGACAAGGGGCAACCCTGTCGCGTGCCCCGTCCCAGCGCGAACGGGGCCGAGACTCGCCCATTCACTACCACCTGCGCTAACGGGCCCGAGTACAACAATTTGACCCAGCTGATGAATCCCGGTCCAAATCCAAATTTCGCCAGCATCGCCCAAATGTATGGCCATTCGAGCGTGTCAAACGCCATGGTGGCGTCTAAGGACGCCAAGATGGCCGGCTCCCGCACAAACGGAACACGCGCGAGCACCCCGTGCAAGCGCCACAGATTGAGGGCCGTGTTGCGATGGGGGATAAAGCCAGACTGGTCTTGGTGGACCAAATCGCCCACCACGCCGACCAGCCGGTTGGCAAGCACCTTGGCAAGGATTTTGGGCTCCGCATTCAAGAGCTAGATAGGCCGATAGGAGGTAACCCGGTCTCGGGGTTTCCCCTCCTTGTGGATCACCACGATTGTAGCCAGACGTTGGTCCGGCGGGAGGGAGCCCCGCGAGTGGGCCGCAAGGAACATCGCGCGGAGGTGGGGTGCCAGTACGTCCGGTCGCAGCTTATACAACTCGATAGGGATGCCGTTCGGGCCCATGGCCTTGCCAGATGCAACCGAGCGTATAGCGAGGGCAATTTCGTCCGAGGTAGGAGCAGCATCCAACGACTCCCTGTCCTCCACCGAAAGGGAGGGCAGCGCGATATCTCGAAGCAGGGCATGAGAATCCGCCTCCGAGCAGGGAGAGACCGGGGAATACACCTCGCGGAAATAATCCGCGAAGCAAGAGACAATGTCTTCTGGCTCGGTGACACGTACACCATCCATCCTCTCAATCAGCGGAACCACACGACTCGCTCTCTCCTTTTTATCCAACCACGCAATCAATTTACCAGCCTTATCACCCACATCATACAGTCGCCCCTGTTGCTCTCTACTGAGGCCCCTGGCTGCCTCCGTGACGAGGGCCCTATAGGCCGCTTGCTTAAGGTGTAGAACATGCAGTGCAGCATCCGTCACCCCACTCCCCAAATCACCCTCTAGTTCAGTAATTTCGGCCTCCACTCGGGTCACCTCCTCCTGCTCGCGCCTCCGGGCATGGGATATGAAGGAGAGGGCCTCCCCCCTAATAACTGTCTTGAAGGCCTCCCAAAGGGAGATAGCCGAAGGGACAGACCCCACATTCTCCTCGAAATACCGCTGCAAGGATTTAATCAGGTCAGCGCGAATAGTGGGGTCGCGCAGATACCAGGGATTGATTGGAGCTACCCTGCCCTCCCCCCTCGGGAGGACACCAAAGTGCAACAGGAGCGGGGAGTGATCTGAAATACCCCGCGCCAGATGGCGCACCTCTCCCACCCTCCCAGCATAGGCCGCAGGGACAAGGATATGATCAAGCCGCGAGAGGCTACCATGGGCACCCGAATGGAAGGTGTATTGCAGCTGCGTGGGATGTTTTAAGCGCCAGCAGTCCACCAATCCCAATGTATCTAAAAGGCCGGACAGCCACGCCTGCGCCCGGGGGAGGTCCCTAGGGGGGTGACGATCCATAGTCCCAGAAACCACCGCATTGAAATCCCCCCCAACCACCAGAAGCCCCCCCGGAAGGTCAAGGAGGAGGCGCCCCAGGTCCGCAAAAGTGGTAGACTGTAGCCCCGGTGGGACATACACTGAAACAAAGACAACCACTTTGCCCTCCATTCTCCCCACCAAGGCAGTGTAGCGTCCCCTCTCATCATGGCGCACCTCATCTATTTCCAGCGGGAGCGAGTTCTTAACCATGATGCCCACCCCCCGCGAGCCAGACGTGAAGCCCGAGTGGGCCACCAAACGATAGCCACGCCGATTCATGGCAAAGAAGGAATTACCAATAAGGTGTGTCTCCTGCAGAAAGACCACATCTGGCGAAATTCGTTTCAGATACTGCAGGACCACACCTCGCTTAATCCTATCCCCCAGTCCATTAACGTTCCAAGACAACAAAGTCAAGTCCCTACCCCCCATCACATACAGAAGCCATCACTCGTCCCCCCGAGAGCACCTCAAAAACACCAATACAGTAAAGGGTTTGCCTTGCGGTAAAAACGAACAACACCCCACCCCAACCCACCCGTCCCAACAGAACTCCCCCCTCCCTGCACCCCTGCATGAGCCCGAACAGCCCCCCCAAAGTGCAGTGTGCCTGTCGACCCCATAGATGAAAACACTAACTAGTCCCCCAGAGGAGGAGGGAAAGCCCCCAAGAGACCCCGTACGACCTCCACGGGAGGGGAACTTACACAATCAGTCAATGATGACAATAATGTTGTCCAGAGCAAGGCCTACTATTAGTCCCTCAGTCCTGATCCGGCAAGCCCTCCCCACCAACCGCGCCCCCCCCACCCCCCCGGCCCCGATCCCCGGGCAAAGTGTCCAACCAGTCCCCGGCCGCCTCGGGACGATCAAAAAAGTGCGTGCGGCCATCCACCTCTACCCTCAACTTCGCTGGAAAAAGCATTGCATACTTGAGGTTCAGGTCCCGTAGGCGACGTTTGACTCCGAGAAAACTCAGTCTCTGCTTCTGGACCGCTGGAGTAAAATCAGGATAGAAGTTTACGTCCATATTGTGGAGTCTGACCGGTCCTTGTTGCCTAGAAGTCTGCAGGATAGCGTCTCTGTCCCGAAAGTTGAAGATCCGGGCAATGAGAGGCCTCGGAGGGGCTCCGATCTTAGGTCTCCCTCCGGGGACCCTGTGGGCACGTTCCACTGCGAAGAGTTTACTCAGCCCCCGGGGCTGGAGACGGGTGAGGATCAGGTCCTCCACAAACAGATCCGCCGCCTCCTCCTCACGTCCCTCCGGCACCCCGACAATGCGAACATTGTTCCTCCGGGCCCGACCCTCGGAATCTTCCAGTCGACGATCCATCAGGGCGCTCGCCTGGCCCAGTCGGCGCACCTCCTTTTGGAGGGCCGCCACGTCCGTTGTGAGGCCCGAGGTGGTGTGGGCCAAAGAGTCGACCCGGTCATTCGTCTTGGACAGATCGGCCCTCACCAGGCCCACGTCCACGAGGACCGAGTCAATCTTTGGCGCCAGAGTGTCAAAGCGCTGGTCCACTGAGGCCTTCATCTCGGCGATGGCGCCCATGACGTCCCGGAGGGTCGGATCCGCGGGCAAAGCAGGGGCATCAGTCGGGCCAACAGGGGACCTACGCGGCACCTCTGGAGATCCCTTCTGGAGGGTGTAGCGGTCCATGCTGTTAGACTGAGGGGCTGCGCCACGGCGGGTCGATTTCACCTTTGCCCGGTCGCCATCTTGTTTCGTGGACATGGCTCCAGTCCCCAAATCGTGCCAATCTCCTTGAAAGGGGCTGACAGACCGGTTCACGGGCTCCAGGGGAGGGCGACCACAGCTCCGAAGGGCGGATCACAGCTGGCGGGCCGGCAGGGCACCCCGATGAAGTCACACCACCGCACGCCGCCTCGCGACCCTACCTCGCTTGGCAGCAAGGAGGGCGCGAAAGCGAAAGTGAAAGTGCGGGGTACGCGAATCGCCCAGCCTCGCCCGCCGCTGTTGTTCACTTTGTCTCCGGATCGCCCCACAACTCCAATCCGGGGGGCCGGCGTGGAGAAGGCCGCAAACCTCAATCGATGCTCCCGCCGGTGTCCGAGGTCCGATTTGGAAACGGAAAACGGGTGGCACCTCAGCTCGGTCTCACGAACACAGTCCCCTCGTCTAGGACAGGATATAGTCAGGATTTATGCAGAAGGTCGCGGAGGTCCTCGGGAGCCTCGCACCTACGCGGCCATCTTGGTTGCGCGCTAGGCTCCTCCCCCCTGTTTTTCAGCTTTAAAGTAGGAGTCCTGTCCTGGGACCGATAGGCAGGTGTTCCCCTTCAAGTACGGGAAGCCACTCTTGACACCTCGTCCCGTGCCACGGCATGCTGCGCAAGGACATTCTTAATATCTCGGCAACCCTCAGCATCCCTCTGCGAAGTAACCCGAGGCATCCTCTGAGGCGACTCCGAGCCAGCTGACACGGAAGCCCGCACCCTCCTGAAATTTCAAAAAACAAATGTAAAAAAACTAGGGGTGGGCGGAATTTGTGTAGTTGCCCGCAAATTATCGCGAAATTGCTTTAAATCTCCGCGAGCACACGGAACTTTCGCGAAGACGCGGAGATTGCTTTTCCCGCGTGCTCGCGGGGAAATATGTCTCTAACTTGCCCATGCGGTTGCTAATGGGCGCGGCCATCTTGCTCGCGATGCTTATTTCCTGTTCCGGGTCGAATGACGTGTTCGCGATCGCAAACTCTCGCTGGATAGCGCAACCGGCTACCAACAATCCAACATCTCGTGGCGCACGCGAACGGATAGGAAAACTTGTCGGCGAATGCAGGGATCCGGTAAGTCGCTACCGTGCACACGAGAATGCATTTTTAAAGCGCGAGCAAGAAAATACTTCCACTTTTGCAGCGGATCGCGGAAGTTTCGACATCTCTGCGTTCTCCGCGGAACGCGGAAATGCCAAAACTTCGCAACTTCCACGAGCGGAACAGAAATTTTCACCCAGGCCTAAAAAAAACAAAAATAACAAAAAGTACACAGAGTGTGGAGGGTATCTGTATCTGAAGCAAGGTGTGAAATGCACATTAAAAACAAAAGGCCTTTTCAAATGTGGGACCCTTTGAGTGCGCTCATCCTTCTCTCAAACAGGCTCCCTGGCATCAGACTGCAGGCCTGAGTGAGTCGAGGCCCTGCAAGGGCATGAGGCTAAGAACTCAATTACAACACCCCACATTTGCAAATTTTCTTTAACACCCGCACCCCTTACCTCCCCCCTCATACACATCTGCTGTGCTGGGGAAGAAGCCTGCCTGCCACCTGCAGCCCCAAAACTTGAAAGGCCGCCGATAATTAGTGCGGGATTTGGAGGCGAGCAGGCCCAGCTTTTCCTCTCAACAGTTGCTGGAGCTGACGGAACAGGTGTTTGGGAGGGGCGGTGAGTGACGCAAGCGAAGGGGTGGTCTTTGGGCCACCAGTAATGCTCCACACTTCATGGAATGTCCGGACAGGAAGCTCTCTGCGAATAAGGCGACAGCGCCGTATTTTCGTTTTTTATATTTTTGGGTGGGGAGGATGTGCATATTGTACGAAACACCCAGGAAATCGTGCATGTTATGGCGTTTGTTTATGCAGCGCACACAATGAACGGGATTTGTTTTGTATGGTGTTGTTTATAACATGTCATTATCACCATATCTGTCACTCACAACATCGATTCCAGAAAGGTAAAATACGTATTCTAATTGCCTTCGCATGGTCAGGGTGGAGCAGGTGCCCTGCATCTGGCAATTTATAATTACATGCCTGACACACAGCCGTGTGACATGCGCTCAACACACTCAGCTATCTTACTGGTTAAAAGTGCATAAGCTGATAATATTGGGTTGAGTTATGACAGGAGGTGTCAAGATAGTTTACTCTGGTTACCCCGCGTGCCACTGGTCGCAATCCCGTTCAATTAACCTGCCACCCTTTCAAGGTTGATTAAACGAGAGTGCCCTTAAAATGCGTAACCTCGGTCTCTGTTATTACAGTATCTAGGTATCCCAGTAGGGTTTAAACACTTTGAGCTCAGGGGTGTGGGCACAATGCAATGTGTGCTTAAAATAATACATCTGAAAAGCCGGAATCTCAGGCCTGGTTCACAGAGTCATGGTTTGAACATTTTATGCCTCAAAAAGGGGATTTGCGAATGACCAAATTCTGCAAGCGTAGCTGCAGTTCCACAACTACAAATTTAGGGCTGGGGAAGAAAATACAGGTATTACTGGAAGGTCCTGTCTGCAAAAGCAGGTCGTTTCCTACAATGGAAACAGTAGGAAACGTGCAGCTGTGAACAGGAGAAGTAAATGTAGCCCCAAGATGGAAATGAGGAGAGAGCAACAACAGCTTCAATGTGGATGTGGGGCAAAAGGTGTTTTTTCATCAAACAAAAAAAAAAAGTTAGCATTGAATCCAGATGAAAATATTTTCCACCTGGTAGAAATTCTATATGTTTACATTTTAGTTGTAAATAATCCTGGGAAACTGTCTTTCATAGCTTTCCAAGAGTACTGCTGGAGTTCTTTGTAAATCCAATAAAAGCTGGAAATGTGCTGCCAACTGAGAAGTATTCAGATGGGATTACATTTCAGACTCGATTTTTCTAATAAATATGAATTGAACCGTAAGTTATGATTCTTGTATTGGGCCCTGAATACACGGATGATTTTAACACCGCTATGGAGTAACGTTTCCACATAGAGATTGTGGACCAAGAAACCTGTACTGTAGAGTTCAGTGAGAACCCAGCCTCCAAGACGTACCCAACCCCTCTCTTAATTGCTTACTATTTGCATAAACTGGCTCCAGCTTTGATGTTATTTTCTCAGTATTTTCACCCACACTGTCAGTGCTTTGCCTTTAAAGGAATGCGGTTATTGGTTGTAGCTCCTTCACAGCTGGATGTTGAGTGGATTCACTTGTCTTTCCACAAAGAGATGCAGTGTCCATTATTATCAGTGGTGAGCAATTGGTGATCCTTGGGTACATCTTCACTGAAGGCAGGGACCCAGTCACACAGCAATGTTTTCAGGTTTTCCTACGAAGGTTAACATATCTGTCTCTTATTAGTGGACTTTTGTGAGCTTCCTCTAGTCTCTTAGAGTCTTGGTGAGACAAGCTTGCCACTTAGTGTATTCTTGTTCTAGAGAGGCACCATGAGGATCAGCGTGTCATGCCTGTGCGAATTGTACACTAGGCCACTTCTCATCAACGTGATCTCAAGATGGAGTGGATGGCTTTGTGTTGAATGCAGAGAAGCTTGAAGGATATCCCGAACTCAAGAAGTCGCATGTGGTGCCCAACGATGGCGGTGATGTTGGAGAAACTGCAGCCTTCAGTCACTAGCTTTGACTTGTCCTGGTGAATTTGATCAAAAATAGCATGGATCATCCATATCCTCTCATCTAAGTAACACCTTAGCTTAGATTATGCTGCATAGCAGGGGGAAGAATCTATCTATCTATCTATCTATCTATCTATCTATCTATCTATCTATCTATCTATCTATCTATCTATCTATCTATCTATCTATCTATCTATCTATCTATCTATCTATCTATCTATCTATCTATCTATCTATCTATCTATCTATCTATCTATCTATCTATCTATCTATCTGTCTGTCTAAAAGGAAGTAGGAACTCTGAGTAGTTGTCAAATTTTAGGTGGAGAATTGCTCCTTTTTGCAGCAGTTTTTAAAGAAGGGATTAGCTAGTGCTCTCCACACCGAGCTTCAAAATGACAAAATACTTTTAGCACTCCAGACACAGTATTACATCTTTGGATTGGTAAAATACCACCCAAGCTAACCTGGAATGGGAAAAGAAAGCAGTCCCTTACATTTGTTTAGCTCTTTTTAGAGTCCATCAGAGAGGCATAGCTTTGTCTAGACGTACGGTAGCATCCAGTATGAGTCAAAGCAATACCTTTTCAGGCTTAGAGTGCTGCATAAATTATGCAAAAAATGAAGTAGGGAACTCTGGGTTGTTCCCAAGTTTTAGGTGTAGGCCTAGCAAAACAGACATTTGAGGTGAGCATGTTTAGAGTGTTGTTGGTGTTGCAGAGTAGTCCATATAAAGGAGATGCTTTATTTCTATATGTGCAGTAACTGTAAATTATCTAGCATTCTGTAAATTACTCCATTAGTGGTGTGTTTCCAACTTCTCCCAAATGGCAATGCAGCACATCTCCACTGTACATAAACAGCAGAAGGTATTCCATAAGATTTCTGAAAGTGCTTCCACTGATACCTTAAAAAATGTCCTAACTCTTTAAAGTGATAAGGTTACCATTTGGCTTGATGCCAATAAAGGCCTTAATATCGTAGCAATAGAAAAAACAGGGATTACAAGTGGGACCCCGAGTTTTGCCTCAGAAATGAGGAATTACCGGGTGTTGGAAAATGGCTCCTCCTCTCTTTCTGGTTTTGTTTTTGCTGGCTTTAGGACTATGCACACTTTATCACTGCTAACTAGTGCTAAAGTACATGTGCTCTCTCCTTAAAACATGGTAACATTGGCTCATATCCACTTGGCATATTTAATTTACTTATAAGTCCCTAGTAAAGTGCACTACATGTGCCCTGGGCCTGTAAATTAAATGCTACTGGTTGGCCGGCAGCACTGCTTGTGCCACCCACATAAGTTGGCCTCTAACCTTGTCTCAGGTCACCATTGCAAGGCCTGTGTGTTCAGTTTACTGCCACTTCAACTTGGCATTTAAAACTACTTGCCAAGCCTTAAACGCCCCTATTTTTACATATAGGTCACCCCTAAGGATGGCCCTTGGCAACTCAGAGGACAGAGTGCTATGTAAGCATAGGGGAGGACATGGGCTTGTATGATTTAAATGCCCTGGTAGTGAAAAACAGCCTATTTAGTTTTCCTCCACGCTGAAGCCTACTTCCCTCATAGACTAGCATTGGAAATTCCCTTACGTGCTTCTAAGTGGTAATTCCTGATCCCAGGGGAGTAGCTTTATCATGTTTGGTATGGGTGGAATAGTAGTGATAAATGCCCTTTGCTGGCAAGGTTGGATTTCACACTATTAGTGCAGGAATGCCACTTTCATACAGTGGGCATTTTTCTGCTCTTAACTTTTCTCTTTGTGACCTCCAGCCTGTCTCCAATACCCATCTGGATTGTGTGACAGATCCCATTCGTGCATTACTCCCCGACAGCCATAAACCCAAGAGGGCCAGGTGTGGCTGAACACCCCTCTGCATAAATCTGCATTCCGATGTCTGGTCTGGACAGATGGGAGGAAAGGGGGCTCACACTTGGACATCAAGGAGTAATGACCTGACCCCACGCAATGGCTGGTGATCCTGATAGATAACCTGGCAAGCAGGACTGGCTTGAAAGTGGTGCTCATGCATTTCAAAACCACTCTTTGTAGTTTACCTGCCACATCAAAGGCACATTTGGGAATAAGTACTGGGACCCTGAACGTCCCAGATCAGACACTTCTTGACCTACACCGAATCTCCAACAGAAGAACTGTGGTGCTGCTCAAAGGACTCAACTGGACTGTATTTCTGGAAGGACTGCTTTCCTACTTGTTGCCCTGCTATCTGCTGCTCTCTGACTCTGCTGGAATTAGGGCTGGACTCTGCCTTCCCTAAAAAGTGATATCCAAGGGATTGATAGCTTGCCTCTTGTTTCTGAAGTCTCAGAGACACAAAAGTCTTCCTGCAGTTCTGCTGATGCTGCTGGACTCTTCCTTCTGTGAGCCCTACCCTTCCCTGAGGTGCCCTCTCCAGGTTCTGGGCCTCAGAAATGGGTTCTGCAGCTGAGTTTCTGCCAAATCCATGCAACGCAGCGCGAAGGCCTGCAAAGCTTCACCGCAAAGCTGACAGCTCTTGGAACTGACGCTGGACGATCCAAACCCTTGCTGGGCAGACTACGCCCTGGGATCCAAGGTACTGTGTTCAGTGGAGCCGCGCTTCAATCACGGTCGTCCTGAACTTTGGATTTGCACCAGTCCCTCGCAACTTGAAGTAACCTTTTTAACGCTACCTGCTTCTAAGTGTTTTACTGCATTTATTTCTTCAACAATCAATATTTCGATTTCTACTTGATGGATTTTGATTGTTTTGGTCTTGTTTAACTCACATAAATAGTCTCTTATTTTTGTGGTGTATTTACTGTGTTGTTGTATGAGTTATTGCACACATATTTTACACATTGCCTTCTAACTTAAACCTGCCTGCTCTGTGCCAAGCTACCAGAGGGTGAGTACAGGATAATTTGGGAATGTGGTGTGATTTACTCTGACTAATATTGTGGTCCCTACTTGGACAGGGTGCTTATTTCTGCCAACTGGAGACCCGAATTCTAACGCCAGGGGGAATGAGTAATTTGATTCTCCATTCTTCCCAGTATTTCACCTTTATGCTCTGCCTCCTTTCTGTAGTGAGAGTCCCTGAGTGAGCACTATGAGGTAGTTGGGAGTTTTTAGGGTATAGTCGAGGGTAACTTTAAAGGGTAATAAGTGGTTTTAGGGTTCAAGGAAGAGAAGCATTAAGGGGTAATTAGGGTTTTTAGGGTCGAGGGCTGGGTAGCATTAAAGAACAGTAAGGGGTGTGTAGGGATCAAGGAAGGGAGTGTTAAGGGGTTTGTAGAGCTGAGGGGTAGTTGTAATAAATGTGCTTTTCACTAAAGGACCCACCCAAACCCTGCACTCCCGCTTTGGGGGCAAATATACCACTGCACCTTTAAATAATACACTTTGAGCAGCACCCCCTTGTGGAAATATGGATTTTTATGATCAGTTATGTCCCCTATCTTGGACCCCAACGGTTTCATGTATAAATCACAAGTACATGTATGTTTCCTCCAGTTCCAGTTATGAAGACGCAAACACATGTGCGTCCACCGCCAACATGTCCTCTTTCAGATCCGCCATGAATGGGTCGGATATTCCATTCCTAAGTATGAAAGGCCACCGGCTTTATATGGTTCATTTATCCCATTTTACAGTCCAGGCGAGTAGGCCCTGATTCTGCCATTAAGCCTTTCCCTGCCTTCTGTCTCTGAAAGCTCCAGTCTGAGCTCGCATCTGTATCCATGAACTTTGTCCTACTCCCTGCGCGGCTAACGGTGCCTGACTCCAGCCTGTTGCCTGCCAAAAACTGTATTTCACCTTCGAGATTATCTGCTCCACTCCCTATCCAATGCATTCCTGTCTAGTAGTTTAAGTAAACATTCTTCCAGCTACCGAGCAAAAGGGCCCGGCTTCTCTGTCTTTATGCAAGTAATTCATAGCCCTGTTACTATGGAAGATTTCTGCCCTCGCATCTAGTGTAGACACTTAGACGCTTGTACACGCACTCACAGTCAGTATAGAATAGATTTTGTTCGAAAGACCTTTCTTTTTGGATAACATAGTTCTTTAAACATAGGATGTTAGATATGATTTGGGATTAGGTTGACTTGACCCCCCAGACTTCTGTCTCCACATATAGAGCTAAATGTCAAGTCCCCTTCACCCCCTAGTTGCACGTCAATTGCACGTCATGCTGCTGCGCGCGCATCTCTGCCAAGTATTTCTGCTGACATTGCGAAATTCTTTCATGAAACCACCCATTTATGACATCATACCTGATGACGTTCTTTAGTTACGCCCAGTTACACCCACTTTAGTTACGCATGTATGTTTTAATCTTTGTTATCAATTGTTACGCCTCCTGCATCTTTTTCACTGTAATGCCTATTGTATAAAAATGATTACTTGTCAATAAAGTATGGTCCTTCACTTCCTGAACCTTCGTGGTGATGGAATATGGAGTCCATCAATTCGAATTGATTTTTGGAATAAAGCCCGTTCCGAACCTCTAATACCACGGATTCTGCCTCTTATTTTACTGAGCTATTATTATAGATTTTCCGCATCAAATTAAGTACCAGTAATTAAATTATTTACCACATATATGGCGCCCGAACAGGGACACTTTCTCATCTCACGCGCCGGAGGTACGTTGCAGGCCCGGTCTCCTGTCACAGCTGGACGGACAACAACGCGTACCCACAGGATTTCCTGTATCTCCCTCCTGCCGAGCGGGGGTAACTGAGGCTGCGATCAACACCCAGACGAGGCGGTGAGAAGTGCGAAGTATCCCAACCAGAGCCTAGCTGAGAGAGCAAGATCCGAGGTATACAGAGGCCCACCAGTTTCCGAAGTTTCCGAAGTTTCGAGTCGAGTCCAGTCCGGTTCAAGTCCAGTTCAGTTCAGTTCCGAGGCCTTCCGTTTCGAGCTACCCGGTGAGTACCATTGTCGGGGAGGCGTTCTGACGTGCACATAGTTTGTGCCGGTCAAGACGGGTTTGGGTACACAAATCCGGTCTGCACTGTTTCGGCAGTGTATCTGTACTGTTTAGCAGTATATCAAGTATGTCTAGTATATAATTCAGAATTATTTAGTTAGTACCGAGTATTATGCTTAGTGACTAAATGGCCATCATTGTTTGTTCATTCAATGTTAAATGTTAAAATGTTTTAAATACGTTCTGCATATTGTGGTGTGAATGACTGTTCATTATTGTGTTTTGTGGTATTAAACGTGTTCAAAATTAGGTATCAGATCAGTTCTCAATATGCCGCTCTTTTCGAAATTAAGACAGATCAAAACTAGAAAAGGGGTACTCGAAGAAGCTGTTCCCATTCCTCCTAGGGACACTCCAGGGTATTTCATGTATCATAAACATGGCCTAGACGCCATATTATTTCTTGATTTATGGGTAGACTACACCAAGGAATTACCAGAAAGTCAGAGGTGGCCCGCAGCTGGGACCTGGGATGCAGATTGCATCATGAAAGTAGAGGAAGAATTATGGAAAAAGAAAGCTAGACAGTCACAGAAAGACGCCATTGAATTATGGCGTAAAGAATCATATAGACGTACAGAAAAAGCACTCAGACAGGAAGAGAAAAGTAAAGAGAATTCAAATAAAGTTCGAGAAAATCTATTAATTGAAGAAGGTACTCGAGTAAAGTCAGAACAAACAGACAGACAAAGAAATGCCCTTATGAATGGTATGTATCCTCTTCTGGCCGAAGGGTTACCTAAGGCTACACCGGAGATACCAAAAGACTTGCCACCCCCATTGTTTCCGATAAAAGTACATCCCAAAGGGCATCCCAGAACCGCAGAAGATGTTTTTCTTTCCTCTTATTTAGACGACGCAGCTCCCGAGTATGCTAATGCTGCGCCACATAGACCGCCTGCAGAGGGGGTTCAACGCCAAGACCCTCCTCCGTCTGTACCTCCGCAACAGCAAACTCCGACACAAGTTCCGGCAAGCACATCTGTTTCTACATCTGTATCCACACCTATGGTTGCTATATCACGTTCAACGAATCCTTTCACACCCAGCACCTCAGGTGGTGCTACCGGAGGTACATCAAACATTTTTTCCACGCCACCCAGAGTAAATAAACTTTCCTTTCAAGAATTAGCCCACCAACGTACGCCCAAACTAGTAACTCCCGAAACGCTCAAGGAACTTCTAATAGATTGTAGATATGACCCTGTGCCCGGAAAAGGGGACGAAATGCTGCTGGCATCATTACGTATCCGACGAGCTGCAATATATTTAGGGAGGCTACCAGGAATGACTACACATTTAGAAAATATATATCACTTTGTCCAGTCAGGACGAGATTCTGAGAGTATTAACAGAGCCATGGAGTACCAGAAAGTGGAAATACAGGGGGAACTGTTACGTTTCCTCATAAACTGTGTGATCAGAAATCAAGACCGACCAGGGGTAAATCCGGAAGAAATGCAAATTCTTACCACATGGAGTAGGAATATATCAGAGGGGAGACATGATAAACGATCATGTATAGTAGCTATGTGCCGCAAGATCCGCAAAGAAATCGAACGAATACACGAAGAAAGATTAGCAGTAGACGAGCCTGAACAAACAGAGGAGGAGGAAGAATTAGAACTGCCCACAGGACAGTTAGAAACCATGGCCTATGTAGGTAGAGGAAGATCTTGCAATAATACTAGATGCTTTACTGATCCGATACGTCCGATACGTCCAGATAATAGCAGAATTTTCCAGACTCCTATAATAAATATAAGGTCCCCCGAACATTCGTTCCAAGCCGCTGACAAATTACTCCGAGAACGAAGGGGTTATCATATACTCGATTCTATGGACGAACAAGAATTAGCCAGGTCAGCCGTTCACTGGGTTGATAGTCCCGGAAAATATAGTGATGATACATTAGCGCACACGTTTTTGAACCTCACCCCAGATGAACAGCGTTTAGCTGGTATCTATATGATTCAACAACTCCTTATATTATATAAAAGCCAACACTCCGATCCTGGCCCCTTACCTGATATATTGACTGAATTACTCACGAATAAATGGAGAGGTTCAGGTACTGAGTTAATTAGAGAAATCCTAGAATCCAGAAAGCAGTACATTCTTTTTGTATGTCCCGAACATGTCTCACTGCCCATCAAGGAAAGAACGACGTATTACATGGATAGACAGAATCCCTTACGCGAAGTCCACCCGATAAAAGGTGAGGACAATCAGTTTAAACGTGTGTTTGTATACACACCCATATCCAAAATAGAACTATTAGAAATGAAGAAAGTGGTACCCAATCATGACAAAGACCCAGCGGGTTTCCACCGTGAAATTAAAGACATGTTGCTCATGGGAGAGTATACCTATCCCGACATTATGACAATATTGAAGGTATTAATGCCTGCGGGCATTTACGAAAAACTCAAGGAAAAGGATTGGGAGGTGGGAGACCAAAAGATAGATTGGACAGCATTAGAAAACGAAGAAAAAGCTCGAGGTCCAGGTTCAGGGCTTGGGGAAAAGACCAAAACACTACCAGGTTTACTAGTACAGGTACTGCCACGTTTATTAACTACGAAAAAGGAAGACTGGGGTGCAATCTCAGCCTGTAAACAAAAACCAGATGAAGACACTAGTGATTTCTATGCCCGATTCGAAAAATGTTTTGGTATAAATAGTGGAATAAAAGCAAGTAGCGAATCGTATCCACATCTGTTTGTGACAAAATTAGTTGAAAATTCCTTGCCCCAAGTTAAGAATAGAGTATTGAAATTCGAGAGTACATGGCAAGGTAACACTCCGTCACAAATGTTACAAATGCTACAGTACCATCACAATAGAATTAGAGAAGAACAAGAACGTGAACAAAGACGCATGAAAGACACGAAAATGAAAATGCTAGTTTCCCAGACAGTTCCAGCTGACGGTCATAAAAAGGGTATGACACAGTCCAGTGTTTCAGCAGGTCCTGTAAAAGGGACATGCAACTATTGTAAACAGCCAGGTCATTATGTACACGATTGTCCAGTTTTAAAACATAATATCGCCATAGGTAATACAAAAGAAAGACCACGGCCACTTAGACAGGATCAGAATCAACAAGGAGCTCCGCAGCATGCACAGTCCATGCCAGCTCCGCAACAGTCTATGTCAGCTCCACTACCGCAGCCTATTGCTGCCACACAAACAACGACACGACAGATGTACCAGACCGCACAGTATGACTATCCTGATTATCAACGATACTCATGAAACAGCCTAGAGAGGGAAGTTGGCTTACCCCTTATCGAGGTCCCTGTAGATCAAGAAGGACCTTATGTACACAGTGAACTATTAGGCCAAGATAGAAAATTTTTACTTGATACAGGGGCAAGCCGAACAACAATAAAACGTAGTGAAGTTCCAGGGGCACCCCTCTCAGGCTCACAGAATATTTCCCTTGGTTTTTCAGGAAAACCTATCATTAACGAAGTATCACAGCCTCTACCACTTACGATTGGTCCCTTGACACGAACTACAGATTTATTACTTACTAAATCATGTCCAGAAAACTTGTTAGGTATAAAAACATTGAAAGCTCTAGGAGCTATAATATGTTGTTCTCCGGAAGGAGTAAGATTGTTTTTACGTGATTTCAAAGGGCACTATGTGTCCCGAGACATGGATGACCGACTGCAGACTTTACCCACACATTTATGGGCACAAGGCCCTACAGATGTTGGTTGCATGAACATTACACCATATCGAGTCACACTAAAGGCAGGAGTGGTACTACCACGAATGCGACAATACAAGTTACCCCCAGATGCTGTAGTGGCTTTACTGCAAATCATTGACGAGCTTATTACCCAAGGAGTGGTTGTGGAAACCGACTCCAATGTATGTAATTCACCGATAATTCCGATTCTTAAACGAACTGATCCAAAAGCCCCGCCAGTATATCGATTGGTTATTGATCTGCGCGAATTAAATAAATGCATTGTACCACAATACCCCGTAGTCCCAGACATTTCTTCATTACTGACAGCCATTGATTCCGAAGCAACATTCTTTACTGTAATTGATCTCAAGAATGCCTTTTTCAGCGTCCCAATAGATCCGGAAAGCCAATACTTATTCGGATTTAGTTTAAATGGACGAAGCTTTAAATTCACACGCGCACCTCAAGGATTCACAGAAATCCCCAGCATCTATAGCCAAGCACTGAAACGAGAACTTGACAGTATCCACATGCCAGTCAACACTGCCCTGCTTCAATATGTCGATGATCTGCTGATCACCGCTAGAAGCGAACCTGAATGTGAAAAAGCCTCACTGACGGTTTTACAATTTTTGGCCGAAAAGGGGCACAAGGTGTCCCCTTCTAAGCTGCAATTCTGTGTCCAGCGAGTTGTTTACCTTGGTCACTCGCTGTCCAAGGAGGGAAGGCAGCTCACACCAGATCGCATCCAGTTAATTGCTAACATGCCAACACCCAAGACACAAAAGGAGGTGTGGGCCTTTATAGGCCTCACCTCATATTGTAGGCAGTGGATCCCGCAGTATGCATTTCTAGCAAAACCACTCATTCAGTTGACAACACAGGAGGCAGCCACATCGACTGTTCTCCCTTGGACTCAGGAACATGCACAAGCTTTTGAAAGCCTAAAGAAAGCTTTATGTCAAGCGCCTGTTTTAGCAACACCATGTTACAATAAACAGTTTACACTCTTTGTTACAGAACGCGAAGGTACTGCCTTGTCAGTACTCACACAGGAACAAGCAGGATCACACAAACCATGTGCTTATTTTTCTAGTACATTAGATCCCGTAGCTCAGGCTCTGCCTACGTGCCTGAAATCAATGGCAGCGACAGCTTTAGCAATCAGACAAAGCGATGCCATAGTGTTAGGACATCCATTGACAGTACAAGTACCACATGCAGTAGAGGTTCTCTTGAACCGCACACAAACACAACACTTGACTATAGCACGACTCACTGGTTACGAATTAACATTATTTCAGCCACACATAGAAATCAGACGTTGTAGTACATTGAATCCTGCCACACTGTTACCAGTAAATGGAACAGACCCACTTGCACATGATTGTATTGAAGTTATCACTATCACGACGAAACCTAGACAAGACTTGACAGACGTCCCATTGTCAGACCCAGACCTGACGTTGTATGTAGATGGTTCATGTATGAGAACTAGTACAGGAGAGTTAGTGGCCGCTTACGCAGTCACAACAGACACTGAAATCATTGAAACAAATTGCATAAATACCTTGTCAGCTCAAGCCGCAGAGCTCATCGCTCTGACACAAGCCTGTATTCAAGCTACGAATAAAAAAGTCAACATATACACAGATTCACGTTATGCATTCGGAGTTGTACATGACTTCGGCGTGCTGTGGCGAGAGAGAGGTTATTTAACTTCTCACGGTGCCCACATTCAGCACGGACCCCTCATTCATGCCTTATTAGATGCAATACATCTACCCACTGCAATATCAATTATGAAATGTAAAGCTCATACGAAAGTTACTGATATCATTTCTCAAGGCAATGATCTAGCTGACAGAACAGCTAAACAGACTGCTCAAACTCAAACATCTGACATGACAAAGACAATAGTCCCGACACCAACACATTGCATGATGGTTAAGGATCCCGCTCTTGACGTAATTGACATACAGACACATGCTACACCAGATGAAATAAAGAAATGGACTGAATTAGGAGGGATCCAAACGGATCAAGGATGGATGACGAAGGAAAAATCTGTGTGGTTCCTTCCTGATTCAATGGTCCAAGTTATCATTAATACTGTACATAGTCCAGCGCACCTAGGAGAAAAAGCTATGCTAGACAGCATTCAACACATTTGGTTCAACAAACATTTACGAGCAGCAGCTAAACAAAAAGTTCGTACCTGTATGATTTGTTGTCAGTTTAACCCAGGTAAAAGCATTCCCGTAGAACAAGGTGGATTTCAGCCTCCTGATCACCCTTTTGAAGTCCTCCAGATGGATTATATCCAGATGGAACGATGTCGAGGATTCAAATATGTTCTCGTAGTTGTCTGTGCTCTTTCCCGTTGGACAGAGGCATACCCGGTTTCAGATTACACTGCCCCGACTACTGCCAAACAGTTGGTTCGAGAATTCTTCCCACGGTACGGTTTACCACGTGTTGTCTACTCAGATAACGGCCAGCCGTTCTCATCCGAACTAATGAAACACGTTTCACTTTTGTTAGGCTATCAGTGGAGATTTCACTGTGTCCGACACCCCGAGGCAGCAGGTCTCGTGGAACGACATAATCAAACTCTGAAAATTAGATTGTCCAAAATATGTAGAGAGAAAGGTGTCGACTGGGTAGTAGCCTTACCAGTTGCACTCTTTTACATGAGAATGGTAGCGCACTCTCGAACAGGGCTATCCCCTTATGAGGTGATCTTCGGTAGACCACCAAATATGTGGGGGACGCCTATACCACGCAAAATAACTGATGTTAACTGTAATATGCTGACAGATTACTTGGCTTCCTTGATGTCTGCACTACAATCTTGTCGTTCACAGGTAGCTGCAGCCTTTCCCGATAACACCGAGGTGAAACCCCATGACGTAATTCCCGGGGACTTGGTGTTAGTGAGGAACTTTGACCGGAAGTCTCAGCTGGATCCTAGGTGGAAATCGCCTCAACTCGTACTGTTAACCACGAGGACAGCCGTGAAGATCGAAGGTCGAAAAGGCTGGATACATTCAAGTCATATCAAGAAATTTCATGGACTACCGTCCGATGTAAACGACACACCTCGCGTGTCTTCACCGATTGACTCAAAGCTTCCTTTGGTTGAACTGAATGACAAGGAACAATATAAACTAAAACTAAGGTCTAATAAGTCAGACAATTTGATTGTTTAAGTCCTCTCCAAGGTGAATCGGTCGAATTTGTTTCTGACATGTATCCCCTAGACCTGAATAGAGAAAGAAACCGAAAAATGCGATTGAAACAACATGCGTACTGTAAATCACTGCGTAGTCATTGCACAGTGACGTTATTAATTTTGTTTTTCTTAAGTCTTTTAATAATCGCTGCAAGTATATTGTTGCACATATATTATCCTATTTCTAAACATATTTACAATGTTACTGCTGAACATTCTTTTAGTGAATTACCCCCGCATGAGTTGTCCTATAGATTTGCGCTGCGCAATAACACTTTTATTAGTATGTTACATCATTCCCATCAGGCTAGCAATGCTACAAATTGTTGGATATGTGGCCGACTCCCTCCCTATCAGAACTATAAGGGAATTCTGCCTCTCTTTCCATATCCGTTCACACACAATGGCTCCTGTGGAGCATGGTTTAGTCTAATTAATTCCCTAGATTCGAATTCCGCAGTTTATCAAGACAACTGGGTATGGGGAAACCTGAACTTAGTTTTACTCAAAGTCTGTTACCCTAACAAGGAGGGACTTCCCAAAAGAACAGGAACTGATCTAGAAAATGAGGTATATGGATTAGGGAATTTCACGCTTAATCTCATGATCCTGAATGTCGAATCCGAAGCTGCACCAATTTTGCCCGCTATGTCAGTATTTCCAGTTAAAGGTGAATTATGTGTAAGAAAGAATGGTTCCATACATATGGGCCATAGTAGATGCACCACTGTAATAGAATTCAGTGATCAAGGCAAGTCTACATTTAGAGCTTCTCGCCATTCCTACTTCATATGTGGTCAGACTGCATATATACGTTTGCCTCTAGATTGGGATGGTACCTGCTACATCGGATTCCTTTTGCCACCTGTTTTCCTAGCTCCTCCTGATTATCATAGAAATACTCATTTAGTACACAATAGAGAACGGAGAGATCTCCCAATAGTCGACTACACTGAGACAGCATGGGAAAAATACACAGATTTCAATAAAGGTCTCTTTCCCTATATAGGTACAGTTACCAATAGTAAGCTGATACGTAGATTAACCAGAACACTTGAAGCAGTAGTGAACGAAACTATTTCCGCCTTAGGCAATTTAACAGAAGAGCAGTCTGCTATGCGGATTGTTGTGCTTCAAAATCGTCTTGTCCTTGACGTCATCCTGGCCGATAGGGGCGGAGCTTGTAGGGTCATCGGATCAAGCTGTTGCATTTTCATACCAGAAAATTCACCATCTGTATATAAAGCCATAACTCGCCTTCATAAGATTGTAAGCCAGATACACCAGAATCCAGGCACCTGGACTTGGTCCGGTTGGTTTTGGAGTGTATTATCTACCTTTGGATGGAGGGTCCTATCCTTCCTAGGTATTGGCTTTCTCATATTATTCAGTTGCTGTTTATGCCTACAATGTGGACCAGCGATTTGTGGTCTGTGTACCACATCGTGTATTCCACCATCAAGATTTCATTCATCTCGGAAGAAGAAAGAAGAACAAATGATGCTATATGAACAGATCAACGGATTGATGAAGATTGATATCTCTTAATGGCAAGTAGGGGACAAGGAGGGAATGTGGAAATATGGATTTTTATGATCAGTTATGTCCCCTATCTTGGACCCCAACGGTTTCATGTATAAATCACAAGTACATGTATGTTTCCTCCAGTTCCAGTTATGAAGACGCAAACACATGTGCGTCCACCGCCAACATGTCCTCTTTCAGATCCGCCATGAATGGGTCGGATATTCCATTCCTAAGTATGAAAGGCCACCGGCTTTATATGGTTAATTTATCCCATTTTACAGTCCAGGCGAGTAGGCCCTGATTCTGCCATTAAGCCTTTCCCTGCCTTCTGTCTCTGAAAGCTCCAGTCTGAGCTCGCATCTGTATCCATGAACTTTGTCCTACTCCCTGCGCGGCTAACGGTGCCTGACTCCAGCCTGTTGCCTGCCAAAAACTGTATTTCACCTTCGAGATTATCTGCTCCACTCCCTATCCAATGCATTCCTGTCTAGTAGTTTAAGTAAACATTCTTCCAGCTACCGAGCAAAAGGGCCCGGCTTCTCTGTCTTTATGCAAGTAATTCATAGCCCTGTTACTATGGAAGATTTCTGCCCTCGCATCTAGTGTAGACACTTAGACGCTTGTACACGCACTCACAGTCAGTATAGAATAGATTTTGTTCGAAAGACCTTTCTTTTTGGATAACATAGTTCTTTAAACATAGGATGTTAGATATGATTTGGGATTAGGTTGACTTGACCCCCCAGACTTCTGTCTCCACATATAGAGCTAAATGTCAAGTCCCCTTCACCCCCTAGTTGCACGTCAATTGCACGTCATGCTGCTGCGCGCGCATCTCTGCCAAGTATTTCTGCTGACATTGCGAAATTCTTTCATGAAACCACCCATTTATGACATCATACCTGATGACGTTCTTTAGTTACGCCCAGTTACACCCACTTTAGTTACGCATGTATTTTTTAATCTTTGTTATCAATTGTTACGCCTCCTGCATCTTTTTCACTGTAATGCCTATTGTATAAAAATGATTACTTGTCAATAAAGTATGGTCCTTCACTTCCTGAACCTTCGTGGTGATGGAATATGGAGTCCCTCAATTCGAATTGATTTTTGGAATAAAGCCCGTTCCGAACCTCTAATACCACGGATTCTGCCTCTTATTTTACTGAGCTATTATTATAGATTTTCTGCATCAAATTAAGTACCGGTAATTAAATTATTTACCACACCCTAAAGACGTGGCAAGAAAACAAATTCAGGTGCATTTAAAATAACATACACAAGTTTATTAATGCCACACTTTGGAGCGGTAGGCCAAATATATCAGTAAATGCATATTCCCAAATGTCAAGAGACTAAAATGTACAATGTAGAATAAAATGCAGTATATACAAGTAGCAAAGAGTACAACATATATACAAAATGGTTAGGAACACCTCACCGATTGAATTTGCATCCTCCTTGCCAACTCAAGCTGGGGAAGTCCTTCAATAGCCCAGGAAGGAGTTCAATCAGGACTCAAGTTCCATCACCTCCACAGCAATACGTCTATTCTGTGGCAAACTTCCATCTGGCCCCTGAAGGCTCCCAGCTTTAATACCATTACTCAACGTGAGGCGAAGCTTCTAGAAAACCTCACCCCCTTCTCATTAGAAAAAAACGAGCTGGCTGTACCAGTCTCTATCAAAGCCAAGACGGAGGCTGGCCATGCTCCCGTATTTTGACTCCGAGGCAGATTTGTACATTCTCACATCTTCCATCCTCTATCCTGACAAAGCTCCCACAAGGCTTTGCTGAGTACATTAAACAAAAGCAATCGTGCAGAAAAACAGAAAGACCTTGAAGGTAAATAACCAAAACAACTTGCAAGCACTGCTGTGCACGCAGGAAAAAACTGCAGCAAGGCAAAGCCAAAGCCAAGGAAAAAAGGATGACATGAGGCCATGTCAAAGACAATAGTAAGCACTTATAATTCTCATAACCCAAACAACTTGCAAGCACTGCTGTGCACGCAGAAGCAAGGCAAAGTCAGAAAACAAGATGACATGAGGCCATGTCAAAGCCAATAGTAAGCACTTATAGTTCTCATAACCCAAACAACTTGCAAGCACTGCTGCGCATGCAGAAGCAAGGCAAAGTCAGAAAACAAGATGACATGAGGCCATGTCAAAGTCAATAGTAAGCACTTATAATTCTCATAACCCAAACAACTTGCAAGCACTGCTGTGCACGCAGAAGCAAGCCAAAGTCAGAAAACAAGAGGACATGAGGCCATGTCAAAGCCAATAATACTGTTCTACTCCTTGACAGCTCCCACTAAAAGACAGCAAGATTACAAGACAGAAGAGAAGCAGGCATATGCAGGACCGTCCTACATTAAGGCTAGGGTAAAATAACACACTAAAGTCAGTAAAAATGATGGTAGTTGAAGGTCATCATAGGGTGCCAAAACACAAGGGTGCCTCTTTCACTACAGTAGTAAAGGGGTTTTTAAGGTTGAAGGAAGGGTAGTGTTAAGCAGTAGCAAGATGGCTTTTGGGTTTAGGGAAGTGTAGCATTAAGGGTGTAGTACAGGGTTTTAAGATTGAGGGAAGGGTACTGTTGAGGGGGAGTTAACAGTTTGTAGGAGTGAGGGAAGGGTAGCATTAAGGGGTAGGAAGAGTTTTTTAGAGTAAAAGAAAGGGTAGAATCAAGGGGAAGTAAGATTGTTTTAGGGCTCAGGGAAGGGTAGCATTATTGGGTGGTAATACATTTTTAGGGTTCAGAGAAGGAAGCATTGAGGGACAGGAATGGATTACTATAGGGCCGGACTAGGAACCCAAAGCAGCCCCAGCAAATTTTGTCAGAAGATCCCCCGTTCATTGCGTAGTAAGCAAGCCCAACCACTACAAGGAGGGCACAATAACACAGTGAAAACACCACAAAAGTACTCCACACCAACTTAGAAAAATAGCCAATATTTATCTGAGTAAAACAAGATAAAAAAGACAAAAATCCATTGTACACAAGTGACATTATGAATCCTCAAAGATTAAATGCAGTTATATCGCTTAGAAACACAATAGCTCCAAATAGGCTATAATGATGTGCTTGACGGAGTTGAATCTCAAAGTTCTGGGTAATCGCGATGGAGCGCAGGCTGGCCATGGAGTCTTACAGACCCCTGTTACAGTAACTGTGGAACAGTGACAAAACAAAGATATTGCGGGGCGCCGGGGAGGTGAGGCGTCTCTGGGGCCGGTGCGTTGGCGGCGAAGCATCGGTTCCGCTGGCGGAGTGGAGTCGATAAAGTGTCGAGAGTCAAGCCACACTGCATTGATTTCGCAAAGTCAGTGTCACACCACTGGGCCATTGGTGCGGTGTCAAAGTCGGGCGCCATAGACTTCTGGTACTTGCGACTCCCTATGTGGCGGTTCTTCAGAAGCGCTCCAACAGCATCTGGGCCTGCGTTGCAAGGGGCGGTTGTTGCGTTGAGGGGGGACCACGGCTCTGTTGCAGGCAGCGGCACAGTGTTGAAGAGCGGCACTGGCTCTGAAGTCACACTCAAAGTCACTGTGCTGGTTTCTTCTTGTTGAACACAGCAAACTCACTTACAAGGAACAGGAATTGGAATGAGCACCACTTGGAAGAGTAGGGCTGTCAGCAGAAAAGTCCAGATGTTGTAGGAGAGGTCTGTGATGGCCCTGAGTCTACCAACAGGAGGCAAGCTCAACCTAGCACTTGGATAAACTTTGAAAGCAGGATGTAGAAAGCACGGTCCAGTTCTTTTACTTCCAGGACAGAAGTAGCAGTGCAGAACAAACAGCAAAGTGTCAGTCGTTCCTGACAGCAACACAACTTTTCTTCCTAGAATAATGTCCTCAATCCAGAAGTGTTCTGAGTATACGGTGTCAGAGGTCCAGTACTTATACACATTTCAGCCTTTGAAGTAGGCAACCTTCAAAGAAAGGTCTTTGTAATGCACAAGACCATGCTCTTCCTGGCTCCAGACACATTGTAGGGGGTTAGAGACAATTTAGTGAAGGCTACTCAATCCATCTCAGGTGCAAGTGTCAACCCCTCCCACCACTCTAGTGCAGGAAGACCCATCAGCCTGGTGATGGGCCATCAGGATAGGCAAAGCACACCTCAGCTTCCTTTGCGTGTGACTGTCTAGAGTGAATTCATAAAGCCCAACTGTCATCCAACCCAGAGGTGTATTCTAGGGACAGGCACAGAATTTATAAGCAAGACAATGCCAACTTTCCTAAAGCTGCATTTTCAGACCTGCAATTTACAAACCAACTTCACTAAAAGATGTGTTTTTAAATTGTGAGTCCTTAGACACCAAACTCCAATTTGCAGTCAGCTCTCAATTGGAAGATACTCTTGTAAATTGTTACAAGGCAGCACCGATGCTAACCTATTGGAATGATAGGGCTTTCTATATTGAAAAACAAATGTAGCAGTTTCTCACTTCCAGAACATGTAAAGCTCAAACCCACAAGCCCTACCTTTAAAATAAACTGCACCCTGCCCGGGGGCAACCTAGGGCCTACCTTAGGGGTGCCTTACATGTAATAAAATTGAAGGTTTGGGAGAGCAATTTGGGGCACTAAACGGGTCAACATGGCAGTTAAAAACTGCACACACACACACACTGCAGTGGCAGGCCTGAGGCATGTTTGCAGGGCTTCTCAGGTGGGTGGCAAAATCAGTGCTGCATTTGACTCACAGGCCCCTGGCACACCTTGTGCACTGTACTAGGGACTTACTAGTATGTCATATAGGCCAATAATGAAGAAACCAAATACCATTACATTTTAGACAGGGAGCACTTGTAGTTTAGCACTGGTCAGCAGGAGTATAGTGCCCAGAGGCCTACAGCCAGCAACAGCGAAATGCATCACACAGTCAAAAACAGGAGGTCAGAGGTAAAAAGATAAGGGAACCCATGCCAAAAGATGCCAGGTCCAACGCCCCCCAAGAAAATTTGAGGAAAATGGCAAAAATGGTGCATTCTACAACACATTTTCATTATATATTCAATTGTTTTAGTTTCAATGCATAATAAATGATGGGCTTAGAGTGCACCAGGATACGACATTCTTTACTTCGGCCCTTCAAAGTTTCCTTATCACCCTCCAACAATGCCCCTCATCTCTCCATAGGCCCTCTCTCACATGTACTTTATTTGTTTTATAGCGTCTCTCATATCAGATTATGGTGTTAGACCACTTTACAACAAACACACATTGAGACAATGAATAATACATGTGTAAGTCAGTATATAGAAAATATTAGATAAGACAAAGGGCACTACAAAGTGTAGGCATTTTTTAAGAGTGCTCAGGTTGGAGAAGCACAAACTCAAGAATCAGAACATAACACAGTGGGTAGGCTTACATTTACTAATAAGATTTTATTGCTACCCAAACAACCCTTTTTAGCAACATTAGGATAATGAAAGACTGGAAAAAACATAATTTTCTAACCTGTACCATGCAGTTTGCATGCAGCTCTTTGGCAGTTCATAGTACACTGTACTAGATTATAATTGTAACTAATGAACTGCACAGTAACAGATGGATCTCTGTAACAAAAGCAGTAACCCACAGAGCTATCCACATAAAATAAACGTATGTGATCTGCGTGGTACGCATTCTTTGCAGCAGGCATATTAACCCTCTGTGCTACCTTAGATGAGTCAAAACTGCCACTAGACAAAATTCCAGCTCACTTCAACAGGAAGTTTAATCACCAGAGATATCCTGACACTTTCATTTTTGCTGAAAAGTGCTCAATATGCAAAGAACTCTACAGGGGGTGCTTTTTAAACTATTTCAAAACACTGGGTGGATTATGCTGGCATGCTGATGTTGTTACTGGGGGCCGACATTGCAGCACTGCTGCAAAACCACCACCTGTAACAAAGCCGGCCCCCCAGTAACAAAACCGTCCCCCCACCCTTCCAGCCTCCCGGGGAAATGCCTGGTGCTCTGTACGGCCAGTCCGGCATTGAATTCTTGGAGTGCAGGGAAGGGTAGCGTTAACGGGTAGCAAGGACTTGTAGGGTTTAGGGAAGAGTAATACTATGGTGCAGTAAGGGGGTTTTAGAGTTCAGGAATTGGTAGCATTAAGTAGGAACTAAGTATTGTTAGGAGACAGGGCCGGGTAGTGTTAAGGGATAGTGGTGATCTTTGGGATCCTCGAATGGATAGCATTGGGGGCAAGTGAGGGTTTTAAGGGTTCAGAATGGCATGGTGGTAAGGAATAGGAAAGACTTTTTAGCATTCAGGGGTGGGCAGCTGTAAGGGATGAGAAGGGATTTTTAGTGTTCAGGGATGGGTAGCAATACGGGGGAGTAATGTTTTCTAGGGTTCATGCAAGGGTAGTGTTTATGACTAGCAATGGATTTTAGGGTTTAGGGAAGGTAGCATCAAGTGGTAGTAGGTTTTTTTAAGGGTTCAAAGCGGAGTGGTTTGCAGAGGTAGTTTTGGGTTTTAAGGGTTCATGGAAGTGTAGTGTTAAAGGGTAGTAAGTTTTTCTGGTTCAGAGATGGGTAGCGTTAATGGGTAGTATGGGGTTTTTAGGGTTTAGAGCTGTGAGGGATAAAAGGTTTCATTTTGTAGGCCTTCGGGGTGGGCAGTATATATCGGGGGAAACAGCTGATACAATGCGGTTATAACCACGTGTGACCGTTACCACAAAGCTATTACCACGCATACGCTCTTTACCACGCATACACTCTTTACCACGCATGCCTTTACCACGAATATGCCTTTACCATGCATGCCTTAACAACGAATTTCATTCTAAAGGCAGGAATGATAAAGGCATGTGCATAATAAAGGTTTAGGCATATGTGTGGTAAAGGCAAGTACAGGTAATAACATCAAATACAGTAACCCAGTTCCTTGCTAAGATGTCGGATGTCTGCATTCAGTACGCATCCGGTGATATACAGTAAAAGCTCCTTCCTAAGATGTCCTGCTAAGTGCACACAAACAAACAAAAGGGCAGAATGGTTCAGAAGTGCTACTTGCTAAGATGTCTGCCGGAAGTCTGCGTTCAGTCCGCATCCGGTGAAACACTGTAAGTGCTCCTTCCCATGATGTCCTGAGAAGCGCACACAGGTAGTGGGGGGCAGTGCAGAGGAGCCCCCAGGATGAAGTGTCACTACTGAACCAGTGCAGCAGCAGGGGTAGCAGGGGGTTTTATGGTTTAGGGAAGGGTAGCGTTAATAGGCTGTAAGTTACTTTTTTGGTTCTAAGAAGGATAGCATTAAGGGGTAGTAAGTGGTTTTATGGTTCAGAGAAGGGTAGGTTAAGAAGTAGTAAGGGATTCTTAGGGTGCATGGAAGGGCAACATTAAAAAGCTTGCAAATGGGTTTTTATGGTTCAGAGAAGGGTAGAGTTAAGAGGCAGTAAGTGACTTAGGGTTCAGGGATTTTAGCATTATGGGGTAGTAGGGGTCTGTAGGAATCGGGGAAGGGTGGCAGTAAGGGGTACCACGTGTTTTTTATGGTTATGGGATGGGCAGTTGTAAGAGGTGGTTTAGGGATGGGTAGAGTTAAGAGGTAGTGAGAATATTTAGAGTTCTCTGAAGGGTAGAGTTAAGGGGTAGTAAGGGTATTTATGGTTTAAGGATGGGTAGCCTTAAGGTGTAATAGGGGTCCTAGGGTTCAGGGATAGGCTGCGTTAAGGGGTAGTAAGGGGTATTAGGATTCACAAAAGGGTAGCATTAAGGGGCAGTAAGTGTTTTTTTAGTAAGTGAATCTGACTGAAAAAGGGGGTAGAACTGCTTTGAAAGTCGGTGAGGATATTCTTTGTTCCAAGAAGAAGAGTTGAGCGAATCGCCACCATTTAAAGGAGCTTTGACACTCAAAGGCTGAAAACCAAGAACAGGTTATCAGCCTATCAGGGTCTGCACTGGGTTTCACCACAGTGGAGCAGAGCTGTCTGGATTCTAGTGTGTTCACACACGATTAGGGAGGCTTTGATGAGCTCGGTGATGAAGGGGGCAAGGGGCGCCTCTCCCACCCTTTTATTTTTTGGCATGGTACATGTCTGTGAGTAATGCAGAGAGTTTTGGGGCATTTAGGATCCTGGTTACTCTAGACCAGAAGACCACAGAATTCTCACAGAAAGTTTATACAAAATTTCCATTGTCTCTACTTGACCCAGCAGCAGCGGATGTAATGTTGTTTCCTTCACTGTCCTGTTAATGCAGGTGCTGGTGTCTTGCTCATTTCTTTTCACATTTGTATGAATAATGCACAACTTATTAGCGAGTTAGATATTGATTTGGCCACCAAATGCTGTGCTGCAGTAGGATTATAGTTGGCTAGATAGGTCCATAGGCGCCCATATTTGAATACAAAAGTATAAAATCTCAACTTGCTGCTCATGATCAACTGCATCTGGAGTCATCACCCATCTGACAGCTATCTTGGCATGCTGATTTGCCATCCTATGACATTGTGGAAAGTGGAAAGAAACTAATATTGAAGCACCTGCAGTTCCTGCAAGTGGTCAGTAGAGCACACTCTACAGTGTACGGCACACCAGATCCATTTCTTCTGCATTTGGTTCATGACTCGGTTAAGATCTTCAAAAGACTAAAAGTAATGCAAACAAATTCTTTCAAGTTTTGGACTCATCCGAAACAGCATTGGTTAAAAGTCCATATTCAATTATTACTCAGAACTGTACACCGAACATTAGCTGTCAGATAAGGCTGAGAAATATTATTGTCTTGAGACGGCCTCGGGGGATTGATCCTCTCAGCATTTGTATGTTTTAACAGCACATCTAGAGTGATGGGAATTGTTGAAAAGGCCGTAGGTAATTGAACCTACAAGCAATTGCAGTGGCGTAACAAAACTTGAGGGGGTCCTCCTGTAAAGTACATGGATAGAGCCCCGCCCCGCACTTGGGACCAAGTCAGGATATCTCAGCCTGTGCACAGTGCCAGAGTTGGCCCCCAGGAGCTCTGCCCCCCCCCACACACACCACGGGGGTTATTCTTACGCCACTGAGCGCTTATAATATAAAGTGAAAGTTTAGACACCTCTAAGGGGATTATGTTCATGAACTTCCTGTGGCTATTCTAATGAAGATCCTTGGGGCTGGAGGATCTATGCTGATGTGCATTGCTGCTGATCTTCAAATTGCGAGATCCTTTTCTTCACCTCCCTATCATCCATTTATTTCCCCCTCTTTTCTGACTTCCCCGGGTTGTCCTGCTTCTAGAGGTCAGAGTACTGAAAAATACTTGGGGAAACCTGCATTCCCAGCCCTTGTCAAGTCCTGAGCGCTGTTGGCAGGGGTCTTTTTATAATTAGACATGGGTGTGGGCAGATATCCCAATGCAATGTTAGGAAAAAAGGGATAGCAATTCTGTGACAAAAGGGTTCTAAGATCACCCCCCAGCTCTCTGGTCCGGTGTGGACAGTTAATGTGGGTAGGTTGACCAGTCTGCTGTATGCCTGGAAGCAGGACCCCCTGAAGCACCCCGAGAAAAATGCAAGTGTGCACATGTAAAGCACACATATGCCCTAAGGGCATGTGTGCGTTACTGGGAATTAAAATAATGCACATACTGATGGTAATTAGCGTTTCCTAAATGCACAGTTCGCATTTGGGAAAGGCTTCTTGCATCTGCATAATTTATTTGCATTTGCAATTTAGGGAATCGCAAAAAATAGTGATTATCTAAACTGCTAATTGCCTAAAAGTTACATGCATCAGAAAAGTTCATTTTGCGATCGCAAACGGCCGATTTTTGCGAATCGCACTGTTTGCGATCGCAAAATGGCTTGAAGCATGTGCCCCTTTAACACCAGAACAGGGTTCTCTTTATTGCTTTGTATTATATTGTGCAACAGGTCGCTATTAAAGCCCTCTGGCATGCTTCTGCTCGCAGTGGGGGCTAGGGGGTGGATACAGAAAGCCAGATTAAGTACTCAGGCAGGCTGCCATTGGCAAACATCCCAATGTAAACACCTACACAATAAAAAAAATAGCTGAATAAAGTAATCTTGCACTCTTAATATTAATATTACTTTATTCAGCTATTTAATACTTAATATTTTAGTACCAATAGACCATTCGGCTTGAGGTTTGTAGTCCATAAACGCTCATTATTGGCATTACTGGGTCCACCGATGCCCACCAAGATAATATCTGGGGGGGGGGGGGGGTGAGGGGGAGGGGTTCAGATTATCACTACTGGCGTCTTCATTAGTGATAGCAGTTATCAAGTGATAATACTTCAGAGAGTTTCTCACTCCACTTTTCCAGATCGCAAAAAACACGTGCCCTGGGGACAGAGCCTCTCCGAGGCCGCAGGTGTCTGCGGCTTGCACGCTAGGCCGCTGAGGAGGGGGTGTAGTATATATACTACAGGGAGGTCAAAGGGGGCGCTGCATTAAAAATTCCATCTCGCGGCGCTCTATTGCTTCGGCACGGGTCACGGCAGCTCATTTGCCGCTCGCCCCGGCCGCCGCCGCGTCTGTTGACTCTGGAGATGTTCCGCCCCTGCTCGGGCCTGGCCGGGCCGCGCGTCATCCAGTCAGCATGAGGCGGCCCGGCCAGACCAGGGGAGGGGGAGCAGCGCGGCGGCTCGTGGTGCACGGGGGGCTGGGGGACGCGCTGCCTCTCGAGGGATGCCCTCCAAGTTCCGCTTTGATGGGAGTCTATAAAGGGCGGCGGGGTGGCCTGCCCCGCCCAGAGCGCCACCGAGCCCCCCTTCGGTACACAAGACACCTGTAATTGCATCGGAGATAGAGTCTTTAATGCGGCGCTGGATGCTGACTGCAGCTTAAAAAGTGCCCACGTAGTAACACGCTTTAATGCCGGCTGAGCCAGGGAAGCAGGCTCACAGGAGGCCGCATCAAACACCAGGGGACAAAGAATACCGGGTTCGGAGTCCTTTCTTGCACGGTCTTTAGGGAGAGAGTTATAAGGGGCGGGTACTATCGGACAGGGAAAGAAAGGGCTGCACTTATGTTCGCAGGCCCTCCCGTGGTCGGACCGGTCTCCCGTCTGAATTTGCCTCTGCTTCCATAGAAGTCAATGGGGGGAAACGCATTCCCCCGATTTTTTTTCGCAATCTCACACTTTCCTGATTTAAAACGTTGCCATGTAAATGTATGTTGTTTGATAATATTCACATTCTCACTGCTGGATGCGGTTTGCACAGATCCAAAATAATACTGATGCACATTCAGTGAGCAAGAAGCAAGCCATGGCCCGCACCTGCTCCCTGTGACCCAGAGCCGAATCATGGCACGGTCTCTGGCGCCCTCAACAATGAATTCTGAACTGTGAGGGTCCCCTCACTGCATACAAAGTGACACAGAGAACCACCTTTTTTTTCAACAGAGTCACTGTAGCTACTCTGTGAAACCATAAAGTGCCGTGAGGCCAATCAATTCCAAAGCAGCATTCTACAAGTGTATCCATTCAGCCATTCATTGATTAACTTGAATGACTACATATGAAATGGAGGACTCTGCCCTTCATCCCATGACCACATCACCATCAGAGAGTGTTTGTGCCTCCCCAACTTAAGGAGGAATAACATCTCTTCACGGTGCTCTGAGGATACTGCAGTAGTAGATAGCATCACAAAAAAGCTGACACCTGCGAAAAAAGGATCATCTAAACCTCAGCACAAGGTGAACATGTTCCCAGGTTTATGAGGCAGTCAGGCTAAAAAAAAGAAGTCTTCATGACTGTTTTTAATTCCATTTGTGAGTGGTCATATACCAGGGGGAGTGGATGTTGCTTCCAAAAACAATCTACAGCCTTTGCGAGTCTAACCTCCTCTCTTCTCAACTGTGTGCAGGATTTTGCACACTAAGGCTGGCCTGGAGCTTTCAGGCACTAACTCACCCCTGTGTTGTAGCCCTGCTTCTAACCCGAGGCCTTAAGTACTATTACTTGTGCAGTAGAGGAGGTACAATTGGGACAAACTGGAGAACATTGACGAATTCTTGACGTTACCTTCTCTAAGGTGACCATGCAGCTTTGCATTTCAGAGCACTGTTCCCAGTCTTGGATCCCAATAAAACAAACCAAAACATTCTGGGAGTGGTAGTCTTGGGTAAACCAGTTGGACCAAAGAGCAGTGCAAGAGTGATTCGTCGAAATGCACTAGAATTGAAAAACCTGGTGCTCTAGTCCCATTAGCCACACTAGGCTCCTGGTCTTTCTCCAGTCGTTAACCCTGAAGCGGTATTGTCTTTCGTTTGCAATAAAACCTGGAATTTCAGATCATACCCAAATAAAATCTCATGACTTGTATCCAAGCCTACATATGCTTAACTGAATTTAATGCGGGTCCTTGTTTACTAAGATTTTAGAGACAAATGTAGATTCCTGTGCTAATTTCGTTTTTTATTCTCATGAACAAGTTCTGTGTAGGCATCCTTATCAATATGGTATTCAGCAGTCCTTCACCTGTTTTGTGGGTTTGCCATTTGGTTTTGTATTTCCATCCATTGTCAGTTTCTTTTATAGTTCACTGGTAGGCGGTTACTCTCGCAAGATGGATGCTAGTTTTACTCTCCCTATGATATTTTGTAGTTTGATGTTACATTTGCTCGCGTGATGCTGAAGTAGGAGAAGGATGCTATTGACAATGTGTACTGAGTGAGTTAGAGCAAGAGGTGGCTATGCAAATACGGAGCCGCGGTGAGGTAGTATCCAGACGAGAGAGTGACCTTGATGATTGTTTGACTACAGGTGCTCCTCCCCTCCCGTGAACAAGCTCAGTGGGCACTATATGGGTACAAAAGATACCTAAAACGAGAATCCTACCTAATAGGGTACAGTATCATGTGCATGTTGAAATGCGATATGCACACTAAATATTTTCACTGTTAGATTTTTAATTATTGATCACTAACATTAAGAGTGGTGAAGGGATCTGCATAGGTGCTGATGAGAAGCCAGGGGAAGGATTCCAAACATGTCGACTAAGGAAGTACCGCCCATAGTAGGATAGTAGGATAGTAGGATAGTAGGATAGTACCTCTGCTTTCTCCTCATTTTTAATGATACCAGCTAGCAGGAACATTACATTTTACTTTTCCACATAGCCCGGTATTTTCTAATTATTCTACTTCACTAACTCACATCTGACCCTTCCACTCGCACTCCTACGTGTCACACAGTATCTACTATTCAGTGCTCCCGCGTCTTCGTAGGTCGTAACACACCCGTTCCACAGCGGGGCGGGAAGAACCCGATGATGAAGCATGCCACCAAGGGTCCGTTTGGTGGGTGAGGGTTATTTTAACAAAGCTGTGTGCTCTCCCAGAGATTAGGAGTGACACACAATCTGGAAGGACACTTTTTTCTTTTTTCCTTGATCCTGATTAGGGTGGATCCTTGTGTTTATTTTATACTTATTGGAGGAGGAGTATCCACCTCTTATGTTCATTTTGTTCTACCTCTTCACTCCCCCTTTTTGTTTTTTGAATTTGCAAATAAATTAACAGGGAAAGCCAACCCAAGCTGAAGGTCTGGCTTGGCTCTAAGAGCTAGCGCACGAACCGAGGCCGAATATTGTTCACATGTAGATCATGCCACAGACATAGTTTAAAAATATCAAACAAATCTCTTTAAAATTCAATTAGAAGTGATCATTTATAAACATAAACTTATAAACGTTTATGCTCGCACCCTGACGAGAATGCCATTACTCAACTTAGAGTCGTCAGCTGTCATCAGTAACCTCTATGTGGCTAGATTCTTAGTATACATGGAGCAACATTCTATTTTATTAAATCAAGCACAAGTTTTTTGCACATTGCTCGTCCTGAACTGACGTATTTGAATGTGCTCGAATCTGTGATAATGAAGTAAAAGGAGGCTCAGTGAGTTAAAATACTTGCCTAGGATCACACAATGTAATCAAGCGAGAAAGCCAGGATTGATTCCAGTTTTTCTGGTTTTACATTAAGAAATTCAGCTATCGTTTTGTCTCTTTTTGTACCCTCAAAGGTTTATGCTTTATTTATAATTCTTACAGTATGAGTTTAGAAAGTGTTAGCAGGCAGAAACTTCATGAAAGCGTTGCTTGCTTTGGGCTCGTGCCGAGCCAGGGCTAGGCTTCTGGTACGAGCTTGACTCAAGCCTTCACTGGGTCACTCACCTCTAGCTAGAACCTAGGGATTCTGTCACTAACATAATTTCGATTTTTATGTCGGGTAATATAATGCTAATGGTTGTGCTGCAGCTATTTCCAGGTCTCCATCTGGTATAGTTGCATAAATATCTGAGAACCAGAACAAAAAGATATCTGACTTGGGCTACAAGAGAAGATTTTTCACCTACAAGTGTCTCCAGGAAAGTAGCATGTTCTTATCCCTTCTGTACTTCACAGGAAGTAGGGTCCCTAGATCGTTGGGCAACTCTCGCTCATACTTCTGCATCCAAAATGTCTTACATGAGAAATAACCTTTCAAAATTGGCAAGATTGACAATTTATTTATTTGTTTGTTTATTTAGCTTATTTATAAAGCCCATTGTCACCTAACAGGTATCCTGGCATTGTATTACTCATTAGTGTGAAAGCAAGGAAATACCATACAATGTGACAGCACTCTGCACTATAGCACCATCCCCCAATGATTAATCACATTTGTAAGACAGTTTCTTGATCGATACACTTAAACAAGAAAAAGATCGAAGATGAAACTTACACTAACAGAAACTTTTAAGAGAAACCTTGTATAGGACTAGCAATAATTATTTTATCCTTCAAAATTCTTATAACCTTAAGAGCAAGGAAATCTCAAAATGGTTTAAGAAATTCCTGGAGGCAGAGGAGAAGGAATACCCCTCACAACATCTAGTTTGGAATCAGGTCCCCTTGGAATGTGATACTGAAGATCTATATGAATCCTATTTGAAGCATTTGTACAAGTACGATTAGCTGTCAAACCTCAAAAAGAATCACTTTTTCGTTATGAATCGACTATATTATACCCCTGCAAAGATTGCTAAATTTGCCCCACTCTCCACCCCCAAATGTCCAAGATGCGACCTTATTTATCAAAGCCAATGACATTCATATTTTCTGAGTGTCCTAGACTCAGTGCTTTCTGGAGGGGAGTTGAGGAAGCCTTCTGTGGTATCTTTGGAGAAAAAAATATAACCCGAGTGAAAAAAAAAAAAAAAAATAT